>NC_057937.1:28188151-28515234 GCF_018555375.3 Anguilla rostrata
TGTTGGTGATGAAACGTAGTTGTGGTTTTCAAATGCCAATCTGCTTTTATTGTCGGTCAGTTCAACGTATTTGAGGGATGCAAGACTCCACTGCATAACAAAAAAAAAGATAATGATCCAATGTTAAGAAATAATGAGTTATTCAATGGAGATTAAAGGGAGTGTTTTATGACACCAATTGGCCTTATCCAAGTTCAAGGTATTAAAACCAATATACACGTAGTCCGATGTTACATTTATACCACCTAGTATTATTGCAACAGAGGTGCGGAATAATTGTAACAGTAAATGAAAACTGTCACGGCTCTAGCTCTGGACCGCCAATTCCCTTTTTTCACCCTGTGTTTCATGTCTCATGTCTACTTGGGTTGGTTGTAATTGGATTATTGGTTTCTCACATTCCGCACATGTCTGCTCATTTCCTGTGATTGCCTGCACCTGTCTCACCATGTATTTAAGTTCCTGGTTTTGTTCAGTTTGCTATTTGGGATTTCTGTATTTTTGCATGGTCTCCTTGCTGCAAGTGCTCTGTGTCTAGTTTATAATTACCCTGTTTTCTAGTGTTGAACTGTTTATTTTTATTTATTTTATTTACTGGTTTTTGATGTCTTCAGTAAAGGCTTATTTACTAACTCTGCCTCCCTGTATGATCTCTGCATCTGGGTCCTGTCCTCTCTGTGAGCCCTGACATAAGATACCCTATAATGTGTGTATGCAGTCTTTTTTTGCACATACTAATGTTAAGAAAACACACTTCCAATGGTAACGCGAGACCAGATCCTCAGATTATCCAAATCGATGAGGAAAGCTGTTTTTGTTTGTTTCTTAAGGCCCAGGTAAACCTTGACAAAGCTAATGGCCTACAACACAGACCAATCTATTTGCAATGTTGCAAGCAAATTAGCTGAACACATTTAGCATTGAACACTGAACCAAATTACACATTGAGTAAAATAAATTTTTTTACTAAATAAAACGCTATTTAAAATGGCAAAAGGTCTCCCAGAAGGACACTACATGTAGATGGTTTTCCACACTGTCCCTGTATTCTAAATCTAAAGTGTAAGTGTAACAGGTGTTACATTTACAGATGGGGACATTGTTTCTTTAAGGTAACCTAGCATCCAATTCCCATTAGAATACACTCCAAAAAACTTTTCAAGGACAGGTAACTTTTTAAAATTATGTATGATTTGATTTATTGTAAATCAGGTTCCCCTATGTAAGCAACCTCGACCTGTTTTGGGCAAGGCCTGTTATTTTAAAGAGAAACAGTCTACACCCAAACAAAAGCGGGGCCCTTATGCTTTCTGAGAACATCAACTTCCGCCTCCATGCATGACAGGCGAGTACAGTAAGAAATGCATCTCTCAAAACACCATATCCTGTACAAGAACTCAACATAGGCACCATCACTTCCTACCACAGACCTGTAGTGGCCCACTCAGTATTTAGACCCACCATGGTTAACTTAAACTACTTGATTTTTATTCACCATTTGATTGCCTCTGATTGCAAACCCGTCTGCCAGGCATATGACAAACCCACTGAAACCTTATCAAATGTCAGATTCTTAGCTGGGAAGATGTTTATTATTGATAATCTAATCAGTAAACATTAACTGGATTTTTTGTTTTTAAATGAAACGTTCTGTCCTATTAGCAGCTGCGCCCTCATTTTCATTTTTTAAATGCTCGTAGAACTGGCAGGAGAGGGGGGTGTAGCAAGTTTTTCTCTGATGTGTTCTGATGCAAGAAATTGTAATTTGGGGACTTTTACATACCTAGCAATGACAATGAAATATGCTACCCCAGTGTTGTTTCTCACTGTATATTGTCCTCCGAAACAGTCCAGCAGTGGTTTCATAGATGAGTTATTGTCCAAACTTTTGGCAGACTTTGGCTGTATGGCAATATCACGAGAATTCAATATTCACAACCACGCTGATGCTCATGCCAGGGAACTGATTAGTGTGTTAGAGGCTTTTGTACTATCACAGCATGTATCTAGGCCCACCCATGATGGAGGACATACACTAGATCTGATCACCACAAGGCCTCAATGTTACTGCAGTCTCAGCTCTTGATATTTCAGGTCATTGGCGTCTTTTTTGGTGTGTCTCTAAGCCCAGAATTACAAAGATGTGTAAAAGAAGAAAAAAAAAAAAACTTTACATTGATGAAAGCACTGCTAAAAGTTTTATGAATAAGATGACGAGGTCTAATGTGCCCACCACACATTCAGTTAATGATCTTGTGGAACATTTTAATTTTAGAGCTAAAAAAATGTGTTGATTGATCCTCTTAAGGTCAAAGTTATCTCTGGAAAGCAGAAAGCTCAATATGCGGTATAATAGTACAACAGCAAAAAAGAAAACGTCGGCAGGCAGAACGAAGGTGGAGAAAGACAAAACATCTTGTTCACTATGATATTTATAAGGACAGACTTCAACAATACAATTTAGAATTGAAAAATGCTCAACAGTCCTTTTTCTCCATAATCATTAGTAAAAATGCAAACATTGCACCTATACTTTTTTTCCAATGTTGATAGACTGGTGAACCCCCCTTTATTAATAGCCCCTGAGTTTCTTTCCACCACAAAATGTGTTAAATTTGCTGCTTTTTTCAACAATAAAATTATCAACAGTAGACAATCTATTAGCACTATTATGTCAGGCAAGAATCCCCCATACCCAACAATGGCATAGGAGCTATGGCACATTTTAGTGTTATAGATCTTCTAATGCTTAAAGAAGCTGTACCAAAGCACAAATATTCTACCTGTTGCCTTGATCCTTTCCCTACCTCATTTTTAAAGGCTACTTTTAACTGCTAATTGTCAATATCTCTTCAGTCCGGTGTTTTCCAAAGTTCACTAAAAGCAGCTGTGGTTAAACCTTTGTTAAAAAAGAGCACTCTTGATGCTTCAGATGTCAGTAATTATAGACCTATTTCCAATCTTCAATTTCTTAACAAAGTTCTGGAAGAAATTGTGTATAACCAATTATATGACTACTTAATTTCAAATGGCTACTTTGACTATTTCCAGTCAGGATTTAGACCGCACCACAGTACTGAGACAACTCTTGTCAAAGTCATAAATGATTTTTGGATGAACTCAAACTCAAATAAGCTCTCTATTGTTGTACTTCTCAATCTCAGTGCTGCATTTCACACTTGATCATTTGATATTGTTGGATAGACTAGAAAAGTAGGTAGGTTTGTCTGGTCTGGTTCTCAACTGGTTCAGGACCTACCTACAGGACAGGAATTACTTTTTCAATTGATAACTTTGTTTCTGAAAGATCAACATTTCATGTGGACTCCCACAGGGTTCAATCCTCAGCCCTCTACTATTCAATCTCTATATGCTTCCACTTCAGCATCCATCCATCCATCAATCCAATTTTCTATACCCGCTTATCATGAGCAGGGTCGCAGGGGGTGCTGGAGCCTATCCCAGCGTGCATTGGGCGAGAGGCAGGAATACACCCTCCATTCGCTCACACATTCATACCTATGGGCAATTTTGAGTCTCCAATTAACCTTACCTGCATGTCTTTGGACTGTGGGAGGAAACCGGAGTACCTGGAGGAAACCCACGTGGACACGGGAAGAACATGTAAATAAAAAATAATGTACAGTACCATAACTACGCGAATGGTACACAGCTCTATATATTTCTCTCCCCTGATGGCCTTAGTCCTGTGGACTCACTTGTTCAATGCATTGAAGACATAAATGATTTGATGTCCCAAAATTGTCTGCTGCTAACCAAAGATAAAACTGAGGTAATTACATTTGGTAGTATAACTAAGAGAAAAGAACTTAAGGTTCAACTTGATACTCTGTCTCTTAAGTGTAAGGATCAAGCTAAGAATATTGATGTCATTGTGGATGCTGACCTTACTTTTAAAAGTCATATTAAGTGTCACAAGATCATCTTTTTATCACTTTAAAAAAACATATAGAATAAGAATAAGAGGTTATGTATCAAAATCGGACTTGGAGAAACTGGTGCATGCTTTTATTACCAGCAGATTGGACAACTGCAATGGTCTCTTCTCTGATCTTCCCAAAAAAGCTGTGAGATGGCTCCAGCTCATTCATAATGCTGCAGCCAGAATTCTGACTGGGACTAGGAAAATAGATCACATTACATCTGTCCTACGATCACTGCACTGGCTTCCTGTAGCCTCAAGAATTAATTTGACTTCTTGCTTATAAAGCACTGAATGGCCTGGCTCCACAGTATATTTCTGACCTGCTCGTAGGTTATGAACCAACCAGGTCCCTGAGGTCATCTGGGACACGCCTCTTAGTAGTTCCTAGGTTAAAATATAGATCTGGTGTAGCTGCTTTCTGTTATTACACACCCCGATGCTGGAACAGCCTCCCAGAAAACTTGGGATTGGCTCAAATTCTTTATACATTTAACAGGCATTAGATTTATGGTGACGCTCCCCTATTTGTTGTCCGATTGTATTTGATAAATGAGGAACTAAACACTGGCAGGAGGGACACAACTCACGGGCAATTTATCTTGAATAAATTCAAAATTAAAAAACAATTTTACTGTATCGTTACTGCAGACAAATATCATCAGTGAAACTAATATGGGAAAATATTATAGACTGTGCTCAAACCTATCTTGACTATTGTTATTCCTATTGACTATTGGATATTGTTAGTTTCAGTTTTGACCCCAACGTTTAATGAATACCTGTTTATAAATGTAAATTTGACTCAAATACACACAAAAATGTTATGAGTAACAAGAATAGCCTGTCCCTATTTACAGCCTGTCACTATAATGTATTTCCCCCCCCCATCCTGTTAAAATCAGAGCAGCGGTCATTTGACTGCAAGCTGCTGCTGAGTCTGACAGTCGAAAGTTAACAGCCAGCTATATGAGTGCAAACAAGAAGTAGTTCCTGTGGAAAAAATAAAAAGAATATATACTGTATGTATGCAAATTTGCCTCTGCCTAGAGGATCTCTCGGGTACCAGATCTCTCGGGTACCATACCATATACCATACCACCCAATGAAACTCTTAACCTCTGTACACTTATTTCCATCATTCATCTCCTGGTACCAAATCAGCATGGGATTGATGCCTGTAATTCTCTGGCTGAAAGTTTTTTTCAGTCTTCCTCATTGACATGACTAAATAAATGATGACATGACTGACAAAATAAGTGCATTTAAAACACAATGTGTTTCACTCTGTGGTAGCAGTAAAAGATGCTGCACCCTTTTCATAATTTCTTGGAAAATTCTATTATGATTGATGATTTCTGGGCATAGCTAAGCCATATGTTTGCTGACAGACCTAGCTGGCATTTTCTGGAGCAAAACAGAAGCGAATAGAACAGCATCATTGATTTACTGTCTATGTCTCATCTACTGAACATAGGTAAGATTTCATCATTGCTATGTAAGTATAGCCGCGTTTCCACCAAAAGGAACTTTTAGTCCCAGGAACTACTTTTCAAGGAAACAAAAAGTTCCTTCAGCCCATGGTTGTCTGCGTTTCCACCGCGGTCTAAAGTCCCGTGAAAATTAGGCAAATTAGCCCACTGATGTATGAAAAAGCAACGTTGTCGTCGGTCCATCTGTCCTATGATTTCTTCTGTAACCCCATACTACCACCGAAGTAGCCTACATTATTTCTAATAACGGACAGCTGGAGGGTTTATTCCACTATATAGAAGGTTTCACAATGACTATAATGGTACTTTTGTATTATTGTTTTCGATGAAATATCTCTGACGTTGGCATATTTTACCGTTGCAGCAAACTGTGTTGGTAGTTGAACTGACCGTTGTTATGCAACAAATAGGATATAACAGGCCAATAGTCAGATTGTAACTGTTTTATATATCCTCTCAAACACATTCATTATGTTTTTATGCGAACATTCACTTTCATGTCTTGACATCCGAGGCGACAGAATGCATTCACATTTCCAATATAACTGGCAACAACAGCAGAAAACATGCACACGTTGTAAACAATTTGCTGTTTGATTACTTTCTCATCGTCAATTCCATATAGGCTAATCACAAAATGACAAGAATAGAACGAAAACTCGGACTTGCATGAAAATTTAAATTAGCAGTGGTACAGCCACCGTTTGCTTTCCTTCGAAGTTACTGCTAGCCGAGCAGCGAAGTGTGCCCTCCAGATGCGAACCATGCACCATAAATTAGTCCATAGTCTTCCTGGTCTTTTTGTGGAATTGAAGAATGGCAGAGTAAAATTACGGCAGTCTGAAAAAGCTAAAGGGACGATTACTAGAATTACCTTTTATTTTACCCTGACAAAATGTGCGGAAGGTGATTTCCAGTTTGCTTTTACTGTATCACCAATGTGAATTACGCAGAACTACCGCATACCTCACATAACTGTATCAAACGTTTTGAGTCAATTACAACGGGCTAACAAAGAAAATCCGGAAGAAAATATTCAGCAACCGAATTAATCCGTTTGAATGTTTTGGTACGTAATATGCTGTCCCAGCACGAATGCTTAGCATTTTATAAAACAAATACTAAAGCAAGAAAAGAACAGAAGAGCACACGTTATAATTCCAAGACGTTGGCAGGCTATAACCAAAACTAGGCTACTGCGCCACATAACATACAAGTTTGATTTGAAGTTATTAGTTTGCGGCTGCAGATTTTTAAAAATGGCGGTTAGAAATAAAATACTGCAAGTAGTCAACCAATCAGAAATTTTCAGCGCTTGCGCCCCACCCCAAAGATTCCGGTACTTTTGGAAAGTACTACCCCCCGAGCAGGAACTTATTTGGGGGTAAAATTGTAGATCTAAATGTAGACCCTAGTTCCTGCGGTGGAAACGCACTGAGTTCCTCAAAAGGTTCCTAGTTCCGGGGTAAAGTTCCTGCGGTGGAAACGCGGCTTATTACTGCTCAAAATACTTCGGTTATATACGTTATTTTTGAAATTGAGTGTCCTTTAAACCTTTAAATAGGTTAATGGTATTATTTAATGCGGATATATCACACTAATGTAAGCGTTAGTTAGTAGTGTAATAGTTTTTGTGAAGCATGCAACAGTGATGAGGTGAGAGTTGGAACATTGCAACAGTGGTGGACTGTTAAAAATTGTTTTCATGTCGTCCCATCCCCATACAAGAAAACATAGGAGAGTACAGAGTATAGAAATACATACAAGAGTTAATTATTACACATTTAGGTACTGTACCGCATTGTGTGACAATATTTTTTAATCTGATACCAATGTTCCATCTTCATAAGGGGCTCATTTATATGCTTTATAATGGACAAAAAGCATTTTATTCATTTTTAGAGAAACTTTGGATACGCCTCTGGATTCCTAGATATTTTAGACCACTGTACTGACGGAAAGCTTGTAATTCCCACTTGAAAATGATGCAACAGTGAGTTTGAGTCAAAACAGTTGATTTGTAGTGAAATACGTGAATATGTTGTGATTTACAGCAATGCATAATTTAGACATTTTGAATAGATTTGGAGATGCTGGGTACACTGTGTTGGATTTGCTTCATAAATCTATAGTAGTTCTACATATCCACCCTTAGATTTTATGAACTTGTGGTCAAGAAATTTTTGATTTAGCACATGTATAGTTTAACCTGCTGTATATATGCAATCTCTCGTATTTCATTGCAAACTAAAAAAGTGCAAATTCATTTTTGATTTTTGTCTAGACAATTGCATTTGTGGCACTGTATTTCTTCCAGAATTATGAATATAAACTAATCTGCGTTAGTATTGTAAATTGTACAAATGTCTTGCTTCATTTAAGCCATTTTTCAAGTCTCTGTGGTTTTCATATGTGGATTTATAAAGCTTTAAATAGGGTACTCCCTAAATGGGAAAGGATTGGCAATATTTGGCATGCGCGCTAAGAGGTTAAACTAGTTTGGCTTGTGCTGGATTAAATATACATGCACAGTATACTCTTTTTTTTTTTACCCAAATGCAATTTGTCCAGTAAATATAGCAGATATTCACAATTTATCCAGTTATTTTTTGTTGTTACAATTGTACCGCGTGCCTCTGTTACAACTATACAATACATACTACATTGGACTACATAATTTTTGTCTAAATTGTATGCCAACAGGTTGTGATTACCTCAAACTTAATGTTATGTAATACAGAATTTTAAAAAAATTGTTACAGGTCTGCTGGTTCTCCCCTATTCTATCTAAATATTTTACTGACCACGAGTGGTAATGACCATCAGTAACTGTTGGTATGAACTTGTACATATAGGAATTTGTAATGGTATTATTGCTTGGTTAACTCAAATGCTAATATCTCTAAATTTTGGTGATGCGTTGATATTACATTTATTACACATTATATATGTATAATCTCTTATAAACTCTTTATAAATGCAGTCTAGTCATAATTGTTGCCAGTACTGCAGCTATCATTTTGACAACAGTCAATTAAAATGAAAAGATTATTCAAGTTGCATTTATTGTCATTCTTCTCATTACCGACAGGTGTAAGAAAAAGAACAGGAATAAAACAGGAATTAAAAAACACGCTGAACAATAAATGCAAAGTATGCATTTTTCCTGATTCTGGGATTTTTAATCAAAGTGTAACTAAATATCGTACGGTATCCATGAAAACTATAAATTTGCTTTTGAATTGGCTGTGATCATGGACTAATTTTAATTTTAAAGTCTAAATGTCAGGGTGCGTGGGGGCTTAGGACCCAAATGCAGAGGGGGAAAAACTCAAACTCCAAAAGGTAAGAACAAAAGACTTTACTTAACAAAAAGGGAACAAAAGGCCTCACAGGGCAACTCTTCAAAACTTCAGAAACACAGGAAAACCAAAAGTCCAAAAACACATGGAAAACAGAACATGGCAGGAACACACAGGGCAGGAACATGATCAGACACGCAACCAAACACAACCAACAACCAAGGATCCAGCACCTGAGTCCAGGAGAAGGGAACTTAAATAGACAGACACTGACGAGACACAGGAGGGCACCATGAACAATCAGGCCACAGAGAGGGATGGGAAAACGAGACAACCAGGAACCAATAATTGAACAATTGAAGACAATCATACAATTACACAGGGTACAAGCAGGACACAAAACAGAAGTGCCGCCATCTGGCGGCCCAACAAGGGAAACACAGACAGGAACACAGGACCATGACACTAGAATCTCGATGACATGGTCTCTGGCCTTTTTAGTGTTAAGGCCTCCAAAATATTTGCATTGGATTTTTTTAAGAAACTGCTGATGGATGAAATTCACAATACAGACAGGGACACCATGCACCTTTGACCATGATAATTTGTAAGAGGGATGAAGCTGTTAACAGCAGGAAGGGAAATCATTGCTTTGGAAAAACAGCTGTTAATGCAGGTTGGGTGTGTTGACAAATCTAATGGGTGATCACCATGGCGCAAGCACATGGAAAGCATGTGAAAATTCAATTTAGATACTTTCATGGTGGGGAAAATTATGGCTTTTGTAAAATATAATATGGCTATTCAGCTTGTCTGTCTTTTTTCCTTTCAGCTGCCATTGACCTTGTCCATACAGTATCTTGTAGAATTCCAGCTGATTAGAGAATGAAGCTCCAAATACCACTCATACAAATTGTAATGGCAGTAGAACGGTCCTAGGAAAACCAGAAGTGTTATTTATAGGTGCAAATGAAATGTACAGGGAAAACCAACATCTAAGTGTCTCTTTCAGTAGCAGTTAATGTAAATAAAAGAAAAGCTTGGGGAAAAGTATTTCTTGAGCTTTATGCCACAAAGCCAACTTAATACTATCATGTCCGTGTCACGTGACAGTATCATACATCACAAATGACAACATTGCCATAATGCATGCAGTGATAGACATTATGACACACATTGTCACAGTATTTTATTAAACTATGCAGACTATTGTAAAAGTGACAAAGTACCTTATGTCACCTGTCATAACAAGGTGTTTATTATATTAGTGTCATTACACATTATAATGTATTGAATTTAAGCAAATGTTACTTTCCAAGGCAGTGACATGACAATGTAGTGAGGTTTGGTTTGGTTTATTTAGAACAATGTAGTTAAACAACCAATCAGAATTCTGTAAGTCTGTAGAGCCCAACTACCACTTGGGTCTAGCTGCAAGGGAGATATGGAGGAAAAGTCTGTAGATACTTGTTCCTCAAAACAGCTGTTTATTTTGTGGATGGTGGCAGACCAACTCAGGCAAGTCTTGGTGATTGAGCGAGGTTCACAGTGAAGTCTGGCTGTGTCCTTAAGGAATGCGTCTGGTCGGTTAGACAATGCCTTTTTTATGCTCACAAATTTACTGACGAGACGGGATGCCACATTCGTCTTCTGGAATCTGGCTGGTGGATTTTGGTGGATTATTTTGTGCACACATTTGATTGAAAAATATTTGATTGGCTAATGGTTTTGGAGCTGTCAATCAAACCCTGATAGATAAACCATTGATTACTGCTGTAATGTTTAAGTGTGTTAAACCAGTCTTACACCTAAAAGGGCTGTTCCTGCCCCAAGCTGGTGGCTAATTGATCAAGCAGTGAGTTTATTCCAAAGTCACAAAAGTAAGGGGACAGGCACTTAATTATGCTTTGTTTGATCAGAAAAAGCTAATGGTGAATGTGACTCATCAGAGGGTCCGTGCCATGGTCAGGAAGCAGAGGCCACAAACGTCCCTGCGTACAGTTATACATCGCTACAATAACATTACATAAAGCCGTGAAAATAATTTGAATATAGCCCCCAAATATTAACCAACAAAAAAAAAAGCACAAGTATCCCATCCACATATTACCATTAACCTGTTTTATAAGATTCAATCAATCAATCAAATTTTATTTGTATAGCGTATTTTACAGCAGTTGTCACAAATATGCTTTACAGTCAACCCTGGCCTAAACAGCCACACGGGAGCAAGCCTAAGGCAACAATGACAAGGAAAAACTCCCTGTGGCAGATGGGAAGAAACCTTGGAAGGAACCAGGCTCAAGGGGGAAACCCATCCTCCTCTGGTCGGCTCAGGGTGCCGACTGGTGACCAACATGTCAGTCATTTTTATAAGGTTTATGATGTGGCTCAGATGATGGGTGGGGCCGGGTGGCAGTGATGGGATACAGAAGGTGGCGACAGATGTGGGCAGGGTGGAGGCAATGACGAAAGAGGGGCTGGACCGCAGAGGTGGGGGAGACCAGACGACTCTCGAAGCACTCTCGAGGGTTGGAGCAAGAGCCCCGCCGGCAGCGTGGGGAAGAGGGTAGAAACGGTAATTAGGGAATTTGCAATATAGTAGACAGTGAGTAAACTGGCAATCGTATGATTCACTGAAGCATGTATGTTGAAGACATTCCTTAGCCTTTTATATAATACAAAAAATAAATACTGTCTAATTACTGTTACAAAAATTATATTAGTCCTAACAAATGAACAAATTGTTTTCACAATTTACTGAAAAATAGTTCTATTTATGCTATCCTATTCATATAATCAATACAACTTGAATGCCACTAGTTGAACCATTGTTTTTTAAAATATGCATTCATATGCATATGCATAAATGATTCAAGCAGTTTTACGATACTGGTAACAGTTTATGATAAGGGTACATGAATTTACATTTGTTAATGCAGTAATTGTCATCATTTCCTAATGGTGTGCATGTTAACTAAGGTATTAAAATATATATATATATATATAATAATTTATTTTTAAAAAATATTCGGATGGCAGGTATGCCTTCTAGCTAAGTTATTATGCCTTGGCAGAGCATGCCCCATATCAATACAGCACCGAGAGTTTGGCACTTTTCAGGGTTCCCCACAAAAATAACCGCAACAACCACTCTCAGCCCTTTAAAACATTAATTTCTGTACATTCTGACCCCATTTCTAAAGACAGAATTCATAAACTTCAAACGTACATGCAATAAAGGCCAAAACTAAGGGGATTTTGTGTTTTTTTGTGTTTTTTTTCCCCCTCCTTCTTCTTTTTCCTACCACAAATGCTCCTAGCCCACAAAGAATATGTCTCCCCATTGGTCATTTTACATACATCAACCAATAAAAACATTGGATACAAACACAAAACTAGAAGAGTGCACTCAGTACACATGGGCTGAATTGGGATGAAACGTCAATTTACTGGGAAACTCAGGAAGACTCTCGTACCCACCTGTTTGCTTTTCCGGGCCTCCTTCCTGAGGTTCATCTATACACGATCTTTCGGACTGTGGGGGGAGTGTCCCATTATGTTTGGGGGGGTCCGTTGGCGTGAGCTGCCACGGGAGGTTGTCTCTAGCCAATTGGACTACCTCTGGGTTGTAATTGTTTTTGCCAATGTTCTTTTTGTAGAAGGATTTTGCTATTTTCCAATTTTCCTCCCATCTAGGTGTTTGGAGCGATGCCAATTGTCCCTTGTAATCATCTGTGACCTCTGTGCAGTGTCTTTCTAGTGTTGCCATTGTACTAGGCTTGTGTGTTTCAACTGTGGGTATTTCTTTTGGCTTGTGTCTTTGCTTGTAGGGTTGTATTTTTTGCTTGTGTTTGTTCAGTGGGTAGGATTATGTTGGCTTGTGTCTTTGATAGTGGGGAGTTTTTCTTAGCTTGTGTCCGTGCACTGTGGGTTGTTTTTCTTCACTTGGCTGGAGGGGAAAACCATAGTTGTATTTGTGTTGTTGCATGTGATGTTTCTGGTTTTAGCTGGTGCCAAGGCCATTAAGAAATGAGAGCATAAGGGGATGTTTGACAGAGCTTATTGAAAAAGGTGTGGTCATCATGGACATTTATACAAGGTCCAAATATATGCATTAGTTCATGAGTAGTAAATGTCTACAGCACTTTGTCCTTTCTGTTGACATAGACATGGTCCAGGAGTGAGCCGTAATCTGTGGTTGGTGTTTTCTTAACAAACTGATGTAAGCCAAACTGAAGCATCATTTGTAGAATGGCGTGATGTGGATGATCTACAAGGTCATAGTTGAAGTCATCTACAATTAAGGTGTTTCTTTGTATTGATTGCATGAAGGTTTGGAGTTTGTCATTGAAGATTGCAGGGGTCATTGATGGTGGTCTGTATAATGTGACAATATTGGCCTTAGTTGAAGCTTTGGTTACTACCACTGCTGTGTGCTCAATTCCTTGAATAGAGTTGTTCAATGGCATTGGTGAAAGGTCATTTGAGACTATTGTCATGATGCCGCCTCCTCTCCCTGATGCAAGTGGTCTGAAAGTGCTCTGAAGCAGGTGGAGTTTGGTAGGATGTGGGCTCCATGGTGAAGATTATGTCCATCTTGCAAGAATGTTTCAACAAAACATACGTCAGCTGGGGTGAGTCTTAGATCTGATTGGAGGTCTTCTAAATGTTCCAAGTATGATCTGATGTTTAGAAGGTGTATTGTTATGGTGGAATCTGCTGTAGCAAGAGGGGTCTGTTGTGAGGGTTCGAGCCATTTCTTTTTGCACTGCAGGATTAACTCGAATTGTGCATCAAAGTTGAGAAGGTGTAGGCCCTGCAGTGACTTCACTCTGCTGAGAGCAACATATGCCTGGCCAGGCATGAAATGACCTCTGTCCTTCATAGAAACTACAATGGTGTCCAGTGTTTTTCCTTGAACTTTGTGGATAGTGCAGCCCCATGCAAGAGTCAATGGAAACTGCACAAGTTTTGCTTCCACAGGTTGTTTGCCTCTTCCAATAAAGAAATGCCCTTCATACCTTTTGATTGGCTCAGCGCCCGGAAAGTTTTGCTTATACTCACTCTTGGCTGCGGCAGCTTTCCCTACTCGCCCACTGTCGAATTTGACCAAGATAGTGTGGACAATTGTGTCTGTGTGCTCGATTCCAACAACAGTGCCAAACAATCCGTTAAACAATCCATCAGAGACATTGACGTTGATGGTCACCATGACTCTGGCTCCAATGGCTACAGACGTAATCCTCCAGTGTCTGAGGGTTTGGAGGAAATTGCAACATCAAGTAGATCAGTCTGCACATCTTTCTTTGTATCAATGGCATCGATATGGAAGATTTTACATGGAAGCGTGTTCAGGTGTTCCGCGTTGTGCTCATCAACCTCTTTGTCTTGAAAACATGCAGGGCTTCTGTTGGGTATGAAGCAACTGTTTTGGAGACTTTTCTTGATTGAAACAATTTGATGTCTGCTTCTGAGCAACTGGCTGTGCGAACTGTCATTAGCAGTTGTGCAAACTGTTGATCTTCCTTTTGACGCATGCTTTCAGTGAGTTCCATCATTTGGAAGTTTTCCTCCTACAGCGACCCATGTAATCTGGCATGGCTGTCTGAGGGAAGTTCAAATACGTGACTTTGTCCAACTGGCTGTAGCTGGAACAGGTCGCCAACAGCTAGGATCGCAATGTGTTCAGTTTTTCTGTGTTTGGTGTCAGGTATTGTTTGTTTCTTGGACCACACATAAAGCTGAGGGCTGAGTGTAGTCATTGCTTCGAGGGCAAAGGCTGCTGTTCCGGTGAATGCAGTCAATAACACTGGACGTTCATCGGGCCGAAAATGTCCAGACAGAGGTTGACCAGCCTCATTGTTTTATAGTGTACCAGTTTGATGATATAGCTCTTACCTACACCTCCAGGTCGAATTAGAAAGATTCTGTATGCTGGAGTTGGCTGGTCATATTTGAGAACAAAGATCATGTCTTTGCACCATTTTCTATGAAACTTCAGGATTTCCATCTGTTTTGTATTCAGGGACCTTATCATGGTTCTGTATTCCTGAAGACTCATGAGAGTTTTCCAAAGCTCAGCACTGAAACGGGTGTGAAGTTCTGAGCAGATAGCAGGGTTGCTGGGATCTAAATCAACATTTGGACTGTGATCATCTTCTTGCAGCTGTCTGTCTGGCACATTCCCTTCGTCTTTTTGAATGGCTCTTTGATGTTCTGCATTGGGTGAAACCACATTCCAGGCATGTTCTGGTGGTCCCATTTGTTGTAGGTCATCAAATGCTTTGTCAATTTCCTCAGTGTTTGTACTGAACAACCGCTCGTTATTGCGAATTGTTCCTTCAACATGAGATTAATGTTCTTTGAAACATGAGAAGTGTCCTTGCAGATCCTGGTCCTCATTGCGCCAGGGATAGTACAACATTAGGAGGTTCCTACACTTGTCTTCACCCTCCGATTTTCCTTTTTGGAATCGTATGACACAGTGGCGTTTGCACCTTTTCATGTGTCCCAGGTTGTGTTTCAGAGTGATGGGAGATGGATATCTGTTTTTGTTGTCACCTTCGCCAGAATTGTCCTCATTGTCATTGAGAATATTTGGGATATGGTCAAGTTCATCGTAAGCACTGTCTCTGTGAGCTGTTGTGTAAGTAGCTGCAAACTCGGCCATACACATTTTCCAGGATGTCTGGGCGAGCTGCATATCTGTCCAGAAGTGATGTGCAAACTATGTTTTCATCATCATCATCCATGTTATGAAGGACGCTGAGTGGCTTCAGCAGTGACACTCTTTTGTGTTTTGGCGCTGTATTGACAGACTACTTTTCTGCTAGCCTTTTTTTAAGGGCAGAGAGTGCAGTCTGTATGCAGCTTCTTGAGCACTGATCTCTCGGTTGTTGAGAAAAGCTGATCCAACTTTCTTTAGCTTTGACTTCACATCATCTCCTCTGTTGTCACTGAGCCAACTTTTTTTTAGCAGTTCAATCATGGCTCTTTCACTTTTCATCATGTAACCTGTGATATACATGATGCAGGATGCAGGAGTATGGATTCAAGATGAACTGAATGTCCATGTTGGCTCGCCATGTCATTTGTCTAAGATCATTTGGTTGTAGTGGTTGATCCATCTTTCAGCTGGCTGACGTTTCAGTAGAATTTGCCTGACTTCATCACTGCAAGTGCCTGCTGGTAAGCAGCTGGACTCACACAGGCTTTTTGTAGTAAGTGTTCTAGGGAGATATTCTCAGGAGTGTCTTTGTCTGCCATTGCCACTATAACCTTATTGAGCAGTGCTTCTTTAGCTTTAAGGTGTTTTTGTGCAATAGCTGGATCTGGTTCCTCTGACTGTGTAGCTATTGGCATTTCACTGCTTGAGGGATGGGGAAAGTTGAACCTGCAAGTTGAGGAATGGGAATGCCTCTGTACTGAACGGACCAAGTTTCTGCTGTCACTGTTCTCCTCTCCTGGGATTGCACATGTTTGATATTTGTCAATGAAGGAGACAACTTCGTCAGTGTTGACATCAACTTTTGGGGCATCCTTAATCCATAGGATTGTGTGTGCATGAGGTGATCCACAAGCTTGAAATTCTATGCAAATCATGTAGTCCTGAAGTTGACCAATAGGATTGGACTTTCCTCCTATGAAGTCTTTGAAGACTGTGTCCAGGCGGTGTTGGAAATGGTGTGCCGCTGTCACTGGATTGCTGTGTAGCCAGTTGCATTTTTCTTCCTATATCATGTTTTTCACATCATCAGGTGTGAATATTTTCCCATACTGATGTGCAATGCTCTGAATAACTTCTAGCCATTGCATATCAGCTGAAAGGGTCAGGAACCATGTTGGTATTCCTAACTGTCTAACCATGGCCACTAAGTCCAACAGCACAGTGTACCAGTAGGCTGGAGAGCCACGTGTATTCTTGAGAAATTTGAAGGCTGTGTCTGTACAAAACAGCGCTTGTACATTGTCAGGAGATTTCAGCAAGCCAGCATTTACCCTTTGGTTTTGGAATGTTTGATCACGGCTTTGGTGCAGAGATATTTGCAGATCATCTTGTTGTGCCTCAACCTTGTACTGAGCAGTGAGGTGAGTCTATGTCTTTGGCAAATCGTCCACCTACGTGAAAAAGTCGCTGATTAAAGTACTTTCTGGGTGTGATCTTCTTTGGTCTTTCTTCTGTTAAACCACCGCACCCATAAGGATACTTTGAAGGGTTAGCCAACTCTTCAAACTTGTCGTCCATCAGGAACGTGCATTGTTTTTGGTTTTCTGTGGGAGCTATAGAATAGGTATTGTCTCCATCCACAAACTGCTCTTCCTGTAGCAGTGTATCATATGGGATACCTTGTAGTTTACTCGTCTGTTCAAAGACTAGTCTGTCTTCTTCATCTTCAATCTCTGTTAATTTATCATAAGATTGCTCTCTGTGCTCTGTGTCAGTGTTTTCTAGTGCCACATAATGTTCTTCTCCAATTTGTCCAATAGTTATTGTGTTGGCACTCATTTGTTGTTGTGGACGAAGTTCATGCATGTAGTGAGGGGTGATAGTGTTAATGTTTATGTTTATATTCAGCATGTCAGCCACACCTTGAACTGCAAGGTGATCAGCCCATTAACCATTGTGTAGCCCATCAATGTACAACTTAATTTGTTGGAGCTGTTGTTGGATGAGGCTTGGTTGTGAACCTGCAGCATCGGGCAAAGAATTGGGAAGGTGGAGGAAATGCATGTAGTCTTGCTGGATCTCAGAGTTTTCGAAGAAGTCAATGAGCTTTACTAGTGAGTCACAAGTTACAATAGAAGTGAAAATGTCTACTGTAGGTAGGTAATGCCAAACTAACTTATTAATTACAAACTAGGTACCCATCTGGACAGGTGAAAGCTTTTCCCGTGATCTTGGTCTTCCCTGAGAGCGAATTAGCACTATTGTAAAAATTATTGCAGTACACTGAGGTGGCTGTTAATTGAATCTTGCAAAACGCTGGGTTCGTCAATCTGCCTCAGAGGGCAGAGAGGTTTTTACTTCATAGACACTAGCAGAATATGAATCAGTAACTTGACCTATCGATCCAAAAACTAATCACAAAAAAAATTACATACAGAGCTGTGGTGGTTGCCAAAGATCTGTGCTGATGCATCCTGATGGACAGCAGGCTGATGTTAGCATTAGTGCAGATCACTTTCATTTCCTGTCTTTTGAGGCTTTCGACAAATTAAATTGTTCACGATATTAAATTAATTTTCAGGTTAACCTCCCTGAGAATAGGTGGCAGCAGGAGGCAGCCAGTGGACTGAACAGTACACTGCCAAATATATCACAAGACAGTTACTGTTGAAAGCATAGACTGTAGAAAAAATATGGAAAAAGTGACTCCGACTATAAATTTCTATGGACTTGTGAATCCAAAGAGTTTTGAAACTGTGCAAGTGCAGTTTTTTGACCTGGCCTTGACTTCATGATATAAGGGCCCCCCTTTTTCCTACTGCGCAGTCTCTGATTTCAATTTGTAAAACAATAAATAAGTAAATAAATCCAAATTATTCTTAGTCTTACATTTTTCTACAAATTATACATATTCACAGACAAACTGTTTCCAGTTTGTTTGATTTTCAAATAAACTTTTAATTGCAAATCCTTCATTTGGTTTTTCATTTGAGTGGCAATAATATCAAGTCAACATAAACTGTGTGATCTCTGCAAACTAAATCTTTTTAATTACTGTATTTACAGAATAAAGGGGGCTTTAAATATTTAAATATTTGTTGTCTTTTTAAGCCACATGAGGTATCTTTATTCAGATTCCAGACAGGGAAATGGTGGCAAAATATTAATGAAAGAATAACAAATTTACCACATTTATGAAGATCTGAATATCACATCTGTGAGCATGTTTTGTGACATGGCATTTCTGATGATTGGTTTCACAGGGACGAGATGAAGTCTCTCCAAGCAGCACTGCAGAAGCAGCTGGATGAGGCTACAGAGAGAGCAGAGAAACAGCAGGCCACGGTGAGCGACCAACCACACTTTCTGTTCCACTGTACCCATCACTTAGGATCCACACCTGAGAGCCTCACCCTGTCACCTTGGGACCAGACCTCAATGCCTCACCTTATCACCTGGGACAGAAACCATGTGGTCTATCACTCATAACCTAGATCATATGATCTTACCCTGTCAGTCACAGCATAGAACATGTGGCTCTCAGAACCTAGACCACGGTACCATCCAGGGCCCAGATTACATGGTCTCATCCAGTCACTCGGGGCTCAGATTATGCAGTCTCACCCTGTCAATCAGAGCCCGAACAGTGTGGCCTCACCTTATCTCCAGGGGCAAATCTCTCCTGCAAATACATGATCAGAAGTGATACTCCCATTTTAACATTCAGTCCATGACACAAACATCATTGGTATTCAGTCACAGCCTGTGCTGTTCAGTGTTACTGCATTCATCTGCTATTCATGCAACTTTGCTGGGAAGAGGGATGAAACAACTAGAGCCTCTGCAGTAAGTTACAAACTGCACACCTACACAGCAACTCACTGTCATAGTCATTCCCTCACTGGGCTAAGGCTTGCCTATTTTCTGTCCATCTGTATATACCGCTATTTAAATGTGGCCTGACAAAAAGTTAGCTCTGATTTTAATTAATAACCATGTCTGTTCAGTATTTTATTCTCTCATCTACCAACTTAATTATCAGCAATAGTGTCAAAAAGAATGGCAAACAGTGGCTACTGAAGTCAGTTTTTCTTTTTTTTTTTGTGCAGCTCAGACATTACAGAGAGATCCATAGCTGCAGTGAAGTAGTTACTGAAGCATACTTTCCAAAGCAAAATGTTACTCTCTATCGCAGCTGATTTTATATTTTTCACAAACCTTGGAAATATTATACAGTTTATTGAACACCAAAAGAGGAAATTCACTACTATAATGTACAACAAACTAAGTGAGCGTATGTGTGTGTGCGTTATGTGAGGAGTGTTGTATGTTCTCCTGCGTGTGGGGTTGTGCAACATAGTGAGTGCGCACTGCGGACATGTGTTAAAGGAGAACAGAGAAACAAAATGGAGTGTATGAATGGAGGGGTTTTTGAAAATAGATAGAGCTATTGACTAAACAATGGCACACGAAGCGTACCAAACAGATAAAGGATAACTGTATGGCTATCAGTGTGTTACGACCAGTTAGTATTTCAAATAGATCACATGCCAGATCTGTTCTGTGTGTGATATTTATTGGAACTATCACAGCACGGTGGATGACTTAGAGCCAACCAAAAGAGAATGGTAACCCATGGAAAGTTTATATTAACCATTAAAACACAATAACTACTAGCATCATCATGTACATTCAATCATAAATGTTGCTACATTCATTCCATTGCTAATTATGCTATATGCCCAGAGTTACAGCCTTACTTAAGTCGTTTGGATTGGTTCCGTTGTTGGAATGCTTTCTGGTTTCCAGTGCAAAATTCATGGGAGTTGCCATGGAAAAGGGGCAGCCATTCACCCTTTTCTTCAGTTCAAAGACAGCTTGATCCTTGTCACAGGCCACTTGCCTTGTGGGACTTGCACTGCAGGATATGTTGTGTGTGTCTCTCCTGGTTCCTCTAGGACCACTGCTAATTGTGTAGGAGTGCCTCGTTCCTCCCATAGCCAGTAGTTGAGGGTATACGCGAGATAATCGTGCTTTATTGAAGGCCTTGCAAACTCTTCCCGGTGTGCGAGTTCACGTGAGAGGGTGACTGGAGAAAGGTGGGGTGTCCAGAGAGAGGAAATGGAACAGACAGCGTGAACCTCCATTTTATTGAAGGTTGCATGTTTCAAATTCACAGTAAGCCAATACTGTAACTAGAAAGCTGTGGTAGGAGGCATGGAGTCATCCGTTGAAGTGGACATGTACTGTAGGCTTTGTAGTTTTGCGGAGTGTCTTTTGTAGTCCATGGTACCTACATAACTAACCCTCAAATTGTCCTAACAGCAGATGAATCTAACCTTGTCTAACCAAATTTTATTTTCTCACTATTTATTCAACCAAAAATAAACCAACATTGCAGAAGGCATGCATGAAAGAGTGTACCATTACTGCTTCCACACCAATAAGAAGGTCATCATTAGCAACCGGTGCTGCTTATCAAGTGCACGTGATTATTCATCCTACCACTTGTAAATGGTAAATGGACTGCATTTATATAGCGCTTTTATCCAAAGCGCTTTACAATTGATGCCTCTCATTCGCCAGAGCAGTTAGGGGTTAGGTGTCTTGCTCAAGGACACTTCGACATGCCCAGGGCGGGGTTTGAACAAGCAACCCTCCGACTACCAGACAATCGGTCTTACCTCCTGAGCTATGTCGCCCCTGTATATAAAAGAAGCAACTTTGATCGTTTTTATCAGGAACATTCAGGTTTAGGTTAAGGACAAGATATATCTGTGAAGATCTCAGAGGCAATTGTTGCTGCTCATCAGTCTGGGAAGGGTTTTAAAGCCATTTCCAAACAATATGAAATCTATTTTTCTACAGTGGGAAAGATTATTTACAAATGAAGAACATTAAAAACAGTTGCCAGTCTAACCAGGAGTGGATGTCCCTACATATTCATCCAAAGGTCAGATGCAAGATGCTCAAAGAAATGACAAAAAACCTTAAAGCTAAACATGACGGATGTTGAGTTTCAGAATGGCTTAGGTCTGCAGAATTGCACCGGAGTGAACCACAAGACTTCTGGAACACTGTCCTCTCAACAGATGACATCAAACTGAAGTTGTTTGGCAGTAATGCACAATGCAATATTGGCAAAAACCAAATGATAAAAAACAGGCATAGGACTTGGATGTCTCACAATCATTTATGTCCACCATGACTTACAATGTATTTGAGAGGAAAATGTGGGGTTGTCTGCTAGACAGCTAAAGCTATGACAAAGGTTGATCATGCAACAGGACAATCCTAAACAGAGCAGTAAATCTATGTCTCAATGACTGAAAGGAAACGAGTTTGGGAATGGGAAACTCAATGTCCAGAACTCTGTTGAGATGTTGTGGCAGGACTTCGTTGAGATGTTTTGGTATAAGAGAGCTGTGCATAAAGGAATGCCTGCAAAGATCAATGAGCTGAAGCAGTTCAGAAGAAGTGGACCAGAATTCCTCTGAAGTGCTGTAAGAAAATGATAAAGTGATGCAGAAAATGATTACTAGGAAGTTATTGCTGCTAAAAGACATTCTATAAGCTATTGAATCACGGGGTGCACTTACTTTTTCCACTTAAGGCTTCTTAGGGTTTGCTTATTTTTGGTAAACTCAGTAATGTGGTATTGTTAGATGAGGGTAGGTGTATCCACTGTTTGAATTTTGTGAGGACTAGAAAAGGTTTAGATATGTCCTAATACAGTGTTTCCTGTGGAACTGATCTCTTGGTGTGGTGGTGGGTGTCCGAAGGGGGGGGGGGGGGGGGGTGTAGCAAAGGCGAAAAGGTTTAAGACTATGAAAACATAACCTCTTGAGTCTTTTTAAAGGTTTTTTTAAATATTTAAATCTATCTTTTAGCTCTGACAAGCTCTTGATACAAGGAATAGCAGTTTTCAAGAGATAAAAAGTAGTAAAGTAGTTTTAGATGTACATTAAAACCATAAAAGGTTTGTTAACCCTTGTATTGTTTGTAAATATTGAAGCAAAATAGGCCTGTATTTTGAGTTATGGTGGGGTGAGAACAATTAAAAGAGCACATTGTCCATCTAGAAGTTCTATCTTCAAGAATAGAGGACTATATAACCAAAACTGATACTCAAGAAAAGTTACATATTGCACTTTAAAAAGGACATTCTTCTGCTAAATTAACTCAATTACCATGACAAAACAGTACTTGAAACATTCTATCTTTTTATTTAACAGTATAATTTGAGCTGGGTCCACATTGAAAGCCCTCTCTCTCTGTCTCTCTAACACTCAATGACAGAGTTTACATGCATTGTCCATGCAAAAAAAGGAAAAAGTGAGAAAAATGGCTTTAAAGATTCTGTTCTGTTACATTCTAAATCTAGTGAGAAGCATAATACAAAAATTTCCTAACTAACTTAGATTCTTGATTAATGTATTTTTTATTAGCTAGTGTTATCTGTATTCATTTCTGGACACTGCAGCAGCTTGTGAGACTGCTCCTCTCGTTATAATCATAATCGTCATTAGAATGCAGCCCTCTTTGTCAGCTGTAGCAACTGTAGCCTAACTCAGTTTTGCTAGCTCAATACATTCACAAAACCTTTAAAATATACCCTTTCTCTTTCGTTGGAAAGAAATCACCATGTTGTAGTATGGAAATGGAAGTAGTTGAATCACTCAAACATTTAAAATACCCTCAAAAATATATATTTTTTAATTTGCGCTGTTTTGGCGATTTGCCAGCTATTTTCGGCCGCGACATCCGACGCCTTTCTCCAGGTCACCATTTTAATCAGATGTATTGTACCATTATAACAGCAGCTCTAGATAAATAAAAAAAGGGTAGGCATGTAGGCTACGTAGCTCAACTGGAACAGGTTTCGCTTCGGCTCAAACAAACACTGTTTATTTTCAGATAATGTTACATATTTATCACATGGAATGCCTCAACTGCATGAGGCATTCCACTTGCCCGAACAGAGTTAGGATCCGCCAGTTGTCATCACCGAATGATAGTTCACGCCAGTGCTTGAGATGGGCAGGAGCTGTCAGGACTTGTATACGAGTACCGACTCTTCCTTTGATTACCAGCATTAATTTATTTTAAACAGTATGTATTTTGCGGAGTAGGTACCAGCACTTATTTTGGTCCAATTCAAACACTGGTTAACACTATGGTATTTTTGTAATTTGAAGCGTCGCTACCTTCCTTTTCGTTGTCTTTCGGTCGCTGAAGAAAAAAAAGTGACGCTTTGACAGACAGTGCGACCTTCGCGCGCTGCAAGTCTTCCGACCACCTCAGAAAGGAGCAAGCACAGGGCCTAGGCTCTTTTTGAAAATAAATATGTGGACGCGACATATGGTTTTGAAAGCTCATTTCGGCAAGTTTAACATTTTTAATTTATGAATTTAATATATAGGCTATATACAGTATATATATATATAATTTGTTATTTTATAATTTTTTATTTTATTTTAATTATTATTTTTTTATTATGGTGTGGCGGCAAGGATTTTGCCGTGGCGCCACGGCAAAACCTTACCAGCGGAAACGTTGCCTAATATGTAAAAACCGCAAAGTCTCAGGTCTGCATTTATTATATCTATGATTTAATTTACAGAATGCAAATAATGCTGCCACTCTATTGGAATCTATGGTTAACATAATAATTGGAAGCAAAATAATTAAGATTTGATACATTTACTATTTAATATTTTAAATGAGATTTAATTCTCAACTCTCTTCAACCTCTAAATTAACTTTCAATCCTGCTATTAGCTTTCAAAGACTTGGATTGTATTGTTGTACATCTGAAAATTATGTATATTGATTGGTGTTATTCACGTAAAAATATACATGTTTTAGAAATGTGACTCTTTATTTAATCAACATTATTTCTGGTGCATGCAGTGCATGTAGAGTTTCAGAACTTATTATAAGGTCTTAAGTACAAAATGTTTGTGCGCCTATGAGATTCTCAGAAATCTCTCCCCACCATCATAATTGTGGGCATAACACGTCTGAGGGGAAAAGGAAAGGCACACTAATCTGTCCTTCAGTGAATGGAACCATAGACTAGTAACAGCAGCCTTTTATGGTTTATATAATAAATAAAATAGAATAGGACACTTTATGATAGAATGTATCACTATGTCATTATACCTTATCATAAAATCAGAAATCCAAAGTGCAGTTGAATGAAAAGGCACTGAAACATGAAAATGAAATGAATTAATCTCAGGGGGAAATAACTGCTGTATCAGCATATGGTATTAATCATATACACCCTAACTTTTCACTGTGATGTAACACTAATGGCAACTGTGCTGTAATGCTGTACTTCATTGCTGTACTGCATTCAACCTCAACGATTGTACATAAGCTGTTTTTGTCACAATAGTCCCAACACCTTCTGTTCCGAACAGAATACCATGTAAAATATGACTGCATGCAAAGCCACGGATGCATGCAGTGCGTTTCAAATCAAACTCAAGGAGTAGCATATTATTCTCCTGTATTTATTTATTTATTTGAACTGTACTGGCTGTCAATCATTCAGATGCAAATATGACCTCTGGGCTTACTAACTTGATCAAGACAGGCCGATGGGGCTGTGACCTCTGTTTGATGTCATCAGGCGAGTCTGTTGGATGTCAACGATAGAGTGTTATCTGTTCTCCACAACAATAGAGAAATCGCAAATGATTGGAATAGCTTACTTGCAAGTGCCTTCACAATACCAAACTGCTTTGCATCATAGGCATTTTTAACAATAACTAGTTAAAGAAGAACTAGTTAAAGAAGGCTAGTTTTAAGGTGTGGTAAAATAAAAACTTTTTGTAGTTGAATTACAGCATGGGAAAAAACTGAATTTCTGTCTAGTGTAGAGGTTTTTTTAAGGTGTATATGGAATTTATACTCAGTTCGGTAGCCTGATGGGGACAGGTTTTATGAACTAGGCTCTCAGTATAAACACTTAACACAGTGCATCTGGTACGTGCTGCATATTGCATGTTGCACTAATGTTACCATGATATATATGTAACGGGTAGGACCTTAGGACCTGGGAGATATCGGGACTGGGAATGGACAGAATGACATTTCCTATAAGGCGACGCGAGAATTCCGTTCTGACAGGGCAACTTGCGTTTGTACGGAAGTGCTTGAATCCAGCGTGGGAATGAAACGGTGCTTTTGGCCACTCGTGTGCATGTGAATCGGCTTACTTGCAGGGGACTTGCTTGGTAAACCTATTGATTACGGCTGTTGCATCTGGTTCTGAGCGATATAGCTAATATACGCCCAACAAGAATTTGCGAAGCTGGCTATTTGTGGGATGAGGCCCCAGCCTGAGGGGGGGAGCACATTAGTGAGTCAAGTCATTGGTAGCGCACCAATACCCTGTTGTAGGACTGCTCCTTGAATACTCTTGAGGTTGCCGACGTTTGTAATCAAGGACCCAGCCTAGTTCCGTCGGTGGCCACTGTTTTTCTCTGTGACATGTTGTGTATGGAATTAGTTTTAGCCCCTTGCACCTTGGTTTTATGGGTGTGGGGAACTGTAGTTTCTTTTATTTTATATTCTCGCTTAAAATGGTGTAGGGTGGATGGGCAAAGTGCAATCAACAGACGTAGGCATTCTAGCGAATGGGCAAAGTGCAATCGACATATATTGTAGGTATTTTAGTGAATGGGCAAAGTGCAATCAACAGACTGTAGGTATTCTAGCGAACGGGCTAAGTGCAATATTATTCTCTGGGTATCCTCTAAGATAAGAGTCTAAGATCCCTAATAGTTCTGTCGTGATATTAAATCTTCGGGCAAGTGCAATAGTTCTCGGTGAGAGCCAATTATTTAATATTTAATTGCATGCAATACTCACTGAAGGACCGATTGTAGTGAACCACCTGACATATTCTGAATATAAACCCTCATTTTGAATATAATTTTGATGGTGTGACCATTCTTAACCCAAGGTGCGGTGAAATATCTTTTGTATTGATGTTTTTGAGACATTTTGTGCAATCATCTTACAAATTCTTACGAATTCTATTGAACTATTGCACTGTAAGCTTGATGAGATTTATATTACTCTGTATGTTGTTACTTATCAGGATTAACTTTCAGAGTGTGTACCGCTATTTGTCTGAAGTTTCTGTATGTCCTAGCCACATTTGCCTTGCCTGGTGTGTGCCCGCCCATGGCCATTGATAATTTGTGTGTGAAGTTTTAAAGAATGTTCTCGTGAATGATCTAATAAAGAGAGTGTATATATTCCCTTGTACCATCTTCCATCTTGTCTCCTGCATTATACCTGTGTGGGGTATTTTTCACCCAATAACCTTCCTAGGGCCTCCCACCCTTATAATTGGGAGTGGCGTAGTCAAAATCATTAATTGTATGGGAGTGTCCCCACCTCCCGAAGGCCACATATACATGAAAAATATGAACAAATTATTACTCTTAATGTAAATAAATAGCTGTCAAATCAAGCTCCTTAGCCCAGTGGATGAAAATCATGTCCTTTGAGTGCCACACTTTCACATAACTTAAAGGGAACCCCGCCTGTTATGACTTGTAAGCCTTAATATTGTGTAAATGCCTTCAATTATATAAATATGTCAGAGAAATCACTTGAAAGATTGTATTTATTTTAAAGATTTAAAAAATCCTTCAACTCATAGGTCGCCATTGTTATTACAGTCGCAATGCACTGCGGGTAGTGACGTCAAATGGTTGCACAGGTCTCGGTCCATTGCTCTTGTCCACTGACCTCCACTGAAAATATCTTCTGTTTAGCCTTTTTGATTCAAGCCAGACCCGGACATTACTCAGCAGGAAAGCACTAAGGACAGCCCTCATCAGTTAAATCAAAACGATAAAGATTAGAGGCCAGAAGAGACGAGAGTGGGGCATAAGAGATTGTGTCTGTGCACCAACTGCTTGCATATGCCAACAGAGACAGAAAAGTTGCCTGTTGTAAAGAGCTCCACTTTCTAGCAGCAGCCGTTCAAAGTCACTTGACCATATGGATCAAACAATCGTTTTTGGTGAAACTGAAATGTGTACCTCATCCCCATTAATTTAAAATAATGTTATTATTGATCCGCGTTGTATGAGCTTAAGTTGGTGATAATACCTCCTTTAAATGCATAATCCCTAGTGATGATACGTACTGATACACTAACATGTTTAGTTATTGAATCCATCCTATTCACAGATATCCAGTGTATCACATCACACACAACTTCTGTGGCATTGTATTGATATTTCTCACTATTAATTAACTGCAACTGCTGGACAAAACAACTGAGTTGACCTCCATTCAACCATTTTACATAACTACTCAAAGTGCATTGCGCGTCTAAAATAACAGGATCTCCATTGGTCAAAATTTCTATTAAAGGCTTGGGTTTTTTAAAATAACTGAAATCTTTTGTGTGGTTTTTACAATGTATTTCCATAGTTGAGGGCATTTACAACATAACTTTCTACATGGGGAGAATTGTTTTGGTTGGAGACATGTCACCAAAATTGGCCACCTACTGTTTAATATAATGTAGAAGCATCATCTGTCCACTTCGAAGCTCTGGACTCCATCTTCCCAAAGCACCTTTGAGCTTTGTGTTTTGAATGGACCTCAGCTACTGTATCTCAATAGAGTGAAGGTTTTTTATTTCTTCATAATTTCAGCCTTGCTGTTTTTAGGGTTTCCATTTAAAGTGATCTTTTTAACAATGTATCGCTGTGTGGTAACATGGTCTTCGCACTTGTAATACTGACAATATGAGTATTACTTGGAGACAGTTCATGGGAGATGGGAAATTGTGCTAAGCTGACTGTCTGCCAGCCTCTTGTTTCTAGCACCAACACCGAAGACTTTGTAAAGCAGGTATATCTCTTGTTAGACTTGCAAGTGTTGTCATTTGACAAGCCAAGTTCTGAGTCTGACTAGTATAAAAAAGAAAAGAAAAGCCAGTAACATTCAACAAACTGTATGCTTCAGATGCATGTATTTTGACTCATTCAGTTTTTTTTATACTTCATTGAAAATATATACTGTATGTAATTAGCAATTCATTTTTTTCTCTTTAGAGGAGCAGGTTTATAAAGCACCCTACCATTAAATTAATTAAATTGACTATTTAATTTATTCAATATAGTTTGTAAACTTGCCAAACATATCTTTCATTTACTTGCTAATAAAACTTGCTAATGTGCTAAAGTAGATAACCTGTCACATGCTTTATCATCCTAAATCGATGAAAGCTCATTTTTAAAAAAACCCACAAATTGTATACTACATAAATTAGCACCTCACACTGAGGTGATGCGCAAATCACTGTCCTGTACTATGTACAGTGATTAATTGCCAAACTTGGTGTAATCGTGGCACATTCAGTTGAAGGTGAATTGCATTCATTTTCAGGGTGAAGTGTCCCTTTAAATTGTGTTAAGGAAATTAATGAATATCTATACCAGAATTACTGTGACCCCTTAAGAGCAAGCATATGTTTAGTATGGCACCTCAATAGATCCAACCTAACCAGAGTTCAATTTTAAAGAGATAAATGTGAGATGTGAAAGTGAGATTAGCTTTGTGCTCCGACATCTTCAGTCTCTGCTGACACTGCGCTACCCCAAAATAGTTCACCGTCTTTGGATACATTCAATGTTATTTGGAGAAGGGGAATAGTTGTCAACACTTTTAGGATTGCAGAAGGTAGTCATCCCAGAGGAAAACTTAACATTTCAAAATTACCTATGCTCAGTGTTGAAAGATATATGATAACAATATCCAATAATCAATAATCTATCATTGTATCCCAGTGGCTAACTATTCCTTCTGAAGAACATTCACATGGACACATAAGTTTATATAGGAAACATTGTAAAGGTTTTGCAGTGTTTCTAACACACTGAACCCAGCTAGCACAACATGTTGCTACAAATTTTATGCAATTTGCAGTACACTCTTAGGGGAAAAAAAGTTTCCATACAGCACCTTAAAGGGTTCCATCCTTTGGCAGATATAAGACTCCTCATATGGTTCCAAATAGATCATCTATACAGGTTCTTGCTAAATCGTGGTATTTATTTACTTGTAAATGGTTCTATATAGAACCATTAGTGTTCTTCCATTTGAGTTTTCTACAGAAATCTAAATTTAAAATTTTGATTAGTATTCAAATAGTTAAACAGATTTAAATAGTTACATGTTTTTTGTTATATATAATATTATTTAAAGGTAAACTATTCAGATTTTTTGCAGCCATTCTAGACTCGGTGTTCATGTCTTCCTCCATCCTCAACCCCACCCACACCTCCGTTGAGGACGCACCCTTGAGTGCTACAAGCAATATGTAAAGCGAAGAAGTGAGGTGGTCAGAGATATTGACACTACTCCGTAGTGTAGCTATTTTGTGTTTTTCCACATTTGGTATTTAGCCCCTTTGTGCACATGTCAAATCTGGCCAATCCTTGCCTATTTAGGGGATATCCTAAGCTCTATAACTCCAGATGTGAGCATCACAGAGACTTGAAAAATGGCTTAAATGAAGCGAGAAATTTGTACCATATGTAGATTAATTATATATTATATATAATATATTCATCATTTAGAATGAATTAAAGTGCCACAAAGGCAATTGTCCAGGTAAAAAAGCAAAAATGAATTTGCTCTTTTTTAGTTTGCAATGAAATACTGAGAGATACCATATATATACAGCAGGTTAAACTATACATGTACTGGATCACAAACAGGGGATATGTAGAACTAATAAAGATCTATGAAACAAAAACTAAGCAGTGTACCCAGCGTCTCCAAATCTATCCAAAATGTCTATATTACATGTATGCATTTCTGTAAATCACAACATATTCACATAGTTCACTACAAATCAACTGTTTTGACTCAAGAAACTCACTGTTGCATCATTTTCAAGTGAGAATTACAAGCTTTCCGTCAGTACAGTGGTCTAAAATATCTAGGAGTCCAGAGGCATATCAAAAATTTCTCCAAAAATGAATAAAATGCTTTTCTGTCCATTATAAAGCATATAAATGAGTCACTTATTAAGGTTTAAAATGAAACATTGATATCAGATTTTTTTTTTTTTTTTGAAAAGCAAAAACATTGTCACACAATGCAGTACAGTACCTAAATGTGTAATAATTAACTCTCGTATGCATTTTTGTACTCTACAGTATGTAGATGTTTGTCACATCAGTATGTATGTTTTCTTGTATGGGGATGGGACAACTTGAAAACAATATTTAACCGTCCACCACATTCTGGCAATGTTCCAACTCTCACGTCATAACTGGTGCTTCACAAAAACTACTAAGCTGCCAATGAATGCTTACATTCAACAACAATTACCTCATTATAAAATACCAGTAACCTATTTAAAAAATAACATATATAACCAAAATATTTTGAGCAGTAATACTTGCATAGCAATGATGAAATGTTATCTGTGTTCAGTAGACAGAGACAGAAAATCAATGCTGTAGTTCTCTCCTCTTCTGTCTTACTCCAGAAACGGTCAGCTTGGTCTATCAGCAAACATATGGCTTAGCTATGTTCAGAAGTCCTCAATAATAATAATATTTTCCAAGAAATTACGAAAATCATTGATAACGTTTTGTCAGGTGTAGTGTCTTTTACTGCTACCACAGAGTGAATGCGTAAGTGAAGGCGATGATGAGAACTTTCAGTTACGCTGAGCTATAAAACGCTATTCCAAAAGAAAAATTAGACGTGTTATACATCGTTAGAAAGCTTATACTGTCACCTACTGAATAAATGAAGGATGGAGGAGGATGCTTATGAACATGGATAGAATTGCATCCTCGTATGAAGTATTACTGCTCAAAATATTTTGTTTATGTTATTTTTGAAATTGACTGTCTTTGAATGGGTTATTTAATAGATTATTTCACACTGTGGCGTAAGAGTTCGTTGGTAGCTCAGTCATGTTTGTTTCATGCACCGATTTGATGTGAAGCTGGAACATCTGCAAAGCTCTTCAGATGGAGGAATATTGTTTTAATGACATCCCACCCCCTGCAATGAAATATTTAAAAAATATGAGAGTTAATGATTACACATTGAGGTATGTGTACCACAGTGTGTCACAATTGTTTCGTATTATTTTTCAACGTGATATCAATGTTTCATCATAAACTATCATAAGGGGCAAATTTATATGCTTTGTAATAGACAAAATACATTATATTCATTTTTGTAGAAATTTTGGATATGTTTTTGGACACAAAGAAATCTTTAGTAGTTTAAATTGGATTTTGCACACTTGTGGGCACGGAGTTTATGATCCAGGACTTCCAGGACCAGTATAGTTTTACCTCTTTTATATTTGAGATCTCTCAGTATTTAATTGAAAACTAAAAAAGAACAAATTTTTTTCCGCCAAGATAATTGCATTTGTGGCACTTTCTCTATCTAAAGTATGAATATAAACTAATCTAGGTTAGTGTTGTAAATGGTACAAATTGTGTGCTTCATTAAGTCATTTTCCAGGTCTCTGTGGTGCTCACACCTGGAGTTATAAAGCTTTAAATAGGGCAGCCCCTAAATGGGCAAGAATTGGCCAGATTTGGCATCTGCACAAAGGGGTTAAATGGAGCTTCTAGGAATTTTTTTTCTCACTGTCACCTCATTGCAAGAAGGTCCAGGTTCAAATTTCAAGTTATCCCCATATCCGTGAGGGTTTCCTTCCGCGTACTCCCGTTTTCTCCTACTGTCCAAAAACATACAGATAAGGCTAATTGGAGAGTTTTAATTGCCCATAGGTATGAGTGTGTGAGTGAATGGTATGTTTGCCCTGTGATGGATTGACAACCTGCCCAGGGTGTATTCATGCCTCTTGCCCAATGCACGCTGGGATAGGCTCCAGCACCCTGTGACCCTGACCAGGAATAAACGTGTTAGATAATGGATGGAGGGTTGGAAGTTCATTTACATCTCAGGTTTATAATATTTTAGCCATGTCACAGAGGAATTCCAGAGCTATTTTGGCAGTGAGATCCTTTTAGCATTAAGCGTCTCCCCTTGATTATGCAAAGGATCAAAGAAGGACTCATTACAATGGATTAGAGGTCAGACTTCTGACAATAGAACTCTATCAGAATTTCTTGTGATTGATGGTGCTTACTGAGAGAATGTGCTGTAGTTGATGATTTTAGATTTTTGTATATGGAATCAGCTGGAAGACCCTCTGACCTAACTCGTCCAGAGAAAAAATGATTTTAATATTTCTTTGGTTATCTGTATGGTATTAAGAAACGGATGATTAAGTATAGTTTTTAGCATCACTGTTATAGGCTTCAGCACCAAATGGACTTGACCCCCGCAAGAAATGTTTGCTCCCACAAATCAATCACTATCAGAACATGTTAACCTGTATATCCATCAGATGAACTGTTAAGAGATGAACATACATGCTGAACCTTTAAATTCACCAGTATGACATAAATACATCTGGGACACATCTGTAGCCGTTCCCCCACAGTTGCCGTTCTCTGTATAAGTCACCCCAGGAATAGGATTTACGACACTGTAATATTTATCTTGTGAAGGTATTGATTTACTTGTTTGTATTCAGGTGTTTGAAAGGTGTATAGATCCAGACACATAAACACAAAAACAAATATGCACACATTCAAGCATTTGTAGTTTCTGATGCAATCTTTCATTCATCTGTTCCAGCGTTCTCAGTCGGGAGAGAAGATGTGACTCCTGATAAGTAGCCATATTAGAACAAAAGAGGAGTGAACTGCTGTGTAAGATGAAATCAGTAGAGCAGAGTCACTCAGCCTTCAGGCCATTTTCCAGAGCAATAATCAAACTCAAGAGTCTGTATTCACAATTGTTTTCTAATTGATGTGAGCATAGTCGGCTGGAACAAACTTTAGCAGCTTGGTTAGCTGCTTCTGCAGACATCAAACCATGCTTGTCCTGGAGAATGTGCTGGCTTCAATTCAAAAAGTCTAATCATTGCAATACTACCATTTTTATCTTTAAGCTATCTGGGACAGGTATTTCAGCCTGAATGAATCAAATATATTTGCCTGATCAAAATTTGCCTCTTAAAATTTAGTCCTAAAATGACATTCTTTTCTTCTTTGACTTACGTCTGACTTAAAGGATCGACAAAAGAAAACAATTCAAAGACCTGGGTAATAAATGATTAGGGGTGTATTTCCACTTATTATGCATGCCAAATTATATATTTTATCCTCAAGATTGTAGCACAAGGTCATGAAGCATGATTTTGGGATTTGAGAGGTGAAATATCTTTGTACATCTGTGACCTCAGCCTATTGAAATATTTACTACATCAGTGGCAGGACTTGTCTACAGGAGTGAAATTAAATATGAAATGTTGCAATGGTGAATAGAAAACTTAATTAAGTTCCATAAAATGCATTTGTGACATCTCTGTTTCTGACAGTCTATGCCTCTAATGTCATTTTGGAGGTAAATCAAATGTTGTTTCTCTTTAGTAGTTATTTAATTACTTGCACATTACAGAATGTAATGATTGTATGCCATATCATTTCCCCACTGAAAATCAGATCAGACCGGGACAAACAGAAACCTCATCCTTGAAAACAAGCGACAGAAATGCCATACAAATCTGTACACAATTTCACTTAAGATCATTGTACCAAGTTAAATTAGTTGCACTTGCCATTTAATGCTTATTAAAATTTTACAGTTCACTGGTTACATGTAAATCACTCAGAAGGGTTTCCCAAAACATTACTGATGTGTGAATGAAAATTTTAGTTTTAAAGATTGGACTGTTGTTATGATTAATTGCATGAAGATGTGTGGAAAACTCAACAATTTGTGGTACCACATCTGTATCTAATTTGCTGTTAATTCTATATAACATTTGGCCGTAATATCAGCTGTTGTTGGGTTTATGGTCTGCTGGGCCATAAATAGCAGTTATTGAGGTGGCTGTGGTTCACGTGGGGACATGTCGGATTTATACACAACTGTCACATTTGAAATGCAGAAAAAATTTATTGGATTAATCTGCTTGATAATGCAAAAATACAGTTCTGAATGAGGTATGGAACACACACTTCCAAAGACTGATCTTCCATTCAGTTCTTGCTTAAAAAAAGAGTTCCCAACAGTCTAGCCATATGTATATTCATGGAATATCACCTATAACATAATGACAAAATACAGGAATCAGCTTGCTAACAGCTAAATCTAGCAATACTAGTGAGCATAACTAGCAAGCTAACTACATTATTTGTGTTGTTAATTAACTCAGATTTAATTTTATTTCTGGCTAGCTAAATACTTCCAAAAGAACTGCAGCAGGGGTCCTGTTGCTTAAAGAATAGTGATATCAGTAAAAATAAAAAAAAGTCAAACTTGAATAGTTTTCACATTTTCCCAACCACTGTAGGTTTGGCTTCTAGAAATTTGTGAGAAGTAAAGTCAGTTAGTAAATGTGAATTTGCTCGTGTAACCAAGCTCTGAGGGTTCAACTAACTGCATATATTAATAAAAACAACAAACACACAGAGGCTTGAAATGCATGTGACCTAGCAATTTTTCCTCCTTTATTCTTTTCTTGAAGACATAAAATCAGTAGTCCAGCAGTTAGCCCTACGACATCCCAGAGGGACATACAGCACATACAATATACAACAGTAGTGGAACACAGAAACATATTACAGGAATACTGACTAACATTTAAGAAAATCTGTTACTAGCTAGCAAATAAGTCCAACACCTACAAATCTTTCTCTCTTCATTTGTCACATCAGAAATGAATTGTCGCAGGACCATGTTTCAATTTAGATTTATAATATTTATTTAATTAAAATTTAAATAGCACCAGGCATAGCAATAGCATTTCATACCTCGTGTTAAATAAGCATTAAGGTTATTGTGGAAGCCATTTCACTTAATGATTCAATCACCACTTCATCAAGTATATAAGAATAACATTACTATATATGCATCCGTTGACACATCACATTTCGGATTCAGTGCAGTGCATTCAACAACGTAAATATGTCAATAAAGAGCACTAAAATAGTGTGAGCTTGTCTGGTACTTTTTTGGATGTTTTAATACATTGATGGTTTATTGTTCTGCCTGTGGTGTGAACCTACTGTGCCAATATGCATTCGTCAGCTGTTTGAGATCTTAGCAGGTTTTGGGTCCCAACCCTCAAACCATTGAGGTCAGATTGCAATGACAGCAAACTTCTAAAGTGAATGCTTCTCACATCTGTTCTGTGTACTTTACTTTCCTGCTTGGATAATTTAACGTTTACTGCATGCTTGATTAAAAAAAGTCATTTTTAGTGATCACTTTCTCAAGAGCACGATTTCCACTGAACAATGAATCAATGCGTTAAATCACAATTTCATCATGTCACCTGTCGCCACCCATTTTCCACTTATGATTTTTGATAGCAGTTTCCTCCTTCACAAATCAAATATATGCAAGGATATTCACTTGATCTGAAGGATTAATGATGTGCTGATTCACTGATCCATATAATGGATCTGCTGTTACAGGCTCCCTGAATTGCATGATCAAGATGACTTCAAGCTCATTGAATACACACAGGACTGCGATTAATTTGATTTGTGGTTGCTTTGACTTTAAAAAGTGAGGAAAGTTAAAAAGTTAGTATCAACACGATTACTGCATCTATGTGCAAATATGACTTTATAGAAAATTATAGAATTATAGCAAATATGACGTTATAGAAAAGACAGCCGGCTGAAGTTAGGATCAATTTAATGAATGAAGGTATTTAGTAGTTTGTCAGCACTATCTCTCTTGCAATATTCCTCTAGTTTTGCTGTCTTCTCTTGTTGAAAACGAATAATCAGAAGAGCGTTGTTAGTCATGGCAACTGACTTGTCTGCAAGTGAAGGGGGTTTGCCTCTGGTGAAACAAATATTTCTCACCCCTGCCATGAAATAACTGCTTGGTATTACACTGTGAAATGCTGTCTCAACCCCTTTTATTTTTATATCATCGAATAAAGGTCCTACTGCCTCTGTCATTTACTCTTTCACTTCTCCGTTGTCTACAGTGTCTGAACAGATTCTCAGAGCTCAAACTAAATTGATGCAGCAGTTCTTTTTGCTTACTATACATCACTCTGTCCTCAGGCTGTTCAATTGGCATTGGCCCAGGTACCTGCAGGTAACCTGTAAAATGGGTTTCTAAGGGTAGACTTCGAGAATTTTGTAAATTTAGAAAAAAGGCGCAGTTCAAAATTAATAAATATACACAACAATTTCATCATATTTTTTTTCAAATATATTTTAACTAAGGGCCATACTTATGGACAAATGCTTTTTGTCTCATTAGCGTCTATAAAAGCCCTGCTGAAATCCTTAGTAAGTGCCGCATAGGAGGTTTGTGCTGGTAAAATATAAGCGGCATCCCTAAAATGTGCATGTCTGGGTTAATGCAAATGTATTTTAGGACATTCTGATGTTGGACCATATAAATATGGAAGGAGAATGGCAATTTATGCATTTATGACCTGCTACAGCTGATTTCATGGCTGGTGGCCGTTGCGGCAAAGGTAATTGCATCTGTATTTTAACGTCTAAAGGAAATCAGGTATTTTTCTTTAAGAACAGGGCTCCTGAACCCATGCGTATGGAAAATTAGAGACAGAAGCATGCAGAATTTTTATTCATGAGCATTAACTGAGTTTTTAACCATAGTTTTTCCCGTGCCAAAGTAAAGGGATAGTTCAATTTAAAATAAAAGTAGCTCACCCAAATTGCTTAATTCTATAATAATTATCTACGGACAGTAATTTCCATAAACTTGCCCTTCTGCTTCTCCTGTAATACTGCAGCTAATAATGAATTTCTGGGTCCAATTCCACTATTAGCTGCACCATAGCAGGAGAAGCAGAAGGGCCAGTTTGTGGAAAGTACTACCCATGGACAACTATTGCAGAATTATGCAATTTGGGTGAACCATCCCTTTCATTAGATATCTTATTATATGCCATCTTTTCTTTGGTGCATTGTCTGATATCTTGCCAACATTTTTAAAAGTCAATTATAGATCTGTGATTATAGTGAGACTGCCCAGAGGCTGACTTGGCAGTCTACATTTCATTATTATTTCCAGCATTCTTTCATCCAATAATGTGGCAACAAAAGCAGTCCAGAAAGAGATCCAGTCCAACATTTAATGTGGCACATCACATTATATTACGATGGTGGACACACGTACACATTACATATTTACATAATATTCAGCTGAACAGCATTTCGATGATGGTATGGAAGGAAAAAGTGTAGCTGAGTTTTTTGTGATCAAATATTTTTCTTTATTTTTTTAGAGTGAAAGTTTAGTAGGGAGAAAAGGGAATTCAAAGACTTTTTTTGAATATGTGTTATGTTTTTGGAATGTTCTCAGATGCCTGCACATACCTGAAAAGAATTTGCTCTTGAAAACAAACTATCTATCTATCTATTTTTCTTTCTCTGTCGTATTCTCAGATAATGTAAATGAATATGTTTGGATAGATCTGATAGATTCCATGTGTCAGTAGAGGGTTTGGATGGGTAGAGAGGTGGAAGGGAGATGGTGTTGAGGTGTAGAGTAGCTCTTCTTCAACCTTGTTCAGCTGGCATACCTCACCTGCACCCCACACTCAGTGTCAGACACATTTATAGCACATGTATTACAGTTGAGGCCAAAAGTTTACATACACCTAGGCTAAAGACATTCAAACTCAATTTTTCACAACTCCACACATTTCATATTACCATACATTTCCTATGTATGTTAAGTCAGTTAGGGAATCTACTTTATTTCCATAAGAGATCATTTGTAAATAATAGCTAATAGACAGATTTATTTCAGCTTTTATGTACTATGTCAGATTTTCAGTGGGTCAAAAGTTTACATACACTTTGTTAGTATTTGGTGGCATTGCCATTTAATTGCTTAAGTTGAATCAAATGCTTGGGGTAGCCTTCCACAAGCAATACTTTGCCGGGATTTTTGCCCATTCCTCCTGACATAACTGGTGTAACTCAGTCAGGTTTGTGGGCCTCCTTGCTCGGACACGTTTTTTTCAGTTCAGTCCACAAATTTTCTATGGCATTCAGCTCTTCGTAATGGCCACTCCAAGGGGGCAGGCAGGGGTAGGGGCTGGGTTGCAAATGTGTTCCCCCCAATGTCAAACTCACTCCTACGACCCTGGTTACAGTAATTCCACCTCTATAACAAACAACATGCTTTTTTCTGTTATATGTTTACTGAATGGCATCTGAAGAGAGAACGAGAGGTTTGGTACCCAAAGAGGTCATGAACAGGGCTTCAGATTTGGAGATTGGGGATACTAGATGGTGTTGAAAACCATCTCCATCTAGTGTGCTTTTTGGCAGACCTTAGGCATTTTAAATGGTGTTTAATATGTATTAAAGAAATGAATTTCTCTCATCAATGTGTTTTACTTTTTAAGTTAGTTCAATGTTTAATGTTAGATGTGTTCAGATAATTCCTTTGGGGCTCCTTATGGTTAGGATGGAATTTATTCAATCGTTAGTACTTGGCTGTGTTAGCATGATGATGAGTGGTGTCTGTACTGTTATGTTCTTGATTATTCAACAGGTGAAGTCTTTGTTTCCACCCCTTTAGTCTTTCCTAATTAATTATTGGGTCTTGTTGAGCAGATGTTTTCTTTTGTCATGTCACATTTTTCTGTCATACAAAATCACAGGTAACTTTTGAGGACTAAGAATATTTTTGAGGTTTTACCTATATTGTCACATTTAAAAAAAAAAAAAATAGTTAGGTAAAGATACAGTAGGTAACCTTATCATCAACCGTATTGTGAAAATATTTTGAAAAACGTAACAGCCATTGCCCCTACCCACAGAGAAAGGGACACACTCCCACCATCCCCCACAAAACCTCTCATTTTCTGGCTTCTCCGCACTCCACATGAAAGTGCATCAGCATTTCCACTTACACCTCATTGGCAAGCACGATTACAGGATTACAGACTTACAGACTGGCATTTTAGCTACACTGAAAATTTGATCTCCAAGAGTCCAGTTAAAACAATGAAATCTCTTTCATTGTTGCATAGCTTTCTGATAATGCAACAAAACATGTTCCATTTAGTCACCGAGCTTGGTCGCACTAGCTAGTGATGGTTCTAAGTTCAATAGCTAGTCTAAAGTTAGCTATCTATCTGATGGTTCACGGTAGCTATTGTTAGCTAGATATTTTTATACATGTAAATTGTTGAACAAGGCTACCCTCTATCCGAAACAGTTACCTGATGCACCTACTGTCTTTGATACTCTGCTGAACATTTTACAACATGGCCTTTCTGAGAGCAGACGACTTATTGGATCATTGTCTTGCTGTGGGATGATTCATCCTGGATGAACCACTGTCCAATGTGTTTGGAGGTATTTGCTTGTACTTGAGCAGATGGTTCTGTACACTTAAGAATAAATTATGCTACTGCTATCAGCAGTTACATTGTTAATGAAGACAAATGAGCCATTACCTGTAGCAGCCATACATGCCCAAACTATAACACCCCCACCACCATGTTTCACAGGTGAGATGGGGTGCTTTGGATCCTGAGTTGGTACTTTAGGCTTCCACACTTTGCTCTTGCCCTCATTCTGATACAAGTGAATCTTGGTCTCATCTCTCAAGACCTTTTTCCAGAACAGTCTTTTAGGTACTGTAAACTGTAACCTGGCCATCCCATTTTTGTAGCTAACTAGTGGTTATCCTGCCTCCAGAGGAGTGTTTCTGATCTGTCAGACAGGTGTTTAGAGGTCTTCCTTGGCCTACCTGGCCCTTTGCAATTACTGAGCTCACTAGTATTTTTCTTTTTAACCTCATAGTGCAAAGCCCTTAGTGGTCAGCACGCCGGCGTGCCGAGATTACTAAACTCAGACATTCGGTGCTACTGCAACCAAAGTATGAGTTAAAAACAGAAACACATTGTTTTAGTTTCATTAGCAGACGATACACGACAACTATGCCGAATATGGAGTTTTGCAGTGCCACCATCATCGCTCTGGTTGTTCATTTAACACGCACCCCCTCCCTGCAGTCTCACCTAGAAAACACCCCCCACCCATAATGGCATTCACAAAAATATTCTTTCACCACAAAAAATCGTATTCCGTCATAGCAACAAGATAAACCCGACAATAGCCCTAAGATATGCTACAGCAGTGAAAACGCTGCTCACTGAATAACAAAGTAAACGAGAAAAAGTTTTAAAAAATGATACCATGTCATTCTGCAGTCAATATCTGGGACTAAATATTGAATAAATATAGAACCTTTCCGTTGGTTTTACGCGTAGAGATGTCCATTTTTTTTTTAGATTGAGTGGTCATACATTGTCTTGGACAATCCTTTTGTGAAATATACGCGCATTTGTGATGCCTGGGTACCTTCCAAAATAGCTGTGCGTAATACCACACCTGTTGTTTACGGCGTCGTCGCCCTTTTTAGTACAGCCTGGCTTGATTGACAATTCATTTATTCAGTAGGTGAGGGTATAAGCTTTCTAACGATGTATAACATGTCTAATTTTGCTTTTGGAATAGTGTTTTATAGGTCAGCGTAACCGGACATTTTCTTATCATCGCATTCAATTACGAATTCACGTGGTAGCAGTAAAACAAAGATGCTGCTAAGGAAACCTTGTCAAAGATTTTTCGAAGTTTCTTGGAAAATACTATTATTATTGAGGACTTCTGAGCATAGCTAAGCCATATGTTTGCTGATAGACCTAGCTGACATAGTTTTCTGGTGTAAGACAGGAGCGGATAGAACTACTCATTTATTTCCTGTCTCTGTCTCCATCTACTGAAAACAGATAATATTTCATCATTGCTATGTAAGTATTACTGCTCAAAATACTTATATATACATTATTTTTTAAATTGAGTGTCTTTAAATAGGTTAGTGGTATTATATAATGTGGATATTTCCCACTGTAATGTAAGCGTTAGTTAGTAGTGTAATAGTTTTTTTGAAGCATGCAACAGTGATGACGTGAGACTTGGAGCATTGTCAACCCTACTAACAAAATGTGGTTGTGGCGACGTACTATTAACGTCCTCTATTGGTCTCATAACGTCTGCTTTACGTATCATATTGCGTAGTATTAACGTAAAAACGTAAGACCAGCGCCACGTCGCAAAACAACGTTGTGGATACGTAACAATTACGTCCTTACAACTATACGTTTGACAATGAAATAGAATAACCTTAGCCCGACGTTGTGATTATGTCGCCAGGCAGTCATCCGTCGTAACGTTATAGATTTACGTCGCTGACACATTGTTTAAACTTCTTTATTACGTTATTTACCTTTCCACAATGTCGCTGATTGGTCACTTACTTACTAAACCCTGACCATACATTTAGATTTTATGTATTAACAAAAGGTATATCATGGTGTTGTAATTTTGATCTCCATTCTATCCTACCAATGAAATGCCATTGCTTCTGTAATTCATATCTTCAAAATTTATTTTCAAAGATACTCAGTGCAGCAATACAAAATGTACACATATCAAGCCCAAATAGGATAGAAAGCCTTTATTGTCATAGAATACCATTGAGATCAGGTTCAAGTTACATTTCTAGGTAGGCAATATGTGCTGAAGAAACCATAATTATGGTACAGATAATGAGACAAACATACAAAACTAGATACAAAAACAACATAAAAAGGGTGACTTTCACTAGTGTCCAATGTCCATAGCAGGTCCCCCAAAACATATGTGCTAGTATAATATACAGTACTTACGCATCACCAATCACTTCCACCACCATCATAAGCATCAACTGCAGCATATTGACAGAATATCATGACTACCTCCTCCCTAGTATTTTTCTGATAAAATGATGGCATTACCATCATTACAATTTCTTGATATGTCAACAGAATGAAGTGCACTAAACTAAAGAACTAGTTTAGAACACCCAAAACTGCTTATCAATAAAATATACATTGTCTTGCATTGTTGTAGTTTCAGGACAGTAACCATATGCCAATGATTTCAACATTATAACAGTGTTGAGTATTTTTGTCTTTTTCAAGCGGTGAACTACATTTAAGTTAGGATCCCCCACATATTAAAGTAGGATGTCTGCAGGCATTAGCAAGTTAAATTTAAGGCTTTTTAGATTTTAAATGCTTCTTAGAATAACATTTAAGACAGTTTGCCACACAAGTAAGCACAGGCAAGTTGTACTCTTAGCTACTTGACATTTTTCCAATTATCTAAAACGACAACATTGACATTTGTCCAAATGTTTATTTTGGTCCAAAAAAAGGACACATTGCGGGCTTTTACCATTAAAATACAAACGCATTGTAACCACCAATAAATACACCATGATATATTCAACTGTCATGATGTATTAGACAATTTTATGAACAAAAATAAATTTAAGACAATTTAAGACTTTTTAAGGGCTTGCAATCACTCTTAAAGACATGTCACATTCATTTTTTCATGTTACTTAATTTTCAAAAATGCTTTCCATGTTAGCTATTTAATAAGGTTATAAGAGCTCAATAGAATCTTATTTTGTACTATACAGTTCCAAATCACACTGCCCAAATTCACAGGCCTCCCGTGCATTGTTCTACTTGGAATACAGTCACTCTTGTCTCAGGGATGTCTTGAGTGGGGAAGGCTGGACCTCGAGTTCTTCACTGGGGCAACAGTCATAAGGCCATGTGAGGGAGCTGAAAGGATATGAAATTGGACCAAGTAAGAAAAATGCATTGAGTAACACACGCAGCAGGCTAAAATCGTAGTTGTGTTTTGACAATGACAAACAGTCAATGAGCAAAGAGCTGTTTCCATATAATATCCATAACTACCTTTATTCTGATCTTGTGCTCTAGTTTCCATTTGAGCTGTTGCGCCAAATGTAGAGAACTCTGCAAAAAAAAATCAATTTAAGTCAGTATTTGGTGAAAATACAGAGAAATACTCTTGATTGATATTGATTACACAATGCACTGGCGCAAAGCCAATTTATTTATTTAATTTTTTTAAGGCCACGATTACACCAGGTATACAGTAATAATGCTAGAGGATTTGGGGGGGGGGGGGGGGAAGTTGAGTTTTTTTATTTCTAATGGAAATAATGTTTAGCTAAATGCTTTCGAAAGAGCGCAAAAATAGCTTTCAAAAGAGGCGCCAACAATGCTAGCTTGAAAAGTCTTGCTAGCTCCAGTTTGTCAAACACCAAAAACCAAATGAACACCACACAACAATTTTTATGCATTTATGATGCATATTTTAACCAGCATGTTGATATCTCATTAGGACGTGGACAAGGTGAATTACGGCTTTCAAAAGAGCGCCACATACGTTAGCTTTCAAAAGCGGCGTCGGCAACAATGCATGAACAAAGGTGCTTTACGGACCGCCGTTTATACATGTTGAATTAGCTCAATTGTTAGCTAACTAAACAGGCCATCGCCGAGATCAGCTAGGTAATGTTAGCTGGTCTTACATTACATTTGCACTGGGCTATTAGCGTTAAATACACAAATTAGCAAATATGTTATCTAACAGAACACTAACTCAAATTAGTCCCAGAACAGACGCCAGGTCTGAACATCACCATTTCAATGGCTAACTTAAAGCATTAGCAACATTCAGCTAGAACTGCAAACATGCATGCTGAAAGTAGGACTCCAACATTACATTGCACATACTACTAACTGAAAAGGTCTGCAATGCATTCAGTTCTTCTTGTTAGCTTTTACGGCGGTTGGCATCCAGTATTGTTGCATTAATAAATTCAGTTAAAAATTGTAAGGCATAATGAAACGCTTACCTGCTCTTGAACGCCGTCAAACCCAGATTTTCCCAAGGAGAATTTGAAATCACAGCGACCTTCTTCCAAGAGCACGTCACAGCAATATGCGCATGGGATTTGATATAACGTCGTCGTCTTCTTGTTTTACAGCGGGTGGTGTACAGCTTATTGGTGAATTACTGCCACCTTCTGCTCCGGAGTGTGTATCAGACAATAGATTTACACTCAAAAATCCCTTCACCCTAAACTATATTTTATCCTCCATGCTTCACACCTAGTCCTACTATAAAATCCCTATCCATGTCAGCCACCCTAGAACCCTATACCTGCTTATCCATCATATCATATATGTATATATAAATAAAAATAAATAAATAAATAAATAAATAATAATAATAATAAATCCTGCATTGGATATAACGTGTTAACGGTCCAAGTTAACAGGGGCGACAAGTTAACAGGGGCGACATAGCTCAGGAGGTAAGACCGATTGTCTGGCAGTCGGAGGGTTGCCGGTTCAAACCCCGCCCTGGGCATGTCGAAGTGTCCTTGAGCAAGACACCTAACCCCCCAACTGCTCTGGCGAATGAGAGGCATCAATTGTAAAGCGCTTTGGATAAAAGCGCTATATAAATGCAGTCCATTTTTTTTACAAGTTTAAACGCATAGACAGATAGATATTTTAATGTAAGCCAATACGTCATTTACAAACGTTCTGACAACCTACCAGTAACGTTTCAAATGAAGTAATGATGAGGACTGTGATATAACATAATTGTTACGTTATTAAATTACATCGTATTTACGTAATTCTATAACGTTACTGCAACGTTGCAGAACAGTCTCCATGAGGACTGGTTATTTTGCGACCATAGAGCAATGTTGTCACAACGTAGTGTGTTTGTAGGGAAAACGTGGTGGACGGTTGAAAATTGTTTTCATGTCGCCGTCCCATCCCCATACAAGAAAACATACGAGAGTACGAAGTATAGAAATACATACAAGAGTTAATTGCACATTTAGGTACTGTACCGCATTGTGTGACAATATTTTTGCATTATTTTTGAACCTGATAGCAGTGTTCCATCTTAAAACTTCATAAGGGGCTCATTTATATGCTTTATAATGGACATAAAACATTTTATTTAATTTTGGAGAGATTTTGGATATGTTTCTGGACCCCTAGATATTTTAGACCACTGTACTGACTGAAAGCTTGTAATTCTGCCTTGAAAATGATGCAACAGTGATTTTCTTGAGTCAAAACAGTTGATTTGTAGTGAAATACGTGAATATGTTGTGATTCACAGCAATGCATAATTTAGACATTTTGGATAGATTTGGAGACGCTGGGTACACTGCTTAGTTTTTGCTTCATACATCTACAGTATATCTACATATTCACACTTAGATTTTATTTAGATTGTGGTCAAGAAGTTTTTGATCCAGCACATAGTTTAACCTGCTGTATATATGCAATCTCTCAGTATTTCATTGCAAACTAAAAAAGTGCAAATTCATTTTAGATTTTTTTTGTCTAGACAATTGCATTTGTGGCACTTTATTTCTTCCAGAATTATGTATATAAACTAATCTGCATTAGTATTCTAAATTGTACAAATGTCTTGCTTCATTTAAGCCATTTTTCAAGTCTCTGTGATGTTCACATCAGGAGTTATAAAGCTTTAAATAGGGTACCCCCTAAATGGGCAAGGATTGACAAGATTTGGCATGTGCGCTAAGGGGTTAATGATGTTCCAAACAGTTGATTTTCCTATTTCTCTGTCTGTTTTTCTTTTTTTTTTCTCCTTAGCCTCATGCAATGGATTACTTGACTTTCATTGGCACAGCTCTGGTTCTCATATTGACAATGCCATTTTAATTTAATTTTGTGTAGCCATAAGTTCTAAAAAAAATCTATTTTCTGTGCTTTATCCAAAACATAAAATTGGTTAAACCAATGCATATTTTTTCTCTTGTTGTCATTTACTGGAAGATATTTCAGATGAAAATCATAGAGAATAAATTTGGGAAATCAGTCCTAATGACTCTCTTTCATCTTGTCAGATCAATTTCTTGAAGACAGAAATGGAGAGGAAGAGCAAAATCATCAAAGACTTGCAGCAGGAGGTGAGTCCAGCCACTCATTGCCATCTTTACCCAAGCTTCAACCCCAGACATAGAAACACTCCCCTACAGCCATCTCACTGCAAAATACTGGTCCATTCTTTCTTTCATCAGGCTTTCTCAAACACATATAAGACAGTTCTATCCCTTCACTAGTCTCAGTGCTTGATTGCAAGTGGCTGGAAAGGTAAGTTTCATTAATGCTGTATCATCCAATAACAATGGAATTAGGGTTGAGCCGAAAACTTGGATGAAACAAGTATCCAGTAAGGATAATGTACTTTTTACAAGCACGAGTACCATTCGAGTAAAATGTGTCAATATTTGTACTCGTGATAGGCCAGCCACACACAGAGCTCCTCCTCTACACAGAGCCTATACAACGTTCACTGCTGCTGCGCCACACAACACAATCTTGCCATCGTCACAGCGATCCATTATCTATTGTCATATATTCTCAATAAAATAAAGTTAGCAATTCTCAGATTCGGATCAACATATTATTCTCACCATAACTAAACACACATTCACTGGACATTCACACGTAAGCACATATTACTGATTACAAACGGACATTTCTAGCTTCTAGCTTGCTACAGTGGGGCTAACTAGTCGGTTAGCTAGCGACTACATGATATAAACATGTACTTGTATTTCCTAACATTTAGCGATCTCATACACACACTCTACTAGCATCATTGGTATCCTAGTATTCTTATACATCCACTGTACTAATGCAATATCACTTTTTTGTGCAAATTTAGACGTCATCGATCACCTGAAATCACAAGACATACAGCACATCATGGTTAGCCAACTGTAACCTGGCGCGCTCTGTCTACTACTGTCTTCACACCGTCAGTTAATTTAAAAAACGAATAAACCAAAGTAACGATAACAGCATATTTTCTGCTAACATAGATTGAATGCATAAGTGATGAATGCGATGATAAGAAAATTTCCGGTTACGCTGACCTATAAAACGCTATTCCAAAAGCAAAATTAGACATGTTATACATCGTTAGAAAGCTTATACTCTCACCTACTGAATAAATGAATTGTCAATCAAGCAGGACTGTACTAAAAAGGGCGACAAAAACGTAAACGACACGTGTGGTATTACGCACAGCTATATTGGAAGGTACCCAGGCATCACAAATGCGCATATATTTCCCAAATGGATTGTCCAAGACAATATATGACCACTTAGTCTCAAAAGGTAAAACCAACGTTAAGGTTGTGTATGTATTCAATATTTAGTCCCAGATATTGACTGTAGAATGACATGGTATCATTTTTTAAAACTTTGTCTCGTTTATTTCGTTATTTAGTGAGCAGCGTTTTCACTGCTGTATTGACATATCTTAGGGCTATTGTCGGGTTTATCTTGTTGCTATGACGGAATACGATTTTTGAGTGGTGAAAGAATATTTTTATGAATGCCCAGATAGACAATATTGTCCATTATGTCATGGGTGGGGGGTGTAGTTTCAGATGAGACTGCAGGGAGGGGGTGCGTGTTAAATGAACGACCAGAGCGACAATGGTGGCATGGCGAAATTCCGTATTCGGCATAGTTGTCATGTATCGTCTACTAATGAAACTAAAATAAAGCCTTTCTGTTTTTAACTCATACTTTGGTTGCAGTAGCACTGAATGTCTGAGTTCAGTAATCTCGCTGGCGTGCAAACCACTAGGGGCTTTGCTAAGACGTTAAAATACCAACCTCCGGTTATGCCCCATCCACGTCCGGTTTAAGCCCCGCCCATTCCGAGTACAGATACGGATACAGATAATTTTGTTGGTTGAACAGATACAGATAATGGTGTACTCGCTCATCCCTAAGTGGAATATCTCTCAGTAGCCTAAAATATTACAGACCTCAGAATGGGTTGATAGCCTACGCTATTCATAATAATAGTAAATAAATAGATAAATGAACTAATAAAAATAATAACAATGCTATTATATTGTTATTTTTATTAAACTCTACAAACAGGGATAAGAGGCCTTGTCTGGCTTCTTAAATATGTTGAGAGTTCCTTTAAAGCTATTTCTAAAATACTGTAGATCTCATTATTCATGGGAGTAACTTCATAGGAGTAAATTATTCCTAGGAGTAAATTTAAAGGTCATTTTCAGTTTTTCAGATTGGTGTCAGGCAATCTCATTAGTTGAACCCAGTTTTAGTCAGTGTTACAGTATGCTGCAGTTCAGTGACAAAACTAGCTTGAATTCTCACTTCTAGTAGGAGCTCTACTTCCATGAGATCCCACTTCATCAGTACCATTGCTTCTCTCACAAGTTATATCCTTGGAAGCTGGGCAAGAACTTTTCACATCAGAGTCTGAACCTTGTTAACCATAAGAATACCATAAGGTTATGGGCCTTGCCCATGTAAGAGTTGCAGTCTCATTGCAGTCAATATCAGATCAAACGTATTCATGACACAATGCAAAACAATATGCTCAAATAAAACATTCTAAACAGAACTAATTGACAGATAACTACTGATAACTACACTTTTAAAAGCTTCCTGCTGCAGGTAGTCTCTATGGGTCTTTGTAAGTTTTTGTGGGTGTCAGGTCAAGGAATGGATATAGTTGCTTATATTTTAATTATTATGCCAATAAACCTGATGGTACACTCTCAGAAATAAAGGTACATTGGAGTTACATTTGGAAACAAATTTCCCAAATGTACCCTGAAAGAACAATAATGATCTACTATGGATAGTAGTAAGTACATTTCACAAGCAAAAAATGTACAAATTATTTATGCAGTGCTGGCTAGGGATACAATTTTATGTGACAACCGGTTGTGCCTTTTAGGCATTTTTTCATGCCTTATTTTCTGAGAGTGTATGCAACGGCTGTCACTGAGGCAGCAATCTTGCTCATTTGTTCAGCAGTGAAGGACCAGGGACACAAGGAGCTCTGCTTTTCCCTTTTCATTTTGAGGACAGGATTGATGACAGGATACACACGCAACATAGTATGGAATTATCATAAAATTTGGAAATGGACCATCTCTTTCAGATCGTAATGGTGTCTGCCTAGAAAGTTGCCAGGCAACAAGCAATTTCTGCGCATCCATATTCAGTAGAAAACGGTGATTGTATTGTTTTTTTTTTTTTTACCACAACATTGTGATACCTTTTCCTGTTTTTAGTATAGGGAACTGCACTTATATAAGTATAAACAATTAACCTTTTAACAAGAAATATGTTTGATTCTAAAGAAACATTCTAGCCTGCATCTAGCATTTTAGACTCTAGAATTTAGCTTGACTATGCACGCACGTTGCATGGCTTAGTTAACTAGCTAGATTTAGATAACATCATAAAATTAAACAAACAACATCAGCATACCTGAAGACAGGACGTACACGCAACATAGTATATGATCATCATAAATTTAGGTAACAGTCAGTCTGTGCAAATCATAATAAAAACAAAATAAAACTATTTTAATTTTCAGTTTCTTGTGACCTCATGATGTTAACACACAAGAAAGTCCAGAGCCGACACCATCAGATGTTCGTAGTTTAAAGTTACAATCTCGAAGATTTCCATTTCGTTCTCTTTGGCGGTACCAATGGGGAGAAGCAGTAATTGCAGGTGTGTTTTTGGACCTCACTTTCCATAGATCCAACCAGATCCAACCAGTGTCGCCTGTGTGATGTCAGTCAGTTGGCACCTGGGCCACGTCAACTATAGCACTTACTATTTACTGAATAAAAAATGGTTGTTATAAAAGTAACGTTATGTACATACTCATTCGTTGTCTAACATTAGGCTAACTTAAGCTGTCTTTACACTGCCAAGCCGGGTTAAAATGCTGTAGCAGACCTGGGGTAGAATTAGTGATGCTCAATTTCCACAAACATTCTTTATCCACCTTTTGCCCGGTATGAACATCTTTACACTGCAGAGAAGAATTTGCGGGATTCGCTTTGGCTCGTGCAATTATGTATCTCGTGCACAATGAACAGTCTTTTTTGTGAATGATTGTTGTGTGATATTTTTGAAACAACTGCCTTGCAAAATGTTACCCCTGGTGTTTCTGGTTTTGCTAGCTAAACTGTCCGAGAATAAAGCTGAGCTGAGTGTTAAATTAGCAATCAGAACAAGAAGAATAAAACAAAAACAAAGGAGATTTCATCAAAAAAGGGCATCAAGGCTGAAGGAACATATGAGGAAGCGTAATAAAATAATAACAACGCTAATCCCGCTAATACTGCCGTATTCTTTTATTTAGTTTTCTCTGGCTTGACATCTTTACACCTGCTCCACCTATACCCCGGCTTTATTCCGATCATTATAATATATTGATGAACTTGATGGCAATGTAAATAACGGTAACGTTAAGGCGAGTTCAGATCAATGATTCGCAACGAGACGAAACGGTTTTAGAATGTTGCAGAGAAAATTGCAGCGGTGTGAACTGGTTAGTAGCAGAGCCATTGCCTGCCCTGGGGTCTCAAAAGACCCACCTTGTCAAATCGCCAAGTGCAGTTTTAGAACGTTTGCAATCAGGCATCTTGGAATTTTGCAAGTTGCATCCAGTCTCGTTGCGAATCATTGATCTGAACTTGCCTTTAGTTAGCTACATTGCAACATTGCAACAAGGTAGCATTGCAGTCGAGAGATGGTTTGTGAGGTCGGTACCGGTTGGTAGCGTTAGCTAGCGTTTTTTTCTAATTGTTAGCTGACATTAGATTGTGTTAATTACATTAGCTAGCTAGCTAACGCAACGTTCCCTGATATGAGAGATGGATACTGTGCGCAACATTGTCTAAACTAATGTTGTCTTTCTTGACATGGTCCGGTAGCTAGCGTTAGCTGTGCAAATAGCTATGTAATTTAGTATCTACATCAACAAATAATATGACCTCTCATGTTACACAAAAACTTTTTAGGGTTCTGTAACCCCCCCGCCCTACCCCCCCTTTCTTTGTTATTGTAACGCTAGCAGACACCGGAAAAAACAGTACGCCGCTTGTGATTTTTTCCCGGGAATGTCGCCACAGACACCCAGTTCTTTAATCATAAATAATAATAATAATAATAATAATAATAATAATAATTAATATAACAATAGGCTCAATCACCATTGTGTTACCTAATTAGGCGATAGATAGTGACTTACTTTATTTTAATGAAAATCTTCGAGATTATTACTTTAAAATAAAATTACTACAACAGCACGAATGCAATACCCTGTTTAAAATAACTGTGTTGCTAGAATTTAAAAAAATCATTAAAGACTCATTAAAGAAATACAGGCATTTTATGTCATTTTCTTCACAAAACTCACTGCCAGGTGACATGTGATGATGCCCAGGTTTGAATGGGTTGTTCTCTCCTCTGTCACGCTATTCAAGAACTGAATGTGTGATACTTTGATACAAATTGCTGAGTTCAAGCACTTTCAAACCTAATTTTTCACATATAATCACACAGAATTTATTCGCTTCAATCATTTGGTGAAGATGATGTACTTTGATTTTTGACTTCAGTGTGGGGATCAATTGTATTGCACTGTAGTCATAGAAATGATGGGACTTAAACTCCATGGAGATGACGCCTCCAACATACTTTAGGTTGCTCACTGAAACGGCAACTTCGGATAAACTCTGAATAGACTACAGGATGACAAAATCACAGAAACGAATGGGACCAGAGGAAGCACTGGAAAGCTGTGCAACCAAACTGTGGAACTGATGAGTAAGGCAGGGGCAAGGGAAATGGGAAAGGAAAGGAGAAGCGAATGGAATGTATTAGGACTGAAGAAATATATTTTTTTTAAATATTGCACTTTGTATTTCTTTAACTTTTTTCTCCATTTTGTGTTTTGCTTGTATTGCACATTTTAGTGCATTACATTACATTACATTATAGTGCTTTACTCAATGTGCCTGTAATGCATAAGCCTTGGCCTTTTCCATTACCTGTATTACAAAATGTATATAAATTTGAAATAACAATGTTGAAATTGATACAGTTGTGTCCTTTATTTCAAGAAAGTAGTTTTGCAACACACTGTTTCATAATCTTTATGAAATTAGGTCACTGTGGGTGCTGAAAAGCAATGCTGTAATGATGGATGAGCCTGACACCACTGGGCATCAGGCTTAGCGGTTTAAGATAAAAAAAAACATGGCCTTTTTGGTGTTTAACTAGCATCACATTTTATGTAACAGTGGCTAGCTAGGCCACACAGTGAATAGCTAAAATGTCATATCCAAATTACATGGAAAATACTTTTTCCATTACATTGTTCATACCATTGGTCAATAACATGTATTGTGATGACAATATTATTATTTCAAACATTAAATCTTGGTGAAAGTCACTAAAACCAGGAATGCATTTTTAACTCTATTACATATATCTTAATGAACAGCCATTTAATGCCAATGTAAAGATTCAATCTTTTTCCCTTGATGAAGTGATTTTTTTTCCTGTGCAAATAAATTATTTATTTGCCAGGGCTGTTCTAAAAGTATAAAGACTTGAAGTAAAATAATTTTGCTTTTATTGTGCATGAAAATTTTGACATTACAAATACTCCCAGGAGTTAATGGTGTAATTTTCACTTGTACAATAACAGGATTTTCATATTAATAGTGTGGTACTGTTGGCAATTTGCTTATGCCTTCATTACCATTTAAATATTACCAAAATGATTCTCCTAAGGCTGCAAGGTGTATAACTCAAGCTCCGATAACTAAAGTGCTTGATCTCATCAAAGTGAACCTATTGAAGTGAACCATTACAGGCTTATCATACTCCCAGGAATAGGTTAACTTTAATTAGTATTATTACTTGAATGGGGAATATCCCAAAAACAATTCAGTGAAGACAATCAACCCAAATGGCTATTGAACTGCTCATGTTCACTACAGGCTGGTCATTTTTGCAACAATGTCTTACTTTTCTCAACACATAATTATTATTCTGCCTGTAAGAAATAAACTGTACTCCTGCAGATGCCTGTTTGAGAACATTTTATCTTCAGTTTTAAAATGAGCTTTGAATAAATGCAGGAAAGGCTCATTGTGTTATGAGTAGCTCTCTTTATGAACACCACAACTTAACTCAGTCAGGTAATGTAGACTGAAGGGCAAGACTGTTGATAAATTGTCATACTTTTACTGTCTTTCACAACTTGGGCTTCACAGTTCTGAAGGCACACAGGACTGGACTGAAGTACTGTACATTAAGGCAGAATGTTTTTTTCATATTGGCATTTCAAGTACCTACAATGGATTACATCAGTTACACTGCAGAAATATTATTTATATTTCCAGAGACATATCACATAAAATAAAATGGTAGCTAGATTAATTATTCATCACAAATTAGATTTTTCCCCCAAGGCATCCTCTGTGTATGTAGCACACCATCACGTACAGTACACACCAGTTGTCCAGGTGGGACATCCCCCATGGATGAGCCACCACCCCCCGAATCCTGTGCACCTTGCCACATACTAAATGCCGAAGTACTAAACCACAGCCCTGAAGAGTAATGCTGCAGAGACATGAGGGGTGAAGGTGACTAAGGCAGTGTGTGACCTTATGGAGGCAGAGGCTCCTTCCGGTGCCTACAAATTGTGCACGGCCATAAACCACAGCCTGAGTCATAATACTGCAGTAGCATGAGGGGTTGAGGAGCCTAAGGTTGCAAATGACCTCACAGACGCAGCGGCTCCTTTTAGCGTCTGATGTTTTTCAGAGAAAACGGCAGTGAACTACCATTAGAAAACAGATATGTGCCCATGTGCTTTCAGAGCAATGCGTACCATATATTACATGTGTATATATACACAAATTAGAAAATAGCAGACTTCTTTAACACTAGAAGCACCGTGACGGGTCAGTTTGACTGAGATATTTCGGAGATATAACTGAGATATTTCGGAGTTTAGGATTTTTTTTCATAAAAGCTGCGTTTCCACCGCAGGAACTTTACCCCGGAACTAGGAACCTTTTGAGGAACTCAGTGCGTTTCCACCGCAGGAACTAGGGTCTAAATTTAGTTCCGGGGGCTTTATTTTACCCCCCAAAAAGTTCCTGCTCGGGGGGTAGTACTTTCCGAAAGTACAGGAACCTTTTGGGTGGAGCTTGCAGCGCTGATTGGTCGAGTACTCGCAGCATTTTTTTGTGTTTATTTTCAGGCGCCATGTTTAAAAATATGCAGGCGCAAACCGATTTATTTTCATAATAACTTCAAATCAAACTTGTATATATGTTATGCGGCGCAGTAGCCTAGTTTTGGTTATAGCCTGCCAATGTCTTGGAATTATAACGTGTGCTCTTCTGTTCTTTTCTTGCTTTAGTATTAGTTTTATAAAATGCTAAGCATTCATGCTGGGACAGCATATTACGTACCAAAACATTCAAACGGATTAATTTGGTTGCTGAATATTTTCACCCGGATTTTCTTTGTTAGCCCGTTGTAATTGACTCAAAACGTTTGATACAGTTATGTGAGGTATGCGGTAGTTCTGCGTAATTCACATTGGTGATATAGTAAAAGCAAACTGGAAATCACCTTCCGCACATTTTGTCAGGGTAAAATAAAAGGTAATTCTAGTAATCGTCCCTTTAGCTTTTTCAGACTGCCGTAATTTTACTCTGCCATTCTTCAATTCCACAAAAAGACCAGGAAGACTATGGACTAATTTATGGTGCATGGTACGCATCTGGAGGGCACACTTCGCTGCTCGGCTAGCAGTAACTTCGAAGGAAAGCAAACGGTGGCTGTACCACTACTAATTTAAATTTTCACGCAAGTCCGAGTTTTCGTTCTATTCTTGTCATTTTGCGATTAGCCTATATGGAATTGACGATGAGAAAGTAATCAAACAGCAAAATGTTTACAACGTGTGCAGGTTTTCTGCTGTTGTTGCCAGTTATATTGGAAATGTGAATGCATTCTGTCGCTTCGGATGTCAAGACATGAAAGCGAATGTTCGCATAAAAACATAATGAATGTGTTTGAGAGGATATATAAAACAGTTACAATCTGACTATTGGCCTGTTATATCCTATTTGTTGCATAATAACGGTCCAAGTTCAACTACCAACTTCAATTAAATCGATAAAAATCAATAAATACAAAAGTAAATGGTAAATGGACTGCATTTATATAGCGCTTTTATCCAAATCGCTTTACAATTGATGCCTCTCATTCGCCAGAGCAGTTAGGGGTTAGGTGTCTTGCTCAAGGACACTTCGACACGCCCAGGGCGGGGTTTGAACCGGCAACCCTCCGACTGCCAGACAATCGGTCTTACCTCCTGAGCTATGTCGCCCCATAGCCCCATAGCCCATAGCAAAAGTAACCATATATAGTCATTGTTGGTACCCCGTTGTATATAAGTGGAATAAACCTCTCCGGGCTGTCCCGGTTATTAGAAAATAATGTAGGCTACTTCGGTGGTAGTATGGGGTTACAGAAGAAATCATATGACAGATGGACCGACGACAACGTCGCTTTTTCATACGTCAGTGGGCTAATTTGCCTAATCTTCGCGGGACTTTAGACCGCGGTGGAAACGCAGACAACCATGGGCTGAAGGAACCTTTTAGTTCCTGGTAAAGTAGTTCCGGGTACTTTTGGTGGAAACGCGGCTTTAGTTACTAGCAAGCTACATCATCCGCATTCACTGACTTTTCCTAAATATTTGTTCTTTACGTACCAGCGTTGTAGGAATGTCAAAGTCACGTTTAGAAAATGTTAAAAACACCTTATTTCACCTCCGTGTGTGTTATAACAGTGTTGTTAAATTCCGACCGTCTTCAGACTAAGGAGTCCGTTTTCCTTCACCACACCAGGAGGCGCAAGGATTCACTTTTCATCGCGGTGGACATGCTGTTGCATTTTTATTTGTACGAATGTTTTATTTATTTTGTTATTAGAAATATTTGTTTATGTTTATTTTGAAGAATAAATGATATAATGTTTTATGTGATCTTCAAAAATATTTTTATAGGCTATTGCATTCGTTTTGTGATCATTTGTTTATGCCTATGCCTTTCCCTTATGTTCTGATATCATAGCCCTACATTTTAATTTTACAGTTATTATGCAACTGGAAATATCTAAATAAGGGTTAAAATAAAATTTATCCATCTTCAAATGCAAAAAACAAATTTCAATTTCAATTTTATGCATTATCATGCTCGTGCACAATGGCTACATGCGACACGTTCACGTACAACAACAATGCTGCGTAGGATATTGCAAAAACTAAATCTAAGCTAAAGAAACGACTGCAATATAACAAGATAAAAATATATTTGAAGCACTATTTGTTTCGGCTGTTAATTTGTTTATTCATAGAGTGTTACAGTGAATACGTCTTTTTGTAGGCTAACCCGGACGTTTCTTCCGTCATGGGCTCACTCGGCAGATTGCCAATGCATTTTTCCAATAGGGATTTAGTTTTCTTCCGAAAATAAGGCCTATGGTTAATTTATGCCTAAAACAGTTTTACATTTTGTTTTACGAGTTCTAGGGGTTCGACGCTCATTCACGCTTAGCGTTCGACGCTCAGCGTGCATGCGAGCTAGTAAAACAAGAGTGGCTATTGCAAAAATGTGACCGCTCTTGTAGTTTCAATATAGAAACTTAGCCTACTTTTCAAAAGCACATGACAGCTTAGAAATCCACGGTTGATATAGGCTATCAATGGGTATATTTTATCTCGTAGAACAAACGTGAAGCTCATTTAGGCTTACGTTCACCACAAATCTTATTTTCGGCAGAAAACTAAATCCCCACGGGAAAAATGCATTGGAAATCTGACGAGAGAACCCGATGCCAACTTACTTCCGGGTTTTAGGACTACAAACTGTAACACTATTGCAAAAACAATCTAAAATAAATAAACCACTACAATACAGCAGGATAAAAATATATTTGAATCATAGCGTAGTTTGTTAGTTTATAGTTTGTCATAGTTTGTTTCGGCTGTTAATTTGTTTATTTATGGAGTGTTTCAGTGAAGACGTTTTTTTGTAGACCAACTCGGACGTTTCTTCTGCCATCGGTTCCCTCGGCAAATTTCCTATGTATTTATCCCAGACGGATTATGTTTATTTAGTGCACTTGTTATCAGTGGACTTTCTGTAAGTGCTGATCAAGCATACCTTGCTCGTTTCTGTGAGGTAAAAATGTGATGTTGTGACACATTTTGCTTTTGAGGGACCAGGAACGAGGGGACATTCGTTTCAGGGAGTAAAGGTTTTGGGGGGGGGGATCATTGTGGAAAAACATTCATCACATCCTGTGAGTGAGTCGCACGCGAGTTGTGGCACGATGTCCGGTTAGGCTAGGCTTTGCAGTTGCTATTATGTATAACTCCATCATTTTTTTTTTAAACATAGTATTAACCTTTAGGCTACTTGAGAGAACAATAAATGTCACTATTACATAGCCTACAATCAAAAATGATTTCTCAAATGTGAAGTGTCTTGTGATGTGTTTGTGTGGTGTATGCTGTTATTCCGTTGAGTGAACTAGTAATAAAAAAATTAAAAAAACAGTAAACTAAAAAGAAAAAAATTATAAAAATGTTTAAAAAAAAGTATAAGCAAGAGCGAGCGATTGCTGCGTAACTAAAAGTAATACAAGGCATACTTTGTAGCGTAACGAATTACGGCTAAGCAAACTACTTTTATTATTTTTGAAGCGAGTAACATAACATAATAATATTATGTGCCGGACAAATAGAACATTTTATCTCTCCCTGGAGAGATATCAACTATCAACCATTCACACGTGGCATAAGTGAACCATTCTCAAGTGGGACATTCACATGTCAATCTAAGGGTAAGGGTAAGGGACATTCAACGCTCACCCCTCCCCCACCTGAGAACACAGAAAACTTCAGATGCTTTAGCGAAGCTTGGCACAGCGTGGTTATGCTGACCGTAATTTTTCACTTAGAAAGGAAAGCACATATTCATGCATGCACGTATAAAGATGAGACGGCATCTTGAGCAATGTGCTATCGACCGAACTTGCAATGTCAAATCACATGATGGCAAAGGCAGGTAAGCTTACAAACTCCGCGGCATAGAGGCGACCAGCAGCTCTTTAGTTTGTTGGTCAGTTGGTCCACAAAAATCAGCTCTGGTTTTGCTAAAGGCAGCTAAAGAATTCTTTATTCTGGTGCTGGGGGAGGGGTGAGGAGCGATTCAATGGATGAGCTTGAAAGATCTTGCGTGAATAGCTGGTAGTTTCTTTTGAAGCTATTATCATGAGTAGGCCTTTTAGGCCTACTGAGTAGTAAAACAATAAATGCCCAAAACAAAGATACAAATGTCACATTTTTACTTGTTTTATTTCTAGTCATAATAGGTCCGGACCTTGTTTCATATTCAAAAATTAGAGCCTTGCACGTTAGGAACTGTGTTAGAAGACTGCTCACGTTGTCTGCAGAGATGCAACCGCACATGCATAAACTATCGCGATGCGTTTCGTGGGAATATAGGCGTCTGTGTGCTTTACCATGTCCACGCAACCATTGATAGAGTTTATGGAGTTTATGAAACTAATTGTCCACATAATTACTATTCCAATTTCAGCAATACATTTACAGTTACCAATCGGAGAAACAGGTCGCTACCACTAATGTTACTAATGTTCGGCACGTGATGAACAATTTTCTTACACTATCATAGGATTGACAGCCCAAGCAAGAACCACGTCAAATAACCAGGAATAAATGTATTATTATTTATATTCTTTTAAAATATTTTAAATATTGCGATCGTTTTGTTATCATTTCTTTAAAATGCCTGTGCATTTCGTTTGTATTCTCATACAAACGAAAATCATAGTCCTACATAGTTATGCAAGTGGAAAAATTTATATAAGGGTTAACATGAAATGCATCCATGTTAAAATACCACACAATGGAAACAGATATCCTACATGTTTGCAGATGTTGCTATTATGTGCAACTTTTTTTAATTTTTACGCAGTATTCACATTTAGGCATCTACATAATTATCAAAGTTTTAATAGAAAAGATTGTTAATGTAACATGTTATGGATGTTACATCCTATCAAGGGATTGGCTTTTCACGCACCACACCACGCCCCTCACACCTGAAACTATAATGGCATGGGCGGGGCTGTTATAATAATTTCTATTCAAATTATTATTGGGCTACGAAAATATGGCTATAAAAGAGAAGCATGATTATTTCGGCGACCAGGGCTGCGTTTCCGAGTTTAGATGTACCTTAACGTTTTACGAAGGTTCTTAAGGTATACCTTCTTAAGGGAAACCGCTTTTTTACGAGTGTTTCCCAGACTATACCTTAAGGCAACTCTTAAGGGACAACTTAAAGATACATCGTAAATTGGAGCTGGCCTTCACTGTGGTGCTGAAAAGTTTATCAATCGATGCCAAGCGAATCGATTGTCTCACTTGTAAAGGCTTGTGAATGACGTTTTAATATTACACGTGTTGTCATAATCATTTTACATCAATGTAATATTGCAGAAGAGGAAGCTATGCCTACTAGAGATTATCTGCTAATCTCTTTAAGAGTCCGTTAAGACGAGATCTTGTGATAGTTTCAATAAATACGTACATATAGGCTACAATGGATAAAATAAAAAGCTTCAATCGGGACATATAAGCCATAGTCTGGGACTTCGTGGAAGCCCAGGGGAAAGGATATAGGCTACATATGGGTGAATTATTTTGTTCTTATTGAAACAAAGGTCTAATGTTAATTTGTTTTTGTCACACAGTATATAGGCAACTGTAGCAGCATATCACTGCACTGCACTGATTCCCACAAACTTTTCTCTGCAATGCAAAAATGGTCGTAGATGAAAGGCAAAAGCGCGCCTGTGGAAATTGATCATGATGAATTATATACCGGGTGCCTTATGAATAGGTCTACCTGTTAAAGTGATTTGTTCATCCACCTTAATTTGCTGTTGGATAATCTTAAATTTAACCAAGAATATCATTATTGGGTTGTTTACCGAAAATCGTAAAACAACATGGTAAGAAAAATGTTCCGTAATGTTGATATTTACCCAGTGCTATTTTGTTTTATATAGGAGGTGTGAGCTAAAGGAAGGGGATGTAGATCATTTGGCTATGTTTGTCCATTATGAGCCACTGTACCTGTATGTGTGTTTATGGTTAGCCAATCAACGTGTTCTAGACTCACTCAACGTTGTTTTTGTACACACAGGTTTTATATTCTTAATAAACCGGCGGGTTGTTCCAAGTCAGTGTGATCATTGACTCACACACAAACGAACTAATTTCTACAGGGTATGCAGTCAGAAAAGCCATATTCTAAGTTACCGCCACTACGTATAAATTAAAAAAAAACTTCTTTTTTTTCTTTTCACAAATTGGATTATTATCATGGATAGGCCCTATACTTAATTACCATCATGATGGGGATAGACAGGTAAAACGACAACATTCTCACGACGTGCTATGCACAGACACGTTGATTGGATAATTACTTTTCGTAAAGTAAATATTAAACTCATTTTCGCATGCCGATGTGCTACTAGATGCGCACTGTAGTACAACTGTAGATTTGAAAAGCAAAATGTTGGCATAATAAGGCTGAAACCGCGGAGCGCATCGCTAAGGGACAGCTTACGAGTGCCTCAGACCACCCTTTTAAAGGAGGAGCTAAGGAGACGCTGGGAAACAGCTCGAGAGCTAAAGTAAGAGCTTAAGGGATACCTTACGACGCACGTAGCGCTAAGGAGACTCTGGGAAATGCAGCCCAGTTCGGTTTGGTATCGCTTGCCAAGATGAACATACGACCACAGAGATACTCTGCCAAGCAAGCTTTGGATCTGATTCAGAATGCCAGTTAAATGGATTCGGGCGATGAGGAGTTGGAGCTCGATATTGAATTTGATTCTGAAGTTGAGACTGAGACTGCGACTGCGACTGAGTTTGTCTCAGAGAGAGAGGAAAGGGCAAACGATGGGACAGTTTGGGTCGAACAGACTGCTAGTAATGCTCTGGGCAGAGCACCATCCTGCAATGTCTTACGGGAAAAGGCTGGGCCCACACGGTGCTCCAAGGAGAACATTGGAAGTCCGCTGAGCAGTCTGCTATGTCTGCTTGACATTCCGATGTGGGAGCAGATTGTCAAGTATACTCTGACCGAAGCCCACAGTGATGGGGCAGAAAACTGGGACCTGTCAGTCGACTAATTGAAAGCTTTCGTGGTACTGCTGTATTTACGAGGCATCACTGGCGGTAAAAGTATGAATTTAGAAGACTTTTGGTCTTCAGACTTCCATTTTTCCATTTTCCATTTTTCAATGAAACTATGTCATGGCAAAGGTTTTGGGACATCATGCGCTATCTCAGATTTGATGACAAGGACACAAGGGCAACACGTCTTGAGAAAGACAAATTTGCCATTATTTCCGAAATATGGAGCAAATTTGTAAGCAACAGTACTGCGTGTTACACACCTGGAAAACATAACTGCTGATGAGCAGTTGTTCCCAACTAAAGCGCGGTGCCGCTTCACGCAGTACATTGCTACTAAACCAGATAAATTTGGGATAAAGTTCTGGATAGCAGCCGACGTTGAAACAAAGTACATGCTGAACGCTTTCCCATACCTTGGGAAAGATGAGGCGAGGCCTGTCGGCGAATGATTAGCTGACAATGAGGTCATTCGCCTTGTGGAACCCTTCATCGGAAAAGGAAGAAATATAACCACGGACAATTTCTTCACATCGATTTCCCTGGCGAACAATCTACATGCAAAAAAAACTACATTGGTGGGTACCATAAACAAAAAGAGGAGAGATGTGCCCCCTTCTGCGAAGGCACAAAATCAAGAGAGATTTTCCACCACGATCTGGAGAGCTGGACACGCTACACTCACGGTTTATCAGTGCAAGCCCAAGAAAAATGTGTGCATCTTGAGCACTATGCACAAAACCATATCGATCGACAATGATGCCAAAAAACTGCCAGAAACAATCGCCCATTACAACGCAACAAAAATGGGAGTGGATGTTTTGGACCAGATGGCACGGCTGTATTCGGTCAAGGGGGGGGCAGTCGTCGTTGGCCAGTTGCCGTTTTTTACAACATTTTGGATCTGGCTGCAATCAATGCCGATGTTTTGTACATGGACAAAACAATTAGTCGAAGAAGATTTATTCTTGAGTTGGCCAAGGAGTTGCGTGCAAAGGCAGCTCCGCGGCGTACCGTCCTAACGCCACTCTGCAGTCCAGAAACCCCCAACACACAGCAGCGAGAGCGGTCACTAAAAAGAAAACGCTGCCAGGTATCCAGATGTGGAGGGAACAAAACTTGTAAACGACTTGTTTGTGGCAAGTGTACAAAAATCCAACCCAAGCTCTGTCTTCAATGCTGACGGCGTTACCGCATTACCAGCAGCTCTATTGCTAATGTTTTATATAGATTTTTTATTTATTGATTTGAGGGGTGATTCTAAATAATTCAGCTTGCTAGCTGTATATTTAGCTAACGTCAAAATCGTTTCAACTTCCTAACAATGTGCTGTATGCTGGTGGGTTTTGATATTATAAAGCAAATTACTGAAGACACGTGTCTCGTCTTTTTACTTTGTTGCTATCTCAATGTGACTTTCTGTGTGCGCTGAAGCGATATATTGTAGGTCTACTGTAGTCAGTTTTGAAATCCCACTTTTTCTGCTGTGTTTTGTAGGGAGCATAAAAGCATATTGTTCTGTGTTCATCTGTTAGTGCATGATTTTTATTATGAACATCAGCCTGCAACTGAGATGCTGTTGTTATTGGCACTGCTGATTGGATTAGACGCACCCATATCGTTACGATATCATTTACATATTGCTCAAGAAGCTATAGAAGCATGCCCGAAAACTCATTTGAACAACAGAATTCTTGCATGTATATATTTGCTATGGTCTTATGTACAGTGCGGTATTATTCAGTGTTACGAATGGGTGTTTTTTGTAATTACGATGAATAAGAGACGTGCCGTCTTTGGATTTCGAATCCCCAGTCGAATAGTCACAGCTAGCTATGACCTGCTTGCCAGTGTAGCCTACATGTTTTCTGGTCACCGGAAAAAACTTGTTTGAACAACAATATTTTTTACATGTATTTTTATAAAACAGAAAACCCGACCCTAAAATTTGCACGGGTGATGATGCGTTTCCCTCCAACGGCAGTGATCACATGCGGAGGGAAGCGATTGGCGATTTAGCATTTATGACATTATGCATGAAGAATAAACTGTCAAATTTGTTTTTTGAAAGATTTCCAAAACAGGTTTGACCTCCCTACTATCTGTTTATTGTTAACTTTTCATGACTCATTCTCTCCATACAGACATACTGTTTATTCTAAATACATTTATATTGCAACAATGTGTTGACTAGAATGCCGAGCCATAACTAAAACATTACTTACTCTGACAGTCTAAAATCTCGCAAATATTTCATTATGACAATGGGCTGGCAACCTTTGTCAGCTCGTGTCTAATAAGCGCCATCTAGCGAACAATGCGAACATTTCCCGTTTGAAGGCTAATGTGTCATATGACCCAGGCCGCGCAAAAAGTTATTTCAATGTCAGGAAATGGTCCGGCGCTCCTGGTGTTAAGCAACCAGCTATATACACACTCACTTTCAATCAGTAGATTAATTACACCAAACAGTGCAGCTTTGCCGCGTCAAAATGAAATTTCTCTGGTAGGGTATCGTAAAACTACTATAATCCCAAAAGGAAAATAGTAGGAGGGACGAGATGTACGAACATGAGCTTTCAATCAGCAAATTAATCACAATGACAACAAACACAGTACTGCTCTGTGGACTGAAAATAGGCTCCGGTAGTGAAAGGCTACAGCATATGTATATATTCAGGATAGAAAAATATCAATATCAAAGGAAAGTTAAACACAGTATGTGTGCTTTCAATCAACAAATTAATCCCAACAACAACACAGTATCTCTGCGTGGGAGTGAAAAATAGCCTCGATTAGCATACTTCTATTAGGAGAAGAGGCTCCGTATGACAGACGGGAGTTCAGTCTCACTCAGAGCTCTTACCTGTCTCAGGAGGCAAAAAGAGGAATTGGGGGCGCACAGGTGGAAATACTTACTGCGTGATGTCGTGTCCATGCCATAGTGATGTTTAATTTGCGATTCAGTCTCCTAGTAGCTCACCTTCTCAGCGAGGATGGCCCATACAGTGCTGTGTTGACCTTATTCATAGAACCAAGGTTACCACGGTATGTTACCCAATGCTCTGTATGTATTTCTTAATGATTGAAGGAAAATTTTTTGGAGCATTTTCCATCAATTTCACTCCTGGAACACCTTTCTGGTGCATTCTGGCCCAATTACAGCAAGGATGGCCCCTACAGTGGCGTGTTGACCTTATTCATAGAACCAAGGTTACCACGGTATGTTACCCAATGCTCTGTATGTATTTCTTAATGATTGAAAGAAACTTTTTTGGAGCATTTTCCATCAATTTCACTCCCGGAACACCTTTCTGGTGCATTCTGGCCCAATTACAGCAAGGATGGCCCCTACAGTGGCGTGTTGACCGTAATGAAATAGAACAGCAAAATCCACTCAGCCAGTGAAATTACCGCTGACACCACCCCTCCTGCCACTCGCTTCTGTCTCATCAACTTGGTGAGTGCCCAGGCCATGTTCATCACTCTACAGTACAGGTCGGCAGGGATGACTCATCAATGTAAGTCACATTTTGAGTAAAGTTCTACGATCACTTGAGCAAGCAGTTACTATTGGATTAAAGTATTTTCTGTAGTGCACGAGAGCTTGTATGCACAGATTCAGAAGAAAAGATATTTAAAGTATTAAAGTTAAAGTATTTTGCAAGCAGAAGAACGACTCCTTCAAAACTGGGGATTGAAAATCATAAAAAAAGAGTAAATATGAGTTTTAGTGGGCTATTAAGGAAGCTAAGAATGTGTAGAAAATAGAGAGCAAACTTCAGGCAAAGGTTAGCCAAGGTGTTTGGAATGACCTTCAACAAATAATACATTATAAGAATAAGCATACTTTCCTGGATAATGACCCTAACCTCCTGGTTAAATTTAATTGATTGTATTGCAGACTCTAACTTCTGTTATAATGAAGGATGGTTTAATAAAATAGAATTTATTAAGCAAACAAGAAACAATCAAACTAAAATCATTAAAGGCTAAGAAAAAGAAATAAAAGCAGAACTAGATGGTTCTGTGTGTGTCTAGTCATGTGTGTGTTCACCAGCACACGTCGGGCAGGGAACAAAAGTTCCTCTGTTGGAGTGAACTTATGAATCAGCTTTTAGCATGTGCTGCTAAAAACTGGCCTGGAATTCAGGGAAACGGCGTGGATAAAAGGCTACTGAAGTTAGATACGTCTAGCTAATTTCAGCACATCTTTGAATTCTAAATATATGAGACCATATATGAAATGAATATGTTACTAGTGCATGAGAGATCACATGCACAGATCTCGGTTAAAAGGACGGCAGAATGTAAGCTAATGTTAGTACAAGTATATACGTTAGCTATGCGGGCTAGGCGGCTGTAGCTAATTAACAAGAGACGCAATATATTCTAAACACAACATTACATGCAATCAATGACACAATTCGAGTTATATCATTAGTTATTGTTTTAATATTTAATATTCATAATCATGATTTAATCAATTTTGTGAGACTAATTATGAGTATAATATAATTATTATACTTTTGTGAGGATTATTACAATGGAAACGTTTTAATGTTGTCCTCACTGTTCTAAAATTCATTGAGGTGTTTTTCCCTACACTCCAAATCAGTTAAAATATTCAAGTTTGCAAATGATACGACAGTGGCAGGTATGATAATTAATAATGATTAAATTACTTAGAGAACAGAGGTTTGCTTTTTAGTGGAGTGGTGTAGCAGGAATAATTTTAGCCTCAACATTATTAAAACCAAGGAAATTATTATGAACTTTAGGAAGGGTAAGAGGGCTCCCTCTGGTTATCAGTAATCAGATTGTGCAGAGCTTGGACACCTTTAAGTTTCTTAGGACTACCATCTCTGATACACTGAAGTGGGATGCCAACACCAGCCTTATAATCAAGAAAGCCCATCACACAAGCACAAGCTTAGATAAATTTAGATAAATTAGATAAACAAGCTTAGACAGGAATACATTTTAGAATTTTATAAGGCTTTAGTTGAAAGTGTATTTACTTTCTCAATTACTGTTTGGTATGGCAATACAACAACTCAGGAAAAGAAACAGTTAGAGAGCTTCACACGCGCAGCGTCTACAATCATTGGCTGTGAACTCCCCTCTGTTTTTTCCACATATGCCATCCGTATCCAACAGAAAGCCAAAAAAACTACCCACTGACTCATCCCATCCTGCCAGCTTATTCTTTAAAGCCCTTCTTTCAGGAAAGAGTTTTAGATGTAGAACTTCTCGCCTCTAACAATGCCTATCCAGAGACAGTTTGCCTTCTGAACTCAATTAAGTGCACATGCACTTTAGAGTAAGCAATCTTTTTTCAGGTTTATTATTTTGTTGTATTATTTTATAGAAGTATTGTATTTTAGTTGTTTCTAATAGTGTGATCTGAGCATTTTAGGTGTTAGATGCATATTTAATTTACTTTTCGCTGTATGCATTGTATTGTAATTGTTTTTAATAGTGTGATCTGTGTGTTTTAAGTGTTAGGTATAAGGTGCCAGTTTAGTGGTAATGGGTAGGTAAAATTTTAGATGTGATTATAGGTATATGGGTTTGGTATGTTGATATGGCAATAAACAATTGAATGTTGAATATTAATGGTAAATGGACTGCATTTATATAGCGCTTTTATCCAAAGCGCTTCACAATTGATGCCTCTCATTCGCCAGAGCAGTTAGGGATTAGGTGTCTTGCTCAAGGACACTTCGACACGCCCAGGGCGGGGTTTGAACCGGCAACCCTCCAACTGCCAGACAATCGGTCTTACCTCCTGAGCTATGTCGCCCCTTAATCTTGAACCAGTTTCACACCAGTTGTACTAACCAAACATAAATGAAAACAAAATGATCATAAAGAAACATATTGAGAATGTCATGAGAAATTACTGTACTCAATTTGTCCATTTAATGTGCTTACCATCTACCCAAAAACCACCCACCTTAAATAATTGCGGACAGACAAACAACCAGACAGACAAACCTGATGTAATAGAAGAGACCAGCAGACACTGCATATACAGCTGACCAGACAGAAAGTCAGTTTATGAATAACACATTATAAAACTGGGAAATTACAGTCAATCCTCTATATACTTTGGGAAAAATAAAATAGCAGAAATAAATCTGAACATGAATAAAGTAAAAAAGAAAAAGAATATATGAGCTCCATAATATTTGGGACAAAGGCATATTATTTTTTTGATTTGGCTCTGTACTCAACAATTTTAGAGTTGTAATAAACAATTCGCATGTGGTGAAGTGCAGATTCTCTGCTTTTATAAAAGGCTATATTGTTATACATTTTAGTTTCACCATGTAGAAATTACAGCACTTTTTATGCATAATGCTCCCATGTGAATTGTTTATAACAACTCTAAAATTGTTATAACAACCTCCACACTTCTGGATGTTGAAGCATTGCCGCAGGGATTTGCTTCCATTCTGCAAGATTAGGCCTGGCTCGCATTTGTCTATTCAATTGATCCCAAAGGTGTTGGATGGGGTTGAGGTCAGGGCTCTGTGCAGGCTAGTCAATTTTTTTCCATACTTTTCTTGACAAAACAGTTTCTATACAGTCCTCACTCTGTACCTGGGGGGCATTGTCATGCTGACACAAGAAAGGACCTTCCCTAAACTGCTGGAGAAGCACAGCATCGCCTAGAGTGTAATTGTATGCTTGTAGATTTCCCTTTACTGGAACTAAGGAGCCTAGCCCAAACCATTAAAAAGAGCCCCAGGGTGTCAAGGTGTGTGGGTGCATTAGTGTGTGTGAGTATGTAGGTGTTTATGTCTGGGCTTGTAGCATTAGTTGAACAGCAAATTAAAGTAGTTAAAAATGTCCCTCTTAAAAAGATTTCCAATGGGGAAGCATGCCCTCAGACCCCCCTACATGAATTGGATCTAACAGTGAATGCTACCCTCATGTATTTGTTACACTTCTGAGTTGTTTTTCACCTCGTGTTCAATAAATAATGGATAAATAAAATTAATAACTGATTATGCATTGCCCTTACATGGAATGTAGCAGAAGCAGAAATCTTTATGTAGTTTAAGACCAGGCTGACTCAATGGTAGACACTCCCTGGACAGTAGCTCAAATGACAAGTTCATATGGGATAAATGGCCAATTTTCATTGTCAAACATTTGTATGTTCTTAGTCAATTTTCCTATAAATACTGCGTTTCCATCTAAAGCACAGAATAATCAAATTAGCCGATTGGTCCGGGTCCAAAAGAATAGCACATGTGTATTGGGATGAAGGTATGCTATAACTTCGCGAGGAATGCCCCATACCTATACAGCACCAAGAGTTTGGCACTTTTCATGATTTCCTATAGAAATAGCCACAAAGACCACAGACTCTCAGCCCGTAAGAGCATTAACTTCTGTAACTTCTGACCTCATGCAAAAACACAGAGTTCAGATACAACTTCACACGTCCACACAGTAAAGCCCCAAACTTGGGTTATTTTGCGATTTTCTCATTTTTTCTGCTAATTTCGTCATCACAAATACTGCAGTTTCACAATCAAATAAAGTTTGAATGACCACAGTCTCTTCAGATGGCAAGATAAAAAACACAGGGCCAAGTTAGATTCATTGAGTAGCATTGCTTTGGAACAGAGCTTGTTTAATTTTAGATACAACAAACACTATTGGCTAACTTGGTCTCATGTTGATATCAATACTTTTAACAGCAGGCCTAGATTAATTTATTTTTAGTTAGTTTTAATTAATGACTGATAGACAGTGCTTTGTATGTGTGAGTAACTTGGCATTTTTTGTACATTGAAAACATTTTTTGTTGAAGCATTGTATACAGTATGTATCCAGAGATAGAACGTCCAGTGGTGGTCATAAAGTAAATCTACTGCCATGCGTTTCATCCACCAATGCACTCAGCCAGCTGATTTCATTAATTAGTCCTACCTTTGCCACATTGACATATACCATATATGGCATATTTATTCTGTACATTTTAGTCTTGTGTCATGAATTTATACTGTGATGTGAAAACTATTTGAAATTAGGAAATATGCTAAATAAATTTGTTCCATCCATATACACTGCACAGACAGTGTATGAAGTGCTTCATGTTTGTTTAGGAAAGGGCACTCTAAAACTATTGTCTTGCCATTGTCAGAATTATCAAGTCTAATCCATTCTGTTTAATGTGATAATGTTCTGGAGGCACCAAACCCATTATGATTAGTAGCTAATTAATAACTGCTTAAGAGTCAATAACCTTTGTTCAGATAAATCAGCTGTAGAATGGATTTAAACTGAATTACAAACAGTTTCAAACCCTATATCCAGAGCTCCGCCAATGACATAGGAGCTCACAGCAAGACACAGCAAGCAATATAAGTAGAGTAATGGCTTATTTTCCAGAATACACAAGCTTCTCATAGCTTACACTGTTCCAAACCTTTCTATAGACAATACAAAAGTGGTTATTATGGACAACAGTCTCATGAAACTTACAATTAAAACAAAATGTACATCATTAAAGTTTCTATCATTTTTTTGCATCTGTTAGGCTAAATCAAGCAATATTATTTTCCATAAAAACTGTCCTTAAATAATTGTAATTAAAAAGTGGCAGAACTAGTAAGTTTCCACATGCAACAATACTAATATGAATTATGTAAGTCAGGGTTCATGCAAATTTCTCATTAGAGCTGAACTCTGATTCCTATTTAATTACAGTCACTTTAGTCACTTTACACTGACACAAGCTTAGTCGAGACCGATGATTGGAATACACGTTTATTTGATCGGTAAGTAAGCCAGCAAGCTGATGACTCTATGCCCCTTTTTGGTTATAAATTTCATCAAAGTTCATTGCCCTTAAATTAATTATGATTGTTACCTATTGTCATAGCATGTTCTTAGTGTGCATTATTTAATTCCGTTTAGCAAGACTATAATTAGATAACTAGGAGGCCTGTTTCTGGATCTGGTGTACCAAAGCCCTCAAGGGAGAGGGGGTAGCAGCTAAGAAACAATAAGGGGATAATAGCTTGAATACTGAAGGAGCCGGGAAGTATCAACAACCTCAAGTTCATCCAAAATTGTGGTATATATCATGGATATACTCTTCTTGCTTGTCTCCAAGGTAACACCACATTGCGGCAGTGTGTTTGAAGGGAAATTGCTGTAGTTAAGCAGAGATGCTGTGGAGTGTTAACACCTTAATTAGAATGTCAAAAGCTAATTATTGGCTGCCTGTATTCACACATCTGTCACAGGCGTATGCTGGTAGAGCTAGCAAATTTCCACGTTCGTCTACAATAATGTTAACATGAGAGCGTGAGGCTGGTTTGCATGGTAATCAGGTGCATCCTATTAAATGTGATGCAAATACTGTCTCAGCAGGGATAGACCAGGGTTTCAGCTATGATTTAAAAATGATATCCACAAATTCCCATGCCTGCTTTTTGGCTTACCTTTGTATGTATTCTCTTTGCTTCTCAGAACAAAAGCCTGAAGAACAAACTTCTCTCTGGCAACAAGCTGTGCGGCATTCACGCAGAAGAGGTAATGACAGTTCCTTTATACCAGTGAAAAAAAACATTGTAATGGGTATTCCCACACACACACACTCGCATGCACACACACACACGCACACACTCTGACCTATTGGAAATGGTGAATTAGACAGGTCTGTGAGCCCCTCTATAAATGTCAAGTTTTGCACTGAGTGGTTAAATGGGGTCATTTTGCTTATGAGCAACATATCCTCACAATAAATGAAGTGCATGAAAGTACAGAATATGAAAATATAATTTATCCGAGTCAGTGGAAATTAGCTTACCAAAATTATCTATTGTCTTGAATTCATTGCTTCAGTATGATAAAACCTAAGAATAAGCCAATGTCCCTCTGAATGATTAACTAAACTGCATGCTTCTTTCTCTTAAAAACGTTTCCCTCTGGATGCACAGAGGCATATAAAAAACTGCATTTGCTTAGGTGAAATGGTCTGAAATTTATACTGTACAGTATTATAGTATTCACAGCTTGATGCTATAGACCATACACTGTATAATTAGAACACTTTTCGTGTAACTTTGGCGTGACTTGTATCTGATGAAAAACATGTTTTCAACGTACAAAAATGCCAAGTTACTTACTTGCAAAGCACTCTCTATAAGTCATTAATTCATTAAGTCATTCATGAAGCCTGCCATTAAAAGAATTGATATCAAAATTAGGCCAAGTTACAAGAAACAATATTGGCTATCTTAACTCACAGAAATTAAACAAGCTGTATTCCATAGCAATGCTACCCAATGTTTCTTAAATTATTTCAAGTAGCTTGGCCCTGTGTTTTTATTATGCCTCCGCCACGCCTATGTTTTCGGGTTGTCTGTCCGTCCGTCCGTCCGTCCGTCCTGTTTCTCGTGAACGTGATATCTCAGGAACGCCTTGAGGGAATTTCTTCAAATTTGGCACAAACTTGGACTTGGACTCAAGGATGATTTTTGTGGGAAAAAGGTCAAGGTCACTGTGACCACACAAAACACGTTTTTGCCTTGAGGGAATTTCTTCACATATGGCACACACGTCCACTTGGACTCAAGGATTAACGGATTAGATTTTGGTGGTGAAAGGTCAAGGTCACTGTGACCTCACGTTCGTGCCATTCTCTCGTGAACGCGATATCTCAGGAACGCTTTGAGGGAATTTCTTCAAATTTGGCACAAATGTCCACTTGGACTCAAGGATGAACTGATTAGATTTTGGTGATCAAAGGTCAAGGTCACTGTGACCTCACAAAACACGTTTTTGGCCATAACTCAAGAATTCATATGCTAATTATGACAACGTTTCACACAAATGTCTAATAGGATAAAATGATGAAGTGATGGCATTTTATATCCAAACTGGCTACTGGTTGGCAGAGGCATACAACCGCGAGGCGGTATTTCTAGTTTCATCTTACCATCTGGAGACAATGTGGTCATTCAAACTTTGTGTGATATCAAAGCGTCAAATAACAAAAATTGTCTCATGGAAGAACACATTTAATTTATGAAACCATTACATTAATTTGGCAAAAGCTTTTGTCCAAAGCAACATCCAATATGTGCGTACAGAAGGTCATTGGAGCAACTACAAAACAGATGTCTGATAAGGTACAATACTCATTTTGTACAGTTATTCATAGCCATGAGCACACTAAATCCAATCCACACAGTAAACATTACTCTGAGCTAACCTATGCTAAGTCAAACTAGGAAGCATGACAAGGTAAAACATCAAGATAATGATACAAGGTACACTACACATACACACATATAGCCTATGCAAACACACATATATTCTAACTGAAAGAACTGCATAGGCATGGATTCAGTCATTTTTCTACCATGAAAGACAAATAAATGAAGGTGTTTGTCATATTTTTAGATGGAAGTGTTTTTAATGGGGTATTGTGTACACAACAGGCCTATTAGTTGTTTGTATGTTGATAGAGGATCTATAGGGCTAGCTAACATTAATTTAGAAATGTAGTATCGCAGGGTAGAGCAGTAGTTTAGTTAAAGGTAGTTAACAACATAAATGGCACAGCTGTCCATTTGTCCATTAAAACTTTAAGAAAATCGAAATACGTGCTATCTAGCACCAGTTTCCATGCAACCAGTAACGTTACCTACCAGACCAAATCGCAATGCAGATTTAAGTGCCTAATTTCAGAGTCCTCTGTACTAACATGATACACTCGGTCGGTCGAGCTGTTAGCAAGGTAGCTAATGTTAAACTCGATCAAAATGCTGAAAGTAAAACTTTATTTGGATTTCAGAGATATAAATGTAAAGGAAAAAATAAGTTTGGGGCTTTATTGTGTGGATGTGTGAAGTTGTTTGTGAATTCTGTCTGTTGACATGGGGTCAGAAGGAATAAAAATAATGTTTTTAAGGCTGAGAGTCTGGTCATTGTGGTTAATTCTGTAGAATACAGGGAAAGTGGCATATTAATAGTAATGTAATGATATTTTCTTTGTAAAGTAGGCATAGGTATTCACCATGGATTCACCATTAAGATACAGCACTGTGTTCAGGTTAATTGTTAATTCCAGCAGATATACTGTATATTCATGTTAACAATTAAGGGAATATATACATATATATATATATATATATATATATATCCCCACCATAATCTTTGGGATTGGCTTCAAAGGTGTTTCTTATTAGTCAGGTGTGTTCAATTGCTTCCTTAGTACGGGTATGTGAGAGCTTTTAGTATCTAGTTTTGATTCTTGGCTTTTGATTGCCTTTGGAGTCTGTTATTGGCATTTGTCAACATGAGGATCAGAGTTGTGAAAATAAAAGTCAAGGAAGCCAGGCAAAGAAATACAAATTAAAAAAAACAGTCAACTAGAACTAGTGATAGGCAAATTGAAAAATGAAGTTGCTATGTCTGTTTCAAGAGGAATCTGTTGCCGCTAGAACACCCCCTGTGAAAAATTATTAAGGTCAGTAGGCAGGCAGGAAAGCTGGGCCTGAGGCAGCATGCATACACATTCAGGGGATATTTGTCAGCCCAACGCTCTTCTTGTGTGACACACATGGGTTGTAGCATCAATCCTTGACAATAACTGGAATATGAATCTTGGCTTTATGCATTCATTTTGACTAAATGCAGACTTCTCATCAGACAGCACACTCCCTTTCATGACTCCTGCTTCCCAGGTGCGGAGAGGGGAGATTTATTTTGACATCTGATGAAAATTCACTGTGTTAGACTTTAGGCTGCAGGTGTGATTCCTGGATACTGTTGCTTGTAACCAGGAGGACACGTTTTGAATAGTGTATGTGCAAACACATAAGGATTGCACTATAATAACAATTTTATGCAATAAAAATGTCTCACTTAACTGCCAGAACCCCCCCCGCCCCCTTTTTGACTATTACATTGCACTTCAGAGCCCATTAGACTGGGCCCAGGTCTCTGCCTGCTTGCGTAACTTCAAAGGCAGTCACCAACACTCCCTTTCACAAAGCTTCCCGGTGGGTGTCCTGAAATGACGGCCAGGGATGGCAGAGCGTTGAGTGCTGGCAAGTGGACATTTATTAGGATGAAGGCAGCCACCATGCTACCGCCACTACATAATGTATGTGATGTGCTTAATTGGAGCAGAGAATTTGTATTTTTGTGCTCCAAGGTCTCTGGTTGTATGTTAAAGCCTTGCCGAATAAGACCTAGCATCAAGGTTCTCTGCTACGGCCTTAATGTTGCACTATGTGATTTCAAACCAATTTCAGTATTCAAATAATCTGACGCATGTGTCCTTATCTTCCCTTTGCAGTCCAAAAAAATCCAGGCTCAACTGAAAGAGCTACGGTATGGGAAAAAGGATTTGATTTTTAAGGTAAGGAGAAAGCCCTTTTCTTCCTTTTTTTGGAATAATTTCCATCATCACACTTCATTGAACAACCTCCTTCAAATACAAGGCTGTTTTCACACTGAAAGTCCCACCGGTGACAAATTCTCCCTAGATATGCAGCACCAGCTGCTCAGATGTAATCCTTAGGGGCAACAAACAAACAGAGGGTGTCTTTCCATATACCGTATGCATCATGAGGATATAGCAATGAACTGATAAGATGCACGGTAGTGAGAGACATTGGAAGGAATAACATGTGATTTCTCACCTTGAAGCAAAGAGGGACTGATGGAGTAGCGAAAGGTGAAATGTCCTTAAAATGACTGCATAAAATGGCTTGAATTGTTTCATAGACCTTTATTTTTTGTGACCTTTCTTTTCTTACTTTCGAAAACCAACAATTTGCCTTCAAATGCTGGCCTTTTGGAAATGGATTTGCCATTGACCATTTAAGTTTACTTTTTACAAAAAAAACAATAAATTATGTTATGATCATTTGACCTGGTTACTAGCCTTTTTCAAAAGCTTTCCACACTATGGGGCAGATTTTTCAATGCTTTGTAGCAGTGGTCTCTTATAAGCTGTAAAATTATGACATTTTGTATTTACTGTGGTGTCAATACCTTTCGTTTTGGTGAAATGCAACACTTATTTTTTGTTTTCCTAATGCATATATAATTAGCCTCAATGATCCATAATGTCTGCCATCCTGGACCATAAACTCTTTGAAGTATGCAAAATCTCAGGGTGATATGCAGAAAGATCTATGAAGCCAAAAGTAAGCAGTTTACTCAGGTGTCCCTTAGTATCTCCAAATCTAAATTAAATTGTAGATTGCTATACATGATAACATAATCATACATTTCACTACAAATCAACTCACATTTGAATATTTTCATTAGTAAAGGGGTCTAGGATATCTACTGGTCCAAAATGTTTTTTTTTACATTATAAAGCATATACAGTAAGCACATGTGTATGCTTTTTCTGTAATCTACAGTATGTAATCTTACATTAGAAAAGGGTTGTCTCTTATGACTAACGTGAATATAACAATATCAAATATATGACGCAACATAGATAATTAAAATGTTACAAGCAATAATATGTCCATGCTCATATATATCCTAGCAAGACTTTATGCTTCCTGTTCATCTGACCCTCTCCCCAGAAAATTAGCTTGCTGATGACTTGAAAAATTAGCAAAAAAAAATTACACCCCAACGAGTGCTTGTATATTGCTGCATAATGTTACGATTGAATGCACAATGCTGTGCTGAAGCAACCACTAAGACACAGATATGTGGGGCTCTCACTCTTATATAAAATTACAATTAAACATGCCATCAATATCAATCAAATCAGAACGAACTGAAAGGAGTCATGCTGGTGTAAAATGAAAGTGGGGTTCTGCGCATGGCCATTGTAAATACCTACCTCTACTGTCTATTTGTATGCTTGTTTCTCAAATTGATTGTTTTAGACAATAAATGACCACTGAATATTGAAAGGAAAACCAATGGTAAGATTGTATGCTTATTCCATATTTAGTGCAGTTAATGAAAGTAGAATGACATGGTATAATGACAAAAATCTTGCTTATTTCACTATTCAGTGAGTTTTTCACCATTGTATTGTCATACCTTTGGGCTATTCTAGGCTTTGTCTTGTTGCTATGAATACGAATGTTTGGTGGTGAAATAATATTTTATCAACTCCCAGATGGATGCTATTGTTCAATCTTGTCATGCTTGGGGGTATAGTTGCAGATGAGACTGCCGGGAGGGGTGCTTATTAAATGGACAACCTATGCGACTATGGTCATACTTAGAAACTCTGTATTTAGAATTGGTGGAGTGTATTGTGTACTAATAAATCTAAAATGCAGTCTGTTATTTCCACTAATAGTTTGGTTGCAGGAGCAATGAATGCCTGAGTTGAGCAATCTCAGCATGCAGGCGTGCTGGGCACTTTGGGGATTGCACAAAGGGGATTAAATGCTTCTTCTCCGAGATAAATTCAGGACTTGCATGAAATTTTACATACAGCCTCTTTTGACCATGTTTGCTCAAAATCTCCTCCAGAATTTTAATACGTCAAAATGTGGATTAATAAAATTGATGTGGGTGTGCCTTATCACTAAAATCCTAATAACTTTTTATTGTCTGATCATTAGGAATCACTTAATACATGATGTTCATTTGATTTTCATCAGGTCACTCTCAGGAAACTTGAAAGTATTTTTACTGTTTGGTCAATAGGTGGTCGTTATTAATTAACGACCAGAGGTTTTTGCCTAAAAACGGTGCAAATGGAACTACCAACCAGAGTTTTGCTTGACAACGGTAAAATAATATGCCCAAACACCCGTGGAAGAATATTTCACTTTCTGATTAAAGCGATAAAAATCAATAAATATAAAAGTAACCATATATAGTCATTGTTGGTAACCTGTTGTATGTGGAATAAACCCCTCCAGGCTGTCCCGTTATTGGAAAATAATGTAGCCTACTTCGAGGCTGGTTAAGCGACCCTACATTATTTTCCAATAACGGGACAGCCTGTTGTGGTTTACATATCATATTACAACACAAAGAATAAATATAAAAAAGGGGCCAGGTGAATGAGAGGGAAAGACACATCTAATCACTGCGGGCTCTGGATGGGAATGAACTTCGTGTGTGCATAATGTGTCACTAGAATTAGCATTTTTGATCATGGTTATCTGTGGAGCCGGTTGTCCAGCAGTCTTTATCCTCACCTGCTGCGTAATCCAAACTGTGGAATGGCTGTGACAACAAATAATCCACAAGATGTTCTTCCCCATCCCACTTTCTGCATCTGCGTCCATGCCTCTCTGTTACCCCCTCACTCACGCTGCCGTTAATTGCCTCGTTAGCAATAGCAGCACCACTTTCCTCAAAATCAATTCTCGCCTTTAGCTCAATCCCTCGGGGCTGCTACAACAAGCTAACTGTTGCGTTGGCTAATGCAAGTAGCTAGCTACTGCTCGATAAAAAAGGGAAACGTAAATCCGAAAAAAGGAAATTTGGACAACTACCTCTGCCTCTATGGACCAGCCTCCTCTGGTTAAAGAGGCTTAAATAAAATGTAATTATTTAGTGATGTGTTTTAAAAGTAGTTCGCAATTTGCACGTTATAATACAATACAGTGGTAGAGAATTGAAGATGAAATTTGGACCAATGCAATGTCAATATTGTATTCTGGTTGTTGATTGGTTAGGGAGGACGTCCTCCCTTGGAGCATCATTTTACGTGTTTTGGCCAATAATAGATTAGCATGAAAAAAAATGAAGTACATTAAATTGATATAAGAGATCCCGCTTAAGGAGGACAGCAGGAGCTCGTCCTCCTCTGCCCCCCACCACCACTTCACACAGACTGCCCTTTCCCCTCTTGCCTGCCCTGCAGGTGTCGCTGTTGAAGCATTTTAATCAGAATTTCAATAATGGATTCTTTCCAAAGAAGAGAGAAAACATTTTATTTATCATTTTATTAATGATACTGAGATTTGGTAATAGTTTATTTCAACCAATTACTCTAACTTTTTATATTTTGATCTCCCTCTTGCCTCTCAAAAATAGAGGAGGAGCAACCTCCTCTGCCTCTATGGATCAGCCTCCTCTGCCCATAATGCATACCATATTGGATTTCTGAAATTTAGAATTTTTTGAAAAACACTATAAATACAATGTGTTTTTTTAATTTTTTAAAAAGTTTTTTATGAAACATTGTGTACAACCTCCTTAAACCAAGTTCCATGAAAAACTTGTGCAGAATTTTGATGGGTAAAAATATGGATGAATACCAAGCCAACATAAATCAATGTGAACATTGCTTACCCCAAAATGTTAATAACTTTTGAATGAAACATATGATCATCTCATGGATACCTGTGTTCAGGATATCAAAAAAAGGATGCATGTAAGATTTTGTTTTACTTGGTCACAATTTTTCATTTAAAAAAAACATGTTTTTTCTCCTACAAAAATGTAATAATGTGCATAACATTTTATGTACAGCCTCCAAGTTTCATGAAAAACAGAGTTTTTATTCATTAAAATGTGTATAGATTAGGAGCCAATACAAAAAATGTGAGTGTAGCTGATCACAAAAATGTGAATAACTCCCAAACGGTTAAATGGAAATTGATTAGATTTGGCAGCTGCTGTATATTGGTACTCATATCAAGAGTCAAAATTTGAAGTATTGACCCAACTGAATCACACGTATTCTTGGCCTGTATGAGTGTATTCACATACAAGTGATGGAAATTCATTGTATCTTTATCAGTTCAACTTGATAATGTACATTTACATAATGTGATTACAATATGCACTTATGCTCATATGTAAGTTCAGTATCTCAAAGGAAAACAGAACAATTTGATATTTAACACAAAATGTAATGAAGTAGTGTATAGGGCAGGGGTCGGGAACCTTTTTGACTGGGAGAGCCATAAAAGCCAAATATTTCTAAATATATTTCATTGAGAGCCATATAGTATTTTTAACGTATAATAAATCTCATAAAAAACACGTTTTCAACGTACAAAAATGCCAAGTTACTAAAAAGTATTGATATCAAAATGACGCCAAGTTACGATACTACAAACAATATAGGCTATCTTGCCTCACCGAAATGACATAAGATGTATCTCAAAGCAATGCTACCCAATATTTCCTCAGTTCTTTCAAGTCACTTGGCCCTGTGTATAAGCATGCACTACATGAACAGGCCAAATATATGTGTGGATGGCTCTCTCACAGTCAAGATTGATTGAATAGGTGTGTGTATGTCCAATTTGTATTGGTATGTAGGCCTATGTATTTCGCTGCCCAGGCTTTCTGTTGCGTGAATGATAGTATGTTTCTTGGTACAAGTGTGTTCGTGAATGTGAATATAAGATGCTGCCAGGGAAATGTCCCCATGCGGATAAAGAAGTTCTCTATGTATGTATGTACAATATGTGTTTTACATGCAGTATTTATTGTACGTAGCAAATATACAATGACTTGCACATGTACTCAAATTCAGTTCAGAAGCAAGTATAAACATGTTTTCTGGAGAAATGTGCTTCCTGTCGTTGCTCAGCAGCAGTTCTGTACATTAATGAATTTATACATTAATTTCAATGTACAATGTTCAATGTGTTCCATGAGGCAATTCGAAATATTTGTCTCTTTGATCTGACAGAAAGTTTGCATGACATTGTGAAATGGTAAGATTAGAAAACACAGGGCCAAGTGACTTGAAAGAACTGAGGAAATATTGGGTAGCATTGCTTTGAGATACATCTTATGTCATTTCGGTGAGGCAAGATAGCCTATATTGTTTGTAGTATCGTAACTTGGCGTCATTTTGATATCAATACTTTTTAGTAACTTGGCATTTTTGTACGTTGAAAACGTGTTTTTTATGAGATATCAGTTCTTTTTGCAAAGCGTTTTATTATGAGAGTGAGAAATGCGACCCTGCAAGAAACGGTTGTGGATTATGGCTATCGTTGTGTGAATCTGTACAGTCTGATGAGCGTGTACCGTTCAGCAGTTTCGGTTTGCTATATATGTAAAACAGTGTCTGTGAGATAGGATGCAGTGGCGTAAGCGTAAACGCATCAGAAACGCAGATGGAATATGGTATGTACTCACGGATTTGACGTCCATCCAACGAGCCTTGACTGACAAAATAATCAACACGCCCGTAGAATTATAACTCCCTAGCTCGCAACTTGTGTAGCCTTCTGTCCTGCTCCGTTGTCTGTTATTTCGTGGAGATGCGCTATTAGTGTTTGTAAGGTTTATCCTTCTGTCCTGCTCCATTGTCTGTTATTTCGTGGAGATGCACTTTTAGTGTTTGTAAGGTTTATAAGGCATTTTGATAGGCTAATCTGCAGGTAGGAATCCTCTTCGCCGTTTTGCTAAACTAGAACCGGAAAACATGATAGTGGAGAATAGGAGCAGACGCATATGTCCCAGCAGGCTTTGCATATGAGAGAATAACAACAGTGCGGGAGAAATTAAATGAAATTACGAAATTCCGTAGTTGAAACAATATGTTTTTAGCAGAATGGGCATGTAGGTGAAGGTTGACATGATCACGGAGTATAGTGCGAAGTAAATGGAGTGACCATGAGCGAACTTATATTCCTTATCAAATGGTATATATAACAGTCGGTATTGAACATTGGTTGTTGAAGTGGAGGGTCAAATAACATTGCACACATTATTACCTGTAATGTAATCTATTGCACGAATGTGTTTTTCTCATGTTCAGTGCTAGTAGTTATACTTATGAGTGAATCATGATTTTAAATGTAATGTTTTAATGCGGAGTTGCAGAACGTACATACGTAGTAATTGTGTGTAGCCTATGTGGCTAGATAGAGAACAGGGCGAGGTAACATGAATGTAGAAACGTGGCGTTTGCTGATATTAAGGTTTTGTACGGTTAGCCAAGTGAAGAAATATAGCTAGTAGAAATGGCACAGTGGTGAACGGTGTAAACTTTTAAATAAAAGGAATACATTTGCGTCATGAAATGCATATGGGTGGCCGTGAGTGAGTGAGGTTTACCAGTCTGTGACTTCGTTAGCTAATGCCATAGCTATGCAATGCGTGAAATATCATTAGCGAACCTGCCGGTAGTTTTAAAGAAGAACACAAGCCAGTAAGCACAGAAGAGCTTCCGTTGAATCCATATGGCTTAGCAATATTGTAGCCGGTCAATAACTGAACGTACAGACGGTAAGTCATAATGCATATATCTTAGCAATATTGTAGCCGGTTAATAACTGAACGGTGAACGGCGGGTAGATATGGTGCAAAAGCAATAATTAAGAAGTAGTAGACAATTATAGTGAGGGTCGAAGCAAGTTAAAGAAACGGGTTCCAAGCTGGGCTTGAACATGCGACCCAGTGTTCCCAAGCCTGTAACCTTACCCACTAGGCCACAGACGGATTAGCTGTTCAACCTGCGGAGTTGCGGAATGTACATAAGTACTAATTGTTGTAGCGTATGTGGGTAGATAGAGAACAGGGCGAGGTAACAGGAATGTAGAAACGTGGCGTTTGCTGATATTAAGGTTTTGTACGGTAGCCAAGTGAAGAAATATAGTTAGTAGAAATGGCACAGTGGTGAACTGGTGTAACTTTTAAATAAAAGGAATACATTTGCGTCATGAAATGCACATGGGTGGCCGTGAGTGAGTGAGGTTTACCAGTCTGTGACTTCGTTAGCTAATGCCATAGCTATGCAATGCGTGAAATATCATTAGCGAACCTGCCGGTGGTTTTAAAGAAGAACACAAGCCAGTAAGCACAGAAGAGCTTCCGTTGAATCCATATGGCTTAGCAATATTGTAGCCGGTTAATAACTGAACGTACAGACGGTAAGTCATAATGCATATATCTTAGCAATATTGTAGCCGGTTAATAACTGAACGGTCAACGGCGGGTAGAAATGGTGCAAAAGCAATAATTAAGAAGTAGTAGACAATTATTAGTGAGGATCGAAGCAGGTTAAAGAAACGTGTTTCAAGCTGGGCTTGAACATACGACCCAGTGTTTCCAAGCCTGTAACCTTACCCACTAGGCCACGGATGGATTAGCTGTTCAAATTGCGGAGTTGCAGAATGTACATAAGTAGTAATTGTTTGTAGCGTATGTGGCTAGATAGAGCGAGGTAACATGAATGTAGAAATAGAAACGTGGCGTTTGCTGATATGAAAGTTTTGTACGGTAGCCAAGTGAAGAAATATAGTTAATAGAAATGGCACAGTGGTGAACTGGTGTAACTTTTTAATGAAAGGAATACATTTGCCGTGACTTCGTTAGCTAATGCCATAGCTATGCAATGCGTGAAATATCATTAGCAAACCTGCCGGTGGTTTTAAAGAACACAGGCCAGTAAGCACAGAAGAGCTCCCGTTGAATCCATGTGGCTTAGCAATATTGCGGCCGGTTAATAACTGAACGGTGAACGGCGGGTAAATATGGTGCAAAAGCAATAATTGATAAGTAGGCTAGTAGACAATTATTAGTGAGGGTTGAAGCAGGTTAAAGAAACGTGTTCTAAGCTGGGTTTGAACCTAAGACCCCATGTTCCCAAGACTGTAACCTTACCCACTAGGCCACAGGCGGACTAGCTGTTCGAACGGGAAATGTTTCAGAATAAAAATGTATGGGTATTTTTCGTGTGTATGCGCGTTTTTGATTGGGTCGTGTAGGGCAGATTTGGCTGGTGTTAGTGAAATGTCCAATGGGGAGACATGTTGTTAGTGGGATAGGCGGCAGGAAAAATAAGAATGAGAAGAAGAAGAAGAAGAAGAAGAAGAAGAAGAAGAAAGAGAAGAAGAAGAAGAAGAAGAAGGAGAAAACGCAAAATCCCCTTAGTTTGGGGCTTTATTGTGTGGACATGTGAAGTTGTTTATGAATTCTGTCTGTTGAAATGGGGTCAGAATGTACAGAATTTAATGTTTTTAAGGGCTGAGTGTCTGTGGCTGTTGTGGTTATTTCTGTGGGGAACCCTGAAAAGTGCCAAACTCTCGGTGCTGTATAGGTATGGGGGCATGCCCCCGCCAAGGCGTAACTTGGCGGGATGGCATACCTGCCATCCCAATTAAATATGTCTTACTTTTAATGCGACTTCTGGTGCTGCATGGTTTTGCTGATGGCCTTGTAGTCTGTTTCATACGTGGTGAGGTTGAGCTTCATGCAGGCGTTGAGGCTTCCATCAGTTAAACGTGAGCGTAGGTTGGTCTTAATGTTCCTCATATGCGAGAATGACTGCTCACATGCATATGTAGAGCCAAACATGGTCAATACGGCAATACTCACACGCTGCATTGTGTGGTATGTCACAGGAAGCTCATTCCAAGTTTTAAGAATCAGCTGGTCTTCAGGTTGAAGATTTTTCATTTCTGTCCACTTGTGTTCCCTCGCCAGCTCTGCTCGCTGTCGCGCAAGACTTTCCAACTCTCGATTAAGTGACTTGAACTTACTCATCCACATGTCTGATGCCTTCAGGTCAGCAACTTCCAGCTCAAAGTCTCCGATAGAGACCCCGGGGATGCATGTCAGGTCGACTTTGTCCACTGCACACTCATGTGGATGAGTGATGAACTTGAAAAGACCAGTGCGCGCACAAAATTCTCCAAAACGTGCTTTGAATGACTGCAGGAGTTTGGACGTAAAGCCAGCTAGCTGCTGGAGATCCAGATGTTGAGTGGAATCACTTGCTAAGCATGCATCTCTAAATTGTCGCAGTGTCGTAGTGCAGAAAACGACCTGTTTCAATGTCCCTGAGAAAGACTTCCAGCTTGCTTTCAAATGCAAACACTGCTTGTTGAAGGGATGAGATTGTATTTCCAATACCTTGCATTTTCACATTGAGCTGGTTCAGATGGCCAGTTATGTCCACGAGATAGTGAAACTGCAGGAGCCAGTCAGTGTTGTCTAGTTCAGGATGCTTGACGCCTTTCATTTCAAGAAAAGTCCGGATTTCACTCAGGCAAGCTGCAAAACGGCTGAGCACCTTCCCCCTTGACAACCAACGCACGTTGCTGTGTAAAAGCAGACCGGGATAATGATTCCCAACTTCTTCTAACAGAGCTTTAAACTGGCGATCATTTAAAGCTCGGGCAACAATAAAGTTGACCACTCGAATGACTAGCGACATCACCTCACCAAGCTCCTGGCCACACGTCTGAGCGCAAAGCGCCTCCTGGTGCAGGATGCAATGAAAACTTAGGATGGCTCTCTTTTCATGTTCACGGAGAAGCGCTACAAATCCTTTGTTCTTCCCCAACATACAGGGTGCACCATCAGTACAGACAGAAATAAGTTTATCCATCGGTAGTTTTTTTTCTTTAGCAAACTCCATGAAAGACGTGAATAAATCCTCTCCTCTTGTTGTCCCTTTCATTGGCAAAACAGCCAAGCTTTCCTCACGCAGTGTGTCACCTGCAGCATACCTGGCAATTATACTGAACTGAGATAGATGGCTAACGTCTGTTGACTCATCTAACGCGAGAGAAAAGTATGTCCCGGCGTTTATGTCCTTAATTTGTGTTTCCTCGACTTGATTTGCCATCATGATGCTACGATCGTGAACAGTTCTTGCTGACAGAGGCATGTCTTTTATTCGTTTGATTATCTTGTCTTTATTTGGGAAGTCATCAAACAGTTCATTGGCCACATCAAGCATGAATGTTTTGGCATACTCGCCATCTGTGAATCTATTGCCAAAGCACCCGCAAAGCTAGCGGAATTCCCGTCACCTTGCTTGGTCCACACACGTAGTTGCTGCTGACTCGTCTGCACTCTCCGCTGTAGCTCTTCGCGTGCCTTTTTCCTGCTGTGCCCCGCTGGATATTTCGATGCAAATGAAGCATGGTGCGTATCGAAGTGCCGCTTTATATTTGACCGTTTCATCGATGCAATTTTATCATTGCATATTAGACATACCGCAGATCCTGCTCTCTCCACAAATGCAAATTCCTCTGTCCACACAGCCTGGAATGCACGGTAATCATCGTCTTTTTTTCTTTTCGCCATCTTTTCCGTTACAAGGGTTGAAGCGGATAAACTAGTTGGCTATCTGATCAAATGGATTTCTTCACCTTTACAATGACCCGTGACATGCTCGCGAGCCATTGGTTCCCGACCCGACCCACGGGTCACGGGACCTGTGACCCGTGAAATTTATCTTCAAAACTAATTTCTTTTTACTTTAAAATGACACAGTATTATTAAGCAATATCACAAGTATTTTAAAATCAGTTCCAAACTGATTTTATTTTTTTTAAATTTTTTTTTATTATTATTATTTTTTTCAACTCAAAATTGTCTGGGAGCCATATGCCGTCACCGGAAGAGTCATATATGGCTCGCGAGCCATAGGTTCCCGACCGCTGGTATAGGGGCATTAAATCGGAGTTCAATGTAAATAGTTTCGGATTTCACTGGAAATGTATGTTGTTGCTTTGGGAAGGCATTTATTCGCACAGAAGTTCAGAGTACTGTATAAAGTGATCATTTACACCCTAATTTTATAAACATTACAAATACAGCAAAGATTTTAACCTAAGACCTAAAATTGAATGTGTTACTATGCAGGGCCAACATGGGTCCATGTGTATATAAATGCTGTAAATTAAAACTTTCTCTTTTCTGCTTGAGGATTAAAATAATGACATGACAACATATTTAACAAAACTTTCAAGGATGAACTATGTTGATATCGCTGATCAACACAATAACATAGTGACACGAGAGCACTATATACTGGTGGTTTAAGTGGCTTAATATTGACTGTGTGTGCATGGAGTCCACGCATCGCTGCTTACAGCTATATTTTTATTTAAATTGTTATTTGTGACCTGATTTTTAAATAGACTACTTTCATTTTGTAAGACTGTTTAAATGAACCAATAATCAGGGATAGAGATTTACATTATTGATTACATGCATTAATTACTGTCGTCAACTGTCCAAATTATACATGGTTTTCAATGATCATCTTCACAGCACATTCTTCACAAAGCTAATGTATCACTGCTCATTCATGGTGGTTGTTACCAATTAATGATTTAAATAAAGTTAGCCTTTGTTGGTGGATTGCTCAACCTGCTAAGGCACTGTTCATGCATGGATGGGCCCCACAGCCCGGAGTTGTCCTGCATGATGACACATAATTTTTGTAGTGTTGCCCAGGGCAACATAGTTGTCAATTGGGCCAGCTGGGATCTGTCTCTCATTGCTCTCTAGTGACCCCTACTGGTCATTTAGGCAACCTAGTAGGTCTGCTTGCTAAAGCTGCACATTACGTATCTTCCTCTGACTCACATCTGTGCAAGCTTGGCTTCTGGGCTGGGGTGTCAAAAGAAATAGCTGATGTTATCATGTGCTTTGGAGAGGAAAGCACATGCTTGTCTACACTCTCCAGCAAATGTGGCTATAAACCATTAGGCATTCCGAATTGCAGAGAAAATGCGGAAAAGAGTTAACTTGCCACCTAACATGGGGACAGCACTGTATAGGAACAAGAGACAACTCCAGAGGGGCAGAGAGAGGAATGTTGGGATACTGGAGTGAAAGAAGAGAGAGAAAAAATATCGCTGAGGTTTGGTATGTTTGTGCTGTCCTGGTTTCTTTAAATAAGGCAGACAGAAGATGAGTGACAAAAGGCTGGTTAGTGTGCATATAACAGGAAACCTTCCACAAACATACAGTAAACTTTGTCAATATCAAAGCGTTGCAAGCTGTCAGCTATAATAAAACAAGAGATTTTTAATATCTCATTGAGACTCCTCAATTTAATGAAAAGATCTTTAATATGGGCTGGACAGTGCTTGACTTATTTGTGTGCAGAGAAGAAAATAGTAGTTAATTTCAAAACCTCAGTAAACAACTTCTCATATAAAGGTGTCCATCGATGTCATTTGATAAAAGTGATATGAAACTTGAATTCTCTGATTCACATCATGCCTATTGATGGGTTATGATTAAAAAGTTGACTTACAGAAAATGCTATATAAGCAGTTATATAAAATATCATATAGATCTTATAGTAACTTTATAAATGATAATAGACAGCTGTGGTATATATCAAGTGCTTTAGGGGATTAGAGGACCTCTGGGCCTGAATGGTCAGCCTTGGTATGGACTTCCTGATCCTAACTGATGATTGGCTAGTAATGGAATCTTTGCATATGGTGATTAAATTGATCTCATAGGCTGAAACAACAGTTCTTTGTCTCTGAAAACTCAAGTATTGGACTTAAAATTTTTGAAGACTGTACTTGTACCTGTTCCCGACTGGTCGTGTTATTAAATTATATAAAGGAGCTCCTGACTCTGTCTTTGGTTATCTTCATCTTTAACACCATCATTTTTGTTAAGAAATTCCTCCACTATCAACACTCTCTAGCTGTGGCAATATTCAGGATATAACAGAGGCTCTTGTTCCAACACATGTTGTTGCTTTAAGAGATTTAAACATATTATTCAACATAACAAGTTACAGATTCATTTGTAACTGTCAACTTTCTGCATGGTTTATGGACAACAATCTACATTCTGTGGTCTGGACTTAAGATTGTATAGTTGGTCGAAATTAATAATGGGGCTGCTTACCTGTCAGTTTAGCAATGTACCCTACTTTCCAGCGTTGACCCCTGAATGTAGCTGGCAGCACACAATTAGCCATGGCTTGCCTTTTTAAAAGAGGGTCATTTGGCACCTGCGATGGCTGCCTGTGAAATATTTACATGTATTTCAACAACTGTGCATCTCAGCTGGTTTATGCAGTGAAGAGAAGCAACTGTGGCCAGCAGACATTTTGGAAAAGAGGGTTGCTTCCATGTTGTATTCTTTAGCAATAGTGCTGATAAATACAATGACACATGCAGTTATTTGACTTATTTAATATCTGAGGGTTTATGTAATATATATAGGTTTTTATTTTAATTTTATTTACTAAACTATTTTATTTCACAGACAATAATTGAATGAGCTTTCTCAATAAAAACAGTGAATGAGAAATATAAGTATAGAGAGGTAATTCTTTTTAGCATGCGTTGTGGAGCCTACCAGTAATCTATAAACATAACATACCTCCATCAGACTAATGTGCCCATTGAGGCTAATGGTGATTGACAAGAGAAAGTTATGTTAGATAATGGTGTTCACATTGTGCCAGTGATGATGTATAAGTACAAAATCTCCTTGCAGCATATTAATCAGAGCTGTAGCTGAGATCTCAATCAAGACCGAGTCAAAATTGAGTCATTCGTAAAATGTCCATTTCAAGACAAAGGTTGCAGGGGGGTTGAGACTAGACCACAATAATTAAAGTCCTATTCAAGACTGAGGCCATAATAACATATTTTCCAACATAGCTATTATGCTGATTGTCAGAAGTATAAAAGATAACTTTGTAAAGGCATAATTCAACAAAACTTTCATGTTTTGAGGACATTAGTCACAATAATGCTACTAGAAAGCTTTAAATTACTGTATATATTTGAACCTATACAGAACTAAAAGTAAAACATGAAATTTAATGATTCCAAATGAGCAACCAGCAACAACTATAAGTACAAAGTATGAAATACACCAGTCATTCATGGCCTATTATGTGCTTGAATTATTGATGAGGTTCTTAAGTTTAGAATAGGGTTAATATTTGAATTCACTACAAACAATGCTCACACCACACAACAAGAAAAGCCATATTCCCATTATTAATTACAAATAGACCAAACTATACATACATACAGTGCAGTCCATAAGCATTAAAATGGTGACACAGTTTTTGTTGTTTTAGCTCTGTACGCATTGGATTTTAAATGGCACAATGACTATGCAGTTGAAGTGCAGCCGGTCAGTTCTAATTTCATATGTACATCCATACTGGGTGATCCATGTAGGAATAACAACCTTTTTATATGTAGTGGGCCCCATTTTGGTGGAGCAAAAGTAATCGGACAGTTGGGTGCCCAGCTGTTTCTTGACCAATTGTGTGTTGTTGCATCAGTTTATGCACAATAAATTTAACAAGGTCTAGAGGTTATTCTAGGTGTGACATTTGCATTTTGAGTCTGTTGCTGTTGTCTCGACCAGGAAATGTCAATGCCAGTAAAGCAGGCCATCATGGGGCAAAAAAGTTAGAATAAATTGATCAGAGACACACCAAAGACATTATGGGTATCAAAATCAGTTGTTTTATGCATTGTTAAGAAGCATGCACTTGTGAATGCACTTGTGAACTCAGCAATAGTAAACAACTTGGTAGACCATGGAAGACCACTGTAGTGGATAACGTAGAATATTCTTAGTCATGGAGAAAAAACTTTTTTTAACTGTTGAGTAGATCAAGAACACTCTCCAGGATGTAGGTATAGATGTGTGAAAGACTACCATAAAGAGAAGACTACACCAGCATAACCCCAGAGAATTCACCAGAAATGCAAACCACTCATAAGCCTTGAGAACAGAAAGGCCAGATTAGAGTTAGCTAAAAAGTATATTTAAAAAAAACTATACCATCCTGGAACAAAGTCTTATGAACTGCTTATGATTCAAAGCAGCCCTCCTCGTCTGTGAAACATAATGGAGGTACGTTTTATGGCTTGGCAGGGTTTTACCCAGAGATTTATAGTAGAGGTGTTACGCCTCCTCTTAATTACCAAGCACCTCCCCTAATGTTAAGGGTAAAATGCAGAAACAGGCACTTGATGCATTCTGTAATAAAAGATTAGAAACAAGTTTACAATTAAATTTACAATGCAACAACAATCCTACATGTTTTAGAAACACTTAATTTTGTCACCAATCGCTAGCTTAATCACCATATCACTATGTCAGCCAGTATTGAACATTGCAGTGCATGTGGTCCCTACACCATACATGTCAGTTGACATGTCCTGAATGACTGTGATTGGATAATATTAATATGTAATAAATACAATTATTTTTATAGGTGGTAGAATTTCATGGGTTCAAAGCAGTTTAGAATTTAATGTGAAATGCACAGATGTTAGGTAACTGGCTATATTGTACTTGTAAGTAATAAAAACGGTATCACTTTTTAATTTGCATTTATTTTGTTTTCCTCCTGTTTTATTAAGTTTTTTTTTTTTTTTTTAGTTTTTTTAAACACTTTCTTTTTTCAGCAAGCGTTTCACCTCTAAAACCCCCTCTGGATTTGCAATCAAATACTAAATATGACGACCTTAAGATTATGCTAGTTTGACCAACTACTTATGGTGTTATCAAACTATGTATAAAAAGGTTGAAATTTCTCTATGGATCACATCTTGAGAGTAAGCCCCTTCCTTCAAAAGACAAGGTAAGCATGGCCTCTGCCATGAGTCAGAAAATAGGTATCTGATATGCTGACCTAATAATCACCTTAAAAGGTGATTAGGTTGTAACTTTTATGTGAGACATCTGTTCAGCTTACTTCTGATTTCTGGCTATCTATGTCATATAGTGTGGCTATAAAAAACATAGGCTTTTCCAGTCTATTCCTAGCTTCAGATTTTATAAGCTGGCCTGACCAGGTTGACACTGATGTCAGTCTATCTTTAGGGGATGTGTTTTGTTTATGAACCAGTGGACAGTTCCTTCTAAAGAATTATGTTCATATGTAGTCTGGGTTCCAGTTGAGAGCAGCAATTTAAGCCAACTCAGCTACTAACCTAGAGACAAATGTAATCACATTTCAGGAATTTATCGCTACCAATCTTCCCTTTCCAGATATTTTGAGATATGTGTCTGTCGAGAAAAGTATCAGTCAAGTCAATCAGATGTCACTCACATGTTATTGACCTGATAGTGAGTGCAATTATTGGTGGTACAGTGGCCATAAATTAGGAAGCCCGATAATAAATTTTGACAGGTCTGACACATTCGACATCATACTATTCCAGCTATTCCAGCTATGCACATTTATAAAATAGTTATATTTGTGCAGTTCTGTTGGATTTGATTCCGCCCCCCTTCAGGTATATGCAGCCCTCTGCATATACCTGAAGCCCCCTAAAAATATAGTGTATTACAAAGCACAGGGTGAATTGTGACAGTCATCTTTGGGTATGGCAGATTTATTTAAAAAAAATACCACTTCTCCTTAAGCATGGAAAATCAAAAATTCTGCAATTGAGCATATTTTCACTGGAGCAGTCATTAATTGGATAACACTGTCTGTGAGCTAAACAAAATTATTTTCAGTGCTACTCAGAATATCAACAGTAAATCATGGTTAAGAATCATTGTCTACCACAGTGGCATAAAATTCCTAGTTTAGTTAATTTGCTTTTGTATCAGCTGGTAGGATAGACCTGCTTTTAGTGTGGCTGAAACAGAATCCAGATCCAAAATTCAGCCTACACGATGAAAATTAAAATATTAATCCTATGAGGCCAACATGTTTACCACACAGCATCTGACAGCAGTGTGAGAGAACCCAGATTATAATGATATAAGTTTCACCAGGCAGCTTTGTGGGTATTAAGTCATACAGGCTTATATTAATTTTCTAACCATCTGTATACCTACCATTTTAGGCAACATTTTAAATTGTGGGGTCTATTCATACAAGATATAAAGCCACTTTAATTCTTCCCAGGCTTTCATTTCTTCCAAACTGTGAGGCAAACTCTCAAGCCTGAGGAACAATTTATTGTGAGAGATATTCGCCATGACTTTCAATTTAAGAGTAATTTAGTGAAAAGTATTAGGAATCAGATTATGCCTTTTCTTCACACATTGACATTCAAAGTTAATATACTCATTTATGTTGATGAAAACCCTCTTCTGGGAGACTATAAGTGGGCTAACATTCATGTGAAAAGGGGCAGTGTTAATATGGCTATGATAGTTATGGCTATGAAGTCTAGTTTTCAACTGCCAAAAATGGTGTTATGTACAATAGTTAGCCATAACCAAGTTGGTACTCTAACATATTATAAGGGCAACAAAATGTTGTGGCTATTCCATCTGTAAAAAGTGCAGCACCACTCTCAAATTTGGACAAATACAATTAGACGATTACATAGTCTGAATATGTCCATAATAAAGTGCTACAATGATTATTTCCTGGTTCATACACATCAATGACATCAACATTAACAAAGTCTGTAAAAAAGTCAGTAAAAAAGAGGTTGTGGTCAATGATCGAGGTGACTGCACCTTATTGATTTGATCTTCCAGGTAAAATAACAAGCAGGCAATTAAAACCATGACAATGAGGAATGAGAAATTAGTGTACATATAATGTTTTGGTTTTTTTTGTCATAATCCTTGTTGATAGAATGAATGTTACCTTTTGGATTGGCCTAGTATAACCAGACGAGATCTGCTAGTGTTATTTTTATGTGAGCCCATTTAATTTAAATGGACAGTTTGTATCAAATCACTATTTCCAGGGTCATCCCAGGATATGCCTTTTTAGCTGTTTGTCAGTGTTTACAACAGGAACCAAGTGTATTAAATTCAGTGAGAGATTTGCAGGTTATAGACAGGCTGCATCTTGATGTATCGCCACATTAAAACAGCAAGTGAGACTGGTTAAAGACTTAAATATTGGCCTATAAATAGTGCAATAAAGCTGCTATAAATGTGGACCTTTTTCACTATGGGTATGGGGGGATTTCCCAGTTAAACTAGCAAATTATTTGCTAATTACCCAGCAGAAATTAAATTAAGGGGAAGGGTAACAAATTGGGATCCAGTAATATTTAGCATGATGTTAACAGAAATGTATGCCATAATGTTATTGATGGCAAAAACCAAAGGCAGGATACAAAATGAGACAGCAAAAAAGGGCTTAAAAAAGAAACTACCAAGTTACTCTCTAACTAGTAAAAAGGTTTGCATTTTTTAGTGGCTCACTTATTAAGACTGTACACATATTATTAATCATCTGGCTGTTTCCCATATTTCCAATAAAGTAGAATATATAATATAACATTTATGATGTATTCCAGTGGTTCTCAGCTGCAATCCTGGAGGACCCCTGAATGTGCTGTTTTTTTAGTTCCAACCACAATTGCAATCAAAGAATTTTAACAAACTGTTCATTTTTCTCTTTTCATGTTTAGACAAATTATTTATTCTTTTAAGCTACATTATGAAGAATACATGACAAATAAATGCCTGAAATAAAAGACTAGCAGGAGGTATTTCCATATTCATGCTGTTCATATTTATATGGGGGGAGGCCGAGAAGTTAAGAGAAAAGTGATCACAGCTCAGAAGAGGCCATGGCGAGGCTGAAAATAATCCCTACAGTGTCAATCAATCTTGGACTAGGAAGTGTGTGGTAGCAATTAGGTACACTAACCAAAGATACGCTTTATGACCAAAAGTATATGAATTCCCCTGGGGCTGTTTTTCATGGTTTGGGCTAGGCCCCTTAGTTCCAGTGAAGGCAAATCTTAATACTACAGCATGCAATGACATTCTTGCCGGTTCTGTGCCTCCCCAACAGTTTGGGGAAGGCCCTTTTCTGTTTCAGCATGAAAATGTGCGTGGGCACACAGCGAGGTCCATATAGAAATGGTTTTGCTGAGAACAATGTGGAAGAACTTGACTGGCCTGCACAGAGCCCTGACCTCTGCCCCATCCAACACCTGTGGGAACAATTGGAAAGCTGTGTGCCAGGCCTTATCACCCAACATGAGTGCCCAACCTCACTAATGCTCTTCTGGTGGAATGGAAGCAAATCCCTGCAGCAATGATCCAACACCTAGAATAAAGCCTTATAAATTTTGGATGAGATGTTGGATGTTGGGCGCCATGGTGATGCAGTAGCTAGCACTGCCTCACAGCAAGGAGGCCCTAGGTTCGAATCTGGACTGGGCCTTTCTGTGTGGAATTTGAATGCTCTTTCCATGTCCGCATGGGTTTCCTCTGGGTACTCCGGTTTCCTCCCACAGTTTAACCTCTTAGCGCAAAGCCCCTAGTGGTCGGCACGCCGGTGTGCCCAGATTGTTCAACTCAGACATTCATTGCTCCTGCAACCAAAGTATGAGTTAAAAACATAAACGCTTTGTTTTAGTTTCATTAGTAGATGATACACGACAACTATGCAGAATATGGAGTTTCGCAGCACCACCATTGTCGCTCTGGTCGTTCATTTATCAAGCACCCCTTCCCTGCAGTCTCATTTGCAACTACACCCCCCCCCCCCACCCATGACATAATGGACAATATTGTCTATCTGGGCATTAATAAAAATATTCTTTCACCACTCAAAAATCGTATTCCATCATAGCAAAAAATAAACCCAACAATAGCCCTAGGATATACCAATACAGCAGTGAAAACGTTGCTTACTGAATAACAAAATAAACAAGACCAAGTTTTCAAAAAATATATCATGTCATTCTACAGTCAATATCTGGGACTAAATATTGAATAAATATACAACCTTACCTTTGGTTTTACACATAGAGATGTCCCTTTTCAGACTGAGTGGTCATATATTGTCTTGGACAATCCGTTTGTGAAATATACGCACATATGTGACACCTGGGTACCTTCCAAAATAGCTGTGCATAATACCACACATGTTGTTTATGCCGTTGTCACCCTTTTTAGTACCGTCTGGCTTGATTGACAATTTGTTTATTCAGTAGGGGACAGTATAAGCTTTCTAACAATGTATAACATGACTAATTTTGCTTTAGGGATAACGTAACCAAAATTTTTCTCATCATCGCATTCACTTATGCGTTCACTCTGTGGTAGCAGTTAAAGCCACTGTACCTGACGAAACATTATCAACAATTTTTCGGAATTTCTTGGAAAATACTATTATTATTGAGGACTTCTGAGCATAGCTAAGCCATATGTTTGCTGATAAATGTAGCTGACATCGTGTTCTGGAGTGAGACAGAAGCGGAGGGAACTGTATCATTGATTTGCTGACTCTGTCTCTATCTACTGAACACAGATAATATTTCATCATCGCTATGTAAGTATTACTGCTCAAAATATTTCGGTTATATATGTTATTTTTGAAATAGAGTGTCCTTAAATATGTTATAGTGGTGTTTTATAATGAGGATATTTCACACTGTAATGTAAGCGTTTGTTATTAGTTTAGTAGTTTTTGTGATGTATGCAACAGTGATGACTTGAGAGTTGGAACCTTGCCAAAACGTGGAGGATGGTTGAAAATTGTTTTCATGTTGTCCCCAGTGTTGCCAACTATTTTCTATGGAAAGTAGCAAGGGCTTCCTCTAGAAGTCGCTAAAAGTCACTACATGATGTCATACATTAATTTGCATATGTGTGATGTCACCACGTAATCATTTGCATAATTAAAAAAAGCGTATGTTAAGCCACGCACGGCGATAGGCATAGTGTAGGTTTTGTGTCTGCCTGCCCTCCAATGATGTTGGCCGAGCTGCGTAGTATCTGTTAGATCTGTAGAACATCTACTTCCGTGTAATTACAGCGGCTGATTCTACATAGGTCAATCATTACTTTTATAAACGTGAGCAATGCTAGAGCACTAGGAAAGGCAGACGTGACGTGTCATTCACAAATCGGTGAAAGGTGATTTGTGCTGTTGCTCAACAACGAGTATGGAGGTTGCCAAAGTTGCGAGAAGTCGCCAAATTTGTCGCTAGTCACTAGATAAGATTTTTAGTCGCTAGGGAAGGACAAAAAGTCGCTAAATCTAGCGACAAAGTCGCTAAATTGGTTGTCCCATCCCCATACAAGAAAACATAGGAGAGTACGGAGTACAGAAATACATACGAGAGTTCATTATTACACATTAGGTACTGTACCACAAAGTGTGGCAATGTTTTTGCATTTTTTATTCATTTGATATCAATGCTTCATCTTAAACCTTCATAAGGGGCTAAATGTTATGCTTTATAATGCTCAAAAAACATTTTATTCATTTTTTGAGAGATTTTGGATATGTTTCTGGACCCGTAGAAACATATCCACATTTTACATATTTTAGACCACTGTACTGATAGAAAGCTTGTAATTCCCACTTGAAAATGATGCAAAAGTGAGCTTCTTAAGTCAAAACAGTTGATTTGTAGTGAAATACGTGAATAAGTTGTGATTTACAGAAATGCATAATTTAGACATTTTGGATAGATTTGGAGATGCTGGGTACACTTCACAATTTTTGCTTCATAGATCTTCATATCCACCCTTAGATTTTATGAACTTGTGGTCAAGAAGTTTTTGATCCAGGACACTTATAGTTTAATTTGCTGTATATATGCAATCTCTCAGTATTTCACTGCAATCTAAAAAAGCAAGTTCATTTTTTATTTTTTACCTAGAAAATTACATTTGTGGCACTTTATTTTATATTCATAATTTTGGAAGAAATCATCTAAGTTAATACTGTAAATGGTACAGATGTCTTGCTTCATTTGAAGCCATTTTTTAAGTCTCTGTGGTGTTCACATCTGGAGTTATAAAGCTTTAAATAGGGTACCCCCTAAAACCCCCCTAAATAAATAGGCTCTAGCACCCCCTGTGACCCTGCCGAGGAGTAGTATAGATAATGGATGGATGTTGGAATTCAGGTGTCCACATACTTTTGGCCATTTAGTGTATCTTGGTATTCATTTATTTGAATGCTCTTGTGCTATGGAGTGGAATGTAAAGCTTTAGTTCTGGCACTATTAGGACTCAAACAAATATTCTCGTAGTAGTTAATCATCAGGAGTGCCCAATGCAATGGATTTACATGGAAATGCAGAAGTGTAAATTCACAGTTGCCTACGCTGTGCATTATTCATTATTGCAAGTCTGTTTTTGTCTGTCAGTGTTGCAAAATGACTTACCAAGGTTAATTTGGCATGATGCATATAAATTCAGCAACAATAAAGAAACAGCCCAGTATGTGGCCATTGTCATAATGCAAAAAGTGATTCTTATGGGATGCACTGAGACAGGAAACTTTAATGAATGGTAAAATGCACTAAAGGTACCTGAAATGCAACAAAAAGTCAAATCATATGTCAGCATACTGTTGCTTTTCCCTCTATATCACAAATAATCAGAATGTTCTCCACAAAACGTTTCAGATTCAAAATTCAGATTCCCAGTACCTTTTTGAGGAAAAAGTGTTCTTTATGAACTTCAAAGTTAAATGTACACGAACATACACACACACAGTATATATACACACACAATGACTTGGCTGAATACTTGTTTCTCAAGGGTGTGCTGTCCATTCATTTTCAATAACAAGACACCTTGGCCTTTCAACAGTTGTAAAATCAATGGCTACAAATACAAACAGCAACATTCTTTAGATTTTGAATTAACGTTCAAAAAACATGAAACATGATGTGTTGGTGATTTTTCTGAGCAATAGCCTATGATGTCATTTGTGGCTGCTTTTAAAATGTTTTGTTCACGTCAGACTATGCACAGCAAATGACACAATGTACACAAGGCAGCAGCAAAGTTTAATTTTGTGACAGGGGCATTCGCTGTTTACACTACGTGACCATACTATTTTAAAAAGCAAGAGAGTGGGACATACATTTGATTGAGTTAGCCTATGGTTTCATACATAATGATAAAAAAACAAAGCAAATTTCTGCTAATTGTATGGTATAAAAATGAGACTATTTATATATATTTTCCTAATAGAATCATTGTTTTCATGAAATCACAAGAGTGTTTTGCTTAACAATGTTCCAAACAGAACCAGAGGTTTGCTTGACATCACTAAAACAATATGCCCAAAGAGCCGTAGAAGATTATTTCAACTTCAGATAATTAAGTTGATACAAATCTAAAAGATTACTAAATTACTAAAAGTAACTCATTTTCATTGTTGGCAACCATTGTATAAGTGAAATGAACCCTCCAGGCTGTCCTGTTATTGGAAAATAATGAACTAAGGGGGTGGTAAGTGACCTTGGCTTTGCCTCGTTCTCATCACCACCGCCTTTGTATGTTGTTTTCCGATAATGGGACAGCTTATTGTGGTTTATTCCTCACATATATAATTGTTATTGAAGTGTCCAAATTGAAACACATAGAACTGTGCTAGTTTGCTGTTTTCAAAAACCAGTTCAGTTGAGGAAGAATCACAGCAGGGATACTGAACTGAAAATAAATATGAATGACAGGAGTCCCATAAATATATTTTAGGCTTTGAAACAGACTGAGAAATCTTCCAGCAAAAAAAAAAAAAAAATGTACCAGCCTACTAAAATGCCATGAGGCATGAACGGCTTAAAAAATAAAGTTGGATTTTCTTTTTTTTGTGGAGGAATGGTAATAAACATGACCTCCAGAAGAAAAGGTGAATTCACTTTGTGTGATTGGCATTTGAACAGTTCTTGTTTGAGGCAAGAAGGGTTTTTTTAAACAAAATGCATATGTTCTCCATGGGTGATTCATGGTTCTTTGTGATGCTGTCTCACATCAGTGATTGCCAGCATTCAGAGCATGCCATTTTCCCAGAAACATTACTGAAACACATTTTCCCCATTTCTGTGAATCTTTGTTTTGGATTAGTACAGAGGACTAATAACATTTTGACACCCACTTGAATACATATATCGGTTGAGTTCAGAGTCCCACTTAAATGGATGCCCAGAGGTGTTCCACTTTGTTGATCTTTAGCACACATGCATTATACTGCTAAGTGCATGTAACATACAGAGGCCATTTATCCAACATTGGGTAATATAAATTGTATAAGCCATTCATTTGCATTCATGTGTATTTCTTACCTGCCCATATCATGACTTCAGCAAACTTAAATAAGCCACAGATATTTGTCCAACAATATTACTCTGAACCAGGAAAACTCATAATTTTTAATTGAGTATTTCTTTTAAAACCAAGTGACTCTGAAATTTGAGCAATTTAAGTGTGCATCCTATGGCCATTATACCTAGGAAACTATCTTCAAGGTTCTGAATGCCAAGGTACATTGACCGATTTAGTAGCTGTCTGCTTCAGTAAATGTGTCTTACCAACAGGGACAGCAGTTAACAGACCTTGAACGCAAGTTAACAGCAGCCAAAGAAGAACTGGAGAAGGCATCATTGGACAAGGTAAAACTCTTTTTACAACATCCTCCCATCAATTACATGGGTATGGATCACAATGCAGCTATATAAACAACACGTAATAAGAATCACTGACTTGTAGCAAACAATTTGATATTTGCTGATCAAAGGCTTATGGCCATATTAACTTAGCATGCCACAAATTGCCGTCTGTGCCGCAAAATTTCACATCGCTGCGTGTTTTCAATTCAGCAGGGTATTTGCTAAGACTGCTTATGTAAATGAGTACAGCCACAGCAAGTTCATTTAAATGCACTACCAGTATTTAAGATGCGTCTTGCATGTGGCAGGAAAGTAAAATTATTGTACCGCTCCATCCCTGGTGAAGTCAGGTTTAGGACAGGTGTCAGTATCCATGGATGCAATGGATAGGCACTGTCACCTTTAAATGTTAACATGTCTCATTAGACACCATTTGACCGACATACAGAGCTTAATCAAAAAGAGAGAATGGGTAAATAAGTAATATTTGTTTTGTGGGGTTCCGGAGTGCCAAAAATGAATATTAAAAAAATCTCCATGGCAACGCCACTTTCCAAATATAATCACATGGTTACTCATGAACATCCACAAACTTTATTGTGCACGCTTTTAAAAATTACTTTCTACCAATGCATGCCAACTGTGTATATCCGCACAAAGTCTCAACCAAAGCACGGGGTGCAGTGACACAAATTCAAAAATTTCTATTATTTATGAGATTAGTTCAAACTACATTTTTGGAAAAAAAACAGCCATACTCTGCGCACTGTCTGGGCAAGAATGGCAGTTCTCTTAAGAAAAGCTTCTTCTGATGAGTATAGTCTTTTATTGCAGTAGTAGACCACATAAATTGGCAGTACGCAGGGCGCAAAGCACACAGTTCTTAAACGGAATGAAAAGAGGTCAGTTGATTGAGTATGATTGAATTCAGCTGCAACACACCTAATTATAATATATAATTATAATTCAGCCTAATCCACCCCATTTTACAACTGAGCCATGCACTGTGACCTGTGCACTCCATGCCTGAGTACACCAAAATACCAAAATTCAGCAGTCACTCAGTACTCCCTTGCACTGGACCATTGACTGTCCATGAGCCGTGTACCATTGATTCTGGAAAATGGAGCCCAACAATAGCCGTCGTTATGTGTCTCAAGTACGACAGAAAAGGCTGAAAATCTGTGTGCTACACATTTTAAATCTTTTAATATGTCCCCAGCTGTAGTGTTTTATGAGATTCTTTTTTGGAATGTATATTGTATGTTCAAACGTATAGTCCAGACCAATCAAATTACTGCTGATGGCTTTTTGTTGCACTGTCTGACAGCTTCTTTTCTCCCTTTATTTAATCCTCAAAGGACATTGCCCATTATTTGTTCATTTTGAAAATAAAGCAACTTTTTCATAAAGGTATAGCTGCATTGTAAATCTCATCATCAACAGTAAACTAAGTTCCCTTACAAAAACACCAAAAGGCAATTGCAAGTAACTAATGCAATTACAAATGAAATTCTGTTTGTTGTTGTTGTCGGCAGTGCCTTGATGAAAATAATACTTTATTGTTTAAACAAACAAATGAAAAATGGTTGGCATACTTTGAGGATGAATCCTGAGAAGGACAAAAGCAACTGTCTTACAGCACCAACAGCCATGGAAAATGATTAAAATTGTGTTGACTCGTTTTATCAATTGCAATTGTTTGGACTGCGCACAAAAAATATTCTCCTAGATACCTACATAAATACAGTAACTATATGTGTTCCCCCTCAAGTCACCTTTATAGAACAACATAACAGTGCATACATTTTTAAAAAATGCCATTTGCTAAATTACTAGCTAATTTTCACATTTAATTTAATGCTGAGTCCTGAGGTGCAGATGCAACATACAAAAACAAAAACTCGTAGCCGTGAAGTGCAACAGTGCACTTTGGGGCTACTAGTTTTTGTTTTTGCATGTTGCATCTGCACCTCAGGGCTGCTAGTTTTTGTATGTTTGTGTTTTGTACCTCAGGGCCGTTACTTTTTGTTTTTGTATGTTGCATTTGCACTCCAGGGCTGAAAGTTTTGTTTTTGCATTTTCTTTTTGTATTTGTGTTTTGCACTTCAGGGCTGCATGTTTTTGTTTTTGTATGTTGCATCTGCACCTCAGGGCCGAAAGTTTTTGTTTTTGCGTTTTCTTTTTGTTTTTGTGTTTTGCACTTCAAAGCCACCATAGTTCACACCTGCCGCAACATGAAAAAAACATTCTATTTCTATTTCGCGGTCATTGCAAATCCCTGCAAACAAAATGGATTAGTGATGATGACCTTCTTATTTTTGCTAGCATTAAACAAAAAAAGATAATACTAATAATAATTTGTAATAATAAATTATGATATTGAGTATTATATAGGCCATGTCATATATATGTTATATATATTTAAAATCAATCTGCTATGTTTCATAATAAATAGGCTATTTATATATTATCCATCCATCCATCCATCCATTATCTATACCCGTTTATCCTGAGCAGGGTCGCGGGGGGGGGGTTGTAGCCTATCCCAGCAGGCATTGGGCGAGAGGCAGAAATACACCCTGGACAGGCCGCCAATTTATCACAGGGCACACACATCATTCACTCACACACTCATACCTATGGACAATTTAGAGTCTCCAATTAGCCTACCTGCATGTCTTTGGACTTTGGGAGGAAACCGGAGTACCCGGAGGTACTCCATGCAGACACATGGAGAACATGCAGACTCCACACAGAAAGGCCCCAACCCGAGATTCGAACCCACAATCTTCCCGCTGTGAGGCGACAGCGCTACCCACTGTATCACTGTGCCGCCCCATATACATACATTATATTTCTTAAAATTTCCTAATACCCTACCCTACCAGTCAGAATGGTAGTTTTTTGTTTTTTTCTTTTGCAATCGATTTTGTTAGAATTGGGGATTTCTTTGCAACAAATGCTGCTAGCTTCCACCTAGGAGTCTTAACTGTTGGCAACATAGTGAAGGAGGCAAATTGATTTCAGAGGTGATGAAGGCACAATACACGCCACCACCAACCGAAGAACCTCTGGAGGAGTACAAGCTGGAGATGAGAGATGGGAGCTCTGGATGGACAGCACATCACCATCCAGGCATCTGCCAATTCAGGATCACAGTTTTTTGATTACAAGGGTTCATTCTCTGTGGTCCTCCTGGCTCTGGTTGATGAGGACTATGAGGGCTATGGCAGCAACATCAATAGGGGAATCTTTTCCAATTCTAAGATTGAACTCCAGGCAGGGGTTTTGAATGTGCCACCGCCATCTCTTCTCCTTCTGCATCTCCTCTCCCTTCTGTGAAGAGGCTAGTGCCATTTGTGATCATGGCATACAAGGCATTGCCCTTGAAGCCTTACCTCCTCAGGCCCTACCCAGGCCCAAGAAGGTGCATACAAGGCGACATGTGCATCTTCAATTACCATCTCTATAGAGCACACCGAATCATGGAGAATGTGTTTGGCATCCCCTCCCAGCGCTGGAGGGTTTATCAGCATCCTCTGACACGGCGACAGTGTGATCAAGACTAGCTGCATACTTTCTAATTACCTAAAGATGCTGGAAACCTGTTGGGGGATGATGAAGCAGGCGGACATGAAGGGGATCACGGAAATATTCTTGGTCCCATCAGAGGTCTTCCGAGTAACCATGCATTTGTGGAGGTTTTCAGGGAGGATACATTCCAGTTATTTCATGTCGCCTGCTGGACAGGTTCCATGGCAGTTTGATCATGTGAGCTATGGTCTGTCACTCTAATGTTGTGTGACTGACCAGTGCATGTTTAATATATTCAATAGCCTGAATAGCCTAAAGATTAACAAATTCCAAATAAATTTTATAAATCTACACAAAATGATCATGTTGTTTATAGTTCATGTTGTTTAAGTTGTTGTTAGTCATGGCTCAGAAACAGTTCTGTTTTTAATATACTGTAGCCCAGCATATTTTGTGTAATTAACCTACCTTCTGATGCATTTTAATGTTTTGGTATTCACATAAAAATATCACTATCTTTCCCTATACATGTACATAGATTTAATTAATTGCTTTATGAATAAATAACCTGACCTCCAGAAGTACATTTTTGTTTCTCCTTTTTAATTCTTCCAACAATATGTCACATTTATGTCACATTAACATATGAATAATAGTTATTTCACAGAAAATTACATTGAACATTAAATTAAAGACTTGTGTAAGTATTTGTTTGGAGCTGCTGGGAATGAAAGACGAAAAACTCAGCTTCATGCAGCAACACCTGGTATTTAAATTATTTCCAAAGGGAGTTTACGAATGCTAGGTGCCAAAAAAAAAAAAAAAAAAGTATCATCCCTTTCTTTGGCTCACTTTAGCTCCCTGGCCTATTTTCTTTCTAAGTATGCCTCTAGCTGGTCCCTACTTTGGGTCTTCTGCCTGGTCCTAGCCTTGGACTGGACAGCTACAGCAGCCACACCCACTCCCTCACTGTCAGATCCATCTGGCTGGTCTTCCGGCCCTGCCTCAGACTCCTGCATCTCCTCCACCTGCTCATCTACACTGCTGTGTTTCCTGTTTAAAAGCAGAGGGAATTTCAGTGCCATTCTGTTACTGTGTTTAGTTAGTAAGTAAGGCACAGAGAACACACAGCATCACAGAAAACTGAGAAAAGAGGCAGAGACCACAGTGTTTTTTTGAAACATTAATTTATTAAATTAACGAATAGATGTCATTCACAACAGTGAAAAAATGATTGAAATAAGATTTACAACTGTAGCAACAGTGACGAGTGCAAAACCTGCGCTAGTAAGGAAATGAATCACTGCTCAGACAACAAAATGTAGGTCGGCCCATTGAAGGTTTTACTAACGATTTTACATGAGGCTTTGCCTCTTCCTCTCTGGTTTACCAAAATGTCAGTGGTGAATAAAATACACTTTGAAATAAAAATACAAACTCAAGTATTGTTCATAAAAGTTTGCACATCAAACACAGAATGTTATAAATCCACAATGTATTAAATTAAAACCTATTTGACAAGCACACAGCAAATTTTCACTATACGCACTCAGTAGATAGTAGGCAATGAAACAAAGGGAGAGCTCAGGAGGGGAAATGTGGCTTTGTTTGGGGTTTTTAAAGAGCTTTGTTAATCAATTTTCTATTTACATGTATTATAAAAAGAAAACCAACATTAACACAACAACAATTTAGGTCAGAATTATAAACCATTACAGATGGCTTTGGTGGCTAGAGAAAAGTCTACTAAACGTACATAGTGCAAACTTGAAGTCCAAAGTAAGGGAGAGTTACTATAGATGTGACAGTGTTCGGATTTTGCTCATTTTATGCAGAAAATATTTAGCGTAGCTCTATGAAATTTTACTTTAAACAGCTTTGACATGTCAGCAGTCCTCACCCTTTTCAATTACGTCCATAACCTAATGGAGTGGGATACAATCAAAATCAAATTACAAGCAGTCCAATGTTAAATTCATACAACCTAGTATGTATAATTGCAACAGAGGGGTTGAATAATTGTTACAGTAAATGAAAAAGCCATACACTGTGCGTGTGGCAGTTCATTTCTGCACATACTAATGTTAATCAAGGAAACACATTTTCAGTGATAAGATGAGACCAGCCACATCCTAAAATTATGAAGTATGGGGCTTTATTTATGAAAGAAGCCTATGCACAAACATTGACGCACTAGCTACTTCATAAATTACCATGCAGTGTGTTGTGGTAACATCCAAATCAATGAGGAAAGCTACTTTTGTTTGTTTGTTAACAGCCAGGTGTGCTTTTACAAAACAGATAGCCTACTATACCATCTGGTGTGTGCTTATTATAAATGCCAGTGACCAGGTGGCTGTTTCTTTTCTATTAATCATTTGGAGTAAGCATATTGGCTGAACAACTGAAACAGAGTATGCTCAAATTGCATTACTGAAATAAAAAAGGTACTGTGTGTCTGTTTTTATTCATTTAAAGTTTGTTTTGAACATGTAGCCTACATTACGTATTTTGACATTTAAGGTTGGCTGTTATCATCCACACAGCCATAGGGATAAGTCATTGTATTTTTAATTTTACTAATCTGCCTATGATTTCTTTTCAGCACTGTAGCACTAGCTACTAATAGAATAAAGTGATAAGAGCTACTAATAGAAGAGCATGATTACAGAAGAAAGTGATAATAGAAGAACGTGATTACAGACTAAATTGCTGTGAAGCAATTTAGGCTGTAATCACTTTCTTCTATTATTCCTGTTAGCTATCACCTCAACCGTAACCTGCTTAACCCACTTTATTTTCTTTGCTAAATCCCTTATAGCTTTTTTGCTACATTCCATTCTACCGCTACTTTACACCAGGCTGGCCAGTAGAGAATGGCCTCTTACAGAATTTTTTACAGAGCATTTACATTGCTTCCATTTATACCATTTATATTGAACCTGTGACCTTTAGGTTACAAGAGCAACACCTTACCCATTACACTACACTGCCACCATATTGCTCTGTCTCTTGCCTTGCAACTCTGTAAAGCGTCTTTGTGACTGTTCTCTGTATAAACCATTATACAAACAAAATTGAATTGAGTTGACTGTATAAAGTGTCGAAAATGATGAAGTCTGAAGAGCTCTTTCTATAACAGTGATCAGTAAATCCATACAGGAGTTGAAATAAGCTTTATTTGCCACATAGACAATTGTGTACCAGCATTTCTCTACCATGATCTTCCTCTCCTCTCCTTTTCTGTCCCCCTGTGGTGGCTGTCCCTGGCCAGCCCTGGTATGCGTCATCTCTATTTGTTATAGCATACAGATGGCATATACCGGGGCTATCCCTGGCCCAAAATGGTTCAATATGGCAAATATACATGAAAAAATACAGTCTGAAGAGATGCGGGTGGTTTGTAGAAGAATGGGGAATTTGTTCCACCACTGGGGAACTAAGTTGGAGAGGCTCCGTGGTCAGGACGAGCGAGAACCATTCACCCGGATAGCAGGAATAAAGACAAGTTGGGCAGCAGCATTCTGAATCATCTGTAGTGGCTGTATGACACAAGCTGGCAGGCTTGCATGGAGGGAGTTGCAGTAATCAAGATGGGAGGTCACCATAGCCTGTGCAAGTAGCTGGCTGGAGTGTGTGATCAGATATGATCGAATCCTTCTGATGTTGTATAGGAGGAATCTTCAGGACCAGGATGTTGTTGTGATGTGCTCCTTGAAGACCAGTTAGTCATTCAGGACCACCCATAGGCTCTTTGCAGAGTGAGAGGCAGCCACTTTGGTACCATTGATAGTGATGAGAGCTCCTGTATTCAGGAGGTCTTGTGCAGGATGAACAACAGCTCAGTCTTGTTGAGTTTGAGCTTCAGGTGATACCTGGTCATCCATGTCAAGATGTCAGCCAGATAGGCAGATATTCTCTGTATGGCAGAGGGAGGGAGAGAGAAGAAGAGTTATGTATCATCAGCATAATAGTGATAAAAGAAGCCATGTGTGTCAATGACTGAGCCCAGAGATTTGGTGTAAATGGAGAACAGCAGATCCCCCGGTACAGTCCTGTGGGACTCCTATAACAAGGGGATGAGATGCAGAAACAGACACCATCCAAGGGACCTTGTAGGACCGATCTGCAAGATAGGAAGCAAACCAAGAGAGGGCAGTCTCAGAAATGCCCATTTCAACCAATGTGGAGATGAATAGTTGGTGGTTATTTGTGTGGAATGCTCCAGACAGGTCTAGGACAGAGGAAAGGGATAAGGCTCCATCACAGTCAGGAGGGCAGTCTTGGTTGAGTGCCCGGTTCAAAAGCCAGACTGGTGATGGTCAGACAGGTTGTTCTGTTGGAGACAAGATGATAATTGATTAAGCTCTGCTCATTCAAAAAGCGATAAAGGTTGATAGTTCTTGAAAACAGAGGGGTCTAAGGTAGGTTTCTATCTAAGGATTGGGGTAACTCAAGTAATCTGAAAGTCAGAGGGAACATGGCCCCAGGAAAGGGAGGCATTATTGATGGAGGACACTCACCAGATATAGACTGGAGGACTGCTGATGGGGTGGGGTCAACGGGTCTAACTCGCCTGCAATTCTAAAAATAGATAAGTACCGTGTGCAATTGTGTGTTAATTGCTGCTGGCTTGTTATCTTGCCTTCATGTGAACTGCGTCCGCAGCTATCAGGCTAATCCTATTAGTAATACTATTAGTAATTAGTAATAGGTGGTAATGGGGGAGTTAACAACTGGACTTATAACCTGTGGGAGCTCAGCAAATAGCAAGTGTGTATTGCAGCCATTTATACACCCACCATCTTCTGTTTTCCCAGCTATATTTTTCCATCCAGTGTCCTTTATTTTGTGGCATTTGTAATATTTATGTCTCTTATCAAAGAGTACGCTATTCTGTGAAATATAAAAAACCAGTTGGTCCACCATGTTTGATCATGGATGTTGTAGTTTGTAGCAGTATGGTGAACTCAGTCAAAATGACTTGTGATTGGATAGATAAATAATATCGCAATGTAGCAAACTCCCAAAAACGAAATTTCACTTTTTATCTGCAAGATTTTATGAACAATACTTTGTTCATAAAATCACACTTTTGTATTTGTTTTTAAAGTGTGATTTATTGGCATTAATAAATCATGGCCAGTGTGTAAAGGACTTTGATGTTTTCAAGCTCTGTATGTCACTCTGGATAAAGACATGTACTACGTGATTGTAAAATATAATCATTTTTATCTTTCACCGATTTTGGACTTCGGTCTTGATTTGACTAAATTCTTTTACCACAGAAATATGCTGGTATGCGTCAAATAGTACACATGAAACAGAATCACAACAACATTTACCAGTATAGTGTAGATACAGTTAGCTGGAATTGTGAATATGGCATTCTCAACATTCCCTTTTTGCAATGTATATTGAAAGCAAAGTCTTAACTGAATTATTTACTGTTATCAAAGAGCAACATAAAAGCCCTTTGTTACATTATTTTTCTTGTCATGCATTTATTATAGAATACTCAGCAAGTGTATATAAACATCGATCCATGACTGAATTGAGGCATGTATTTGATGAAAGCTTGTGTTGATGTCTTTCTTTGCTGCAGGAGTCACAGCTGAAAGCATTAAAGGACACAGCACATCTTTGCTTCTCTTCTGTACTACACAACCAGCCCTCCAACACCCATGGACTCCCCTCCACACACCCAGATATGTTGAGGTACTCCAACCTTGCCAACAACTCCAGAGTCACCTACCAGCAGCCACATGGCAAGGTACATCCCGTCCACTGCCACTCTAACACTCAGAAAATGTGGTTATCACAGGGAATGTAATAAATACTAACAGCATCAGTGTTTATCAATGACGTCATGTTATGTCTAGATAATGTCTCAGGACATGTTTAAAGTCAATTTTAAAGTCAATTTTCTGTAACTTCGTATAAAATGAATCGTGTAATGAGTTTGGACTCCATTGTACCTACTTACTAAGCTCATATAAAGAAATTGTCATACACTTATTCAGTACCCGTGAACATAAAACTAAATATAAAAGATGCAGTAAATTTAAAAAAAGAACTGAACCATGACAATCAACACATCTTAAGGCAGAATTGTATGTCCTGAGTACCATAGAGTCTGCTTAGTTCTCACAGAAGCTACATTTACAACAGCCGATGGACAGGTCAATCTGCTTTACACAATTAAAATTACATCATGGTCAACAAGATCAGAAAGAACTGCCGTGCTAAGTACTGGTGCCTGTTACACAATAAACCAATGAACAAAGGCAGGGATACACCGAAAATGTCCGTCAGTGTCTCACCATACACAGAGCAAGCTAATGGGAACCAAGGTGTCAGGATTTGCATATGTATAAATTATCATGTGCACATAGTAATTTCCTCTCTTGTGATCAGCAATCATGCTGCACATATTCATCTCATTCAGTTTTTCACCAATCCCAATTTCACCCCTACTTGGGTTCGTCAATTACATAAATGAAAATGACTCCCAGAACAAACAGCACAATTGTGTTTTTTCCTTCAGTTAAATAATATCATTGACTGACTTATTGACTGACTGAGTTGTGTTAGAAATAACACTGAGATACACTTGCAAGGTTGCATCATGCAAAATCTACTAAAGGCACATTTGTTTCTGGTTTTAGCAGTACTGAATACATGGTTGTCAAAATGCTCAAAAATAGAATATATTACAGATTAATTTGATTCCCTTGATTCCCATGAAAATGTATATGCTTCTTGGTATGAATTATTCATTGTGACTGTTATTAAGTTTAGATATTTCTCCTTTTTTCATGTCTAGACATGAATTTTCAACATTGTTTTGATGTTTTGATGAGGGTGGCAGTGTAGCACAGTGGGTAAATAACTGGGTTTGTAACAGAAAGGTCATAGGTTCGATTCCTGGGTAGGACACTGCCGTTGTACCCTTGAGCAAGGTACTTAACCTGAATTGCTTCAGTGTATATATCCAGCTGTACAAATGGGTACAATGTAAAATGCTATGTAAAAGTTGTGTAAGTCGCTCTGGATAAGAGTGTCTGCTAAATGCCTGTAATGTAATGTTGATTTAAAATAGGTTCATCTTTAATAGTCAATGTTTTAGTCAGCATGTCAAAGAAATCAAACATTGCTGAAGGATGATTAAGTCCTTACAAGAGTGACTTTAACGAATACTCATACTTGGACTGAAATTTGGGCTTAACTTGTCCATCCATCCATCCATTATCTATACCTGCTTATCCTGAGCAGGGTCGCGGGGGGTGCTGCAGCCTATCCCAGCATACATTGGGTGAGAAGCAGGAATACACCCTGGACAGGCCGCCAATCTATCACAGGGCACACACACCATTCACTCATACACTCATACCTATGGGCAATTTAGAGTCTCCAATTAGCCTACCTGCATGTCATTGGACTGTGAGAGGAAACCGGAGTACATGGAGCAAACCCACGAGGATATGGGGAGAACATGCAAACTCCACACAGAAAGGCCCAGGCCGGATTTGAACTTGGGACCTTCTTCCTGTGAGGCGACAGTGCTGCCCACTGCACCACCGTGCCACCTGGCTGAACTTGTAAATAATTCAATTTAATAAGCTAATAATAAAAAAATTAAACCAGCTGTTCAGGATCAAATGTCCTCATAAGGGTAGGAATAATATGTGTAACAAAAATCAAGAAATATATATAATGGGTGAATGTCCTAAAATCCCTATAGAAAAATCTGAATTTAAATCAGGTGTGAGGGGCATATGAGGAGATATTCAAAATTTCAAGTGAAACAAACATCATTACTGTGGGGCAACAAATCAGTCAAACATGTAATTGAAAATGAAGGAGAACCATTAGGCTTAATGTGGCTTAACAAGGCTTAATGGCCTAAAATTGAGGTATCAGTGTCTAGAAAAAAAACAAGAGGGGCACCCTAATTCCAGAAGAAAAGCACCAGGTCAAATAAACGTATTTTAAATTAATTCACAAAGTGAGAAATTGGCACCCTAACAGCAAAACGGGAGCTTAATGTAGCTTAATGTCCCTATAGTGGGATACAATTGAATTTTCAGACCTAACTTCTCATTGGTTCTTGTAATGAGGAGACAGAAAAGTCCAATATATAACAGGAAATATTTGTTTCAAATGAGCAATGACCAAAATTAAGCAAAGATGAGAACTTAACATGAGCTTAACATGGCTTAATGAGTGCTTATGTCTTAAAAATAGAAAAACATTAATTTAATTCAGCATGAGGGGGCTGTGTGGAGATACATTTCAAGTGAAACAAAAACACAAAGGTAGTCTACCAATTCAGTCAAGCCAATGAAAGTGAAAATAAATAGGAACCATTGGGTTTAGTGTGGCTAAACGTGGCTTAATGGAATAACATTGAGGTTTAACTGTCTTTTAAAAAAGAATGGCACCTGTTCTCATGTACATACGTCTTTTAAAATAAAACACTAACATCTTTTAAAAAACACTAATATCTTGAATGAATTTGACATGCCCCACCTACCCCACACCCATCCATCCAAGCCAGTCTTTCCTCAAACTTTTCTCCTGCCCGTCATACCCAAGCTAGTCTCTCACCCAACTGTCCCACACATTCACGCACACACCTACTCATGCACCCCACACCCACCTTCCCATCGAAACCATGCTTTCCTCCTACACCACCCACACAAGCCATGCGCTTCTCCTCCCATACACACACAATCTTTCCATTCACCCACACCCTGTTTATATCATCCATTCACAACAAGCTTTTATATTTTCTCAACTACACACTCAAGCCAAGCTTTCTATTTTCACCCTGCCCACTCCTTACTCACTCACTTCATGCATCACACTTTTATGTCATTTTACAGAGGCTGAATTACCACATTGAATGAGGAAATCCCTGGAACACATTGTTTTCTTCAATACTGAACATAAGTGTTTTATTTTCCCTAAATAGCAAAACATAAAGATGTAAAAAGCGATGTGCCAAAAATGAATTAAATGTATTTAATTTACATTTAAATTTACAATAATTTACAATTTACTAATTTACAGTAGGCCTGCTGAAAGTATACATTTAAAAAACTATTGTTTTTTTTTGTTTTGCCTGTGTGATGATTGCACACAAAAACCACGTTCTCTTGAGATGAAACCATGTAGCTGTCCTACATGGGCTAGAGAATGCATGGCTGTTTAAAGGAAATGCTTGATATTTCAGTAAAAAGATGATGTGAATTAATGGAACTATGGTGAAGAGAAATGCAGTAACACTAAACTTTTGAACAAATATTAACCAAGTGGCTAAATATATATTTATAAATATATGTATATACTGTATATACAGTTGAAGTCGAAAGTTTACATACACCTTAGCCAAATCCATTTAAATTCAGTTTTTCACAATTCCTGACATGTAATCCTAGTAAACATTCCCTGTCTTAGGCCAGTTAGGATCACAACTTTATTTTAAGAATGTGAAATGTCAGAATAATAGTAGAGAGAATGATTTATTTCAGCTTTTATTTCTTTCATCGCATTCCCAGTGGGTCAGAAGTTTACATACACTCTGTTAGTATTTGGTAGCATTGCCTTTAAATTGTTTAACTCGGGTAGCCTTCCACAAGCTTCTCACAATAAGTTTCTGGAATTTTGGCCCATTCCTCCTGACAGAACTGTTGTAACTCAGTCAGGTTTGTAGGCCTCCTTGCTCGCACATGCTTTTTCAGTTCTGCCCACAAATTTTTGATTGGATTGAGGTCAGGGCTTTGTGATGGCCACTCCAATACCTTGACTTTGTTGTCCTTAAGTCATTTTGCCACAACTTTGGAAGTATGGTTTGGGTCATTGTCCATTTGGAAGAGCCATTTGCGACCAAGCTTTAACTTCCTGCCTGATGTCTTGAGATGTTGCTTCAATATGTCCACATCATTTTCCTTCCTCATGATGCCATCTATTTTATGAAGTGCACCAGTCCCTCCTGCAGCAAAGCACCCCCACAACATGATGCTGCCACCCCCATGCTTCACTGTTGGGATGGTGTTCTTTGGCTTGCAAGCTTCATCCTTTTTCCTCCAAACATAACGATGGTCATTATGGCTAAACAGTTCAATTTTTGTTTCATCAGACCAGAGGACATTTCTCCAAAGATCTTTATCCCCATGTGCAGTTGCAAACTGTCGTCTGGCTTTTTTAAGGCGGTTTTGGAGTAGTGGCTTCTTCCTTGCTGAGCTGCCTTTCAGGTTATGTATGACTCGTTTTACTGTGGATATAGATATTTTGTACCTGTTCCCTCCAGCATCTTCACAAGATCCTTTGCTGTTGTTCTGTGATTGATTTGCACTTTTCGCACCAAAGCACGCTCATCTCTAGGAGACAGAACGCGTCTCCTTCTTGAGCGGTATGACAGCTGTGTGGTCCCATGGTGTTTATACTTGTGTACTGTTATTTGTACAGATGAACGTGGTACCTTCAGGCATTTGGAAATTGCTCCCAAGGATGAACCAGACTTGTGGAGGTCCACAATTTTCTTTCTGAGGTCTTGGCTGATTTCTTTTGATTTCCCCATGATGTCAAGCAAACAGGCACTGAGTTTGATGATAGGCCTTAAAATACATCCACAGGTACACCTCCAGTTGACTCAAATAATGTCAATTAGCCTATCAGAAGTTTCTAAAGCCATGACATCATTTTCTGGAATTTTCCATCTGTTTAAAGGCACAGTCAACTTAGTGTATGTAAACTTCTGACCCACTGGAATTGTGATTGTGTCATGCACAAAGTAGATCTCCTAACTGACTTGCCAACACTATAGTTTGCTAACATGAAATCTGTGGAGTGGTTAAAAATGAGTTTTAATGACTTCAACCTAAGTGTATGTAAACTTCCGACTTCATCTGTATATATATATATATATATATTTTTAAATTATTATTATTATTATTTTTTTTTATTTAATTTTATTGATTTATTTATTTATTTTTCAGTTATTTTACTTTTACTTTACCAGTCAAGTCAATTAAGAATAGAATCTCGGCAGTCTGGCAAGAGTCAAAAGAGTTGGGGGGTGATGGTGTTGGTAGAAAAGAGTAAAATAAAAGAGATAAGTAAGCAAAATAAGGACAAACAGAACAACAACAGACAATACAGAAATATAATTCAGTACTATACTTTAGTATTTTTTAGCTTTTAGTCTTCAATAGTCTGATTTTCTTGCCATACTGAGATATGATATTGGGATGGCAGGTATGCCATCCCGCCAAGTTACGCCTTGGCGGGGGCATGCCCCATACCTATACAGCACCAAGGGTTTGGAACTTTTCAGGGTTCCCCACAGAAATAACCACAACAGCCACAGACACTCAGCCCTTAAAAACATTAAATTCTGTACATTCTGACCCAATTTCAACAGACAGAATTCATAAACAACTTCACATGTCCACACAATAAAGCCCCAAACTAAGGGGATTTTGTGTTTTTTTCTTCTTCTTCTTCTTCTTCTTCTTCTTCTTCTTCTCATTCTTATTTTTCCTGCCGCCTATCCCACTAACAACATGTCTCCCCATTGAACATTTCACTGATACCAGCCAAATCTTCACCTACATGACCCAATCAAAAACGTGCATACACACGCAAAATACCCATACCTTTTTACTCTGAAACATTTCCAGTTTAAACAGCTAGTCTGCCTGTGGCCTAATGGGCAAGGTTACAGTCTTGGGAACAGGGGGTCGTAGGTTCAAGCCCAGCTAGGAACACGTTTCTTTAACCTGCTTCGACCCTCACTAATAATTGTCTACTACTTATCAATTATTGCTTTTGCACCATATCTACCCACCGTTCACCGTTCAGTTATTAACCGGCTACAATATTGCTAAGCCATATGGATTCAACGGGAGCTCTTCTGTGCTTACTGGCCTGTGTTCTTCTTTAAAACCACCGGCAGGTTTTCTAATGATATTTCACGCATTGCATAGCTATGGCATGGTGCTGCACTAACGAAGTCACAAACCTCCAGTTTAAGGCTTGAATCCCGCCTCGCCCTCAGGCAGATCATTTCCTCTTTTACACTAACGTTTTCTTACGCTTATATTTTCTTTACCAAAACTCACTCACGGCCACCCATATGCATTTCATGATGGCAAATGTATTCCTTTTATTAAAAAGTTACACCAGTTCACCACTGTGCCATTTCTACTAACTATATTTCTTCACTTGGCTACCATACAAAACCTTCTTATCAGCAAACGCCACGTTTCTAGATTCATGTTACCTCGCCCTGTTCTCTATCTAGCCACATACAAACAATTACTACGTATGTACATTCTGCAACTCCGCATCAAAACATTACATTTAAAATCATGATTCACTCATAAATATAACCACTAGCACTGAACATGAGAAAAACACATTAGTGCAATAGATTGCACACATTATTTAACCCTCCACTTCAACAACTAATGTTTAATACAGACTGTTATATATACCGTTTGATAAGGAAACTAAGCTCGCTCATGGTCACTTCATTTACTTCGCACTATAGTCTGTGATCATGTCAACCTTCACCTACATGCCCATTCTGCTAAAAACATATTGTTTCAACTACGAAATTTCATCATTTCGCCTAATTTATCTCACACTGTTGTTATTTTCTCATATGCAAAGCCTGCTGGGATATATGCGTCTGCTCCTATTCTCCACTATCAACTTTTCCGGTTCTAGCTTAACAAAACAGCAAAGAGGATTCCTACCTGCAGAAAAGCCTATCAAAATGCCTTATAAACCTTACAAACACTAAAAGTGCATCTTCACGAAATAACAGACAACGGAGCAGGACAGAAGGGTACACAAGTTGCGACCTAGGCAGTTTTAATTCTACGGGCTTGCTGATTCTTTTGTCAATCAAGGCTCGTTGAATGGCCGTCAAATCCGTGAGTAGCCTACATACACTGGCCATATTTCACCTTTTCTGATGCGTTTACAATTACGCACCATTTGTCACAGCCACTGTTTTACATATATAGCAAACCGAAACTGCTAAACGTACTCGCTCATCAGACTGTACAAATTCACACAAGGATAGCCATAATCCACAACCGTTTCTTACAGGGTCACTTCGCATTTCTCACTCTCGTAATAAAACGCTTTGCAAAAAGAAATGATATCTCATAAAAAACATGTTTTCAACGTACAAAAATGCCAAGTTACTCACACATACAAGACATACACCGTCAATAACTCATTCATTCAGACTGCCAAAATCCAGGCCTGCCATTAAAAGTATTGATATCAAAATGACGCCAAGTTACGGTACTACAAACAATATAGGCTATCTTGCCTCACCAAAATTTAATAACCTGTATTCCAAAGCAATGCTACCCAATATTTCCTCAATTCTTTCAAGTCACTTGGCCCTTTGTGTATATAAGCGTGCAGTACATGGACAGGCCAAACATATGTGTGGAGCTCTATCAACCAGCTCACAAATGTATTTAAGGAATCGTTCACATTCAGTTTAATTGTATCTTTTTGTCTGGTATGTGGGGCATTTGGAGGTTTGTTGTTTAAAGCAGGAAAATACACGAGACATTTATAAACAATATAAACATAAATATCAATTTTTATATTCAGTAGTACTTCTTCCCGTTAGTGCAGCTGTCGCAGGTTACATGTGGCATAGGAAAGAGTTCCAACCAAAAATTCAGATTAGACCTTTTTTTTTTAATAAATCATTTTGTAGACTCACATACAGCATCTGGAGGTATACAGTGGAATTGCTGTAGAAGTTGATTTGATGTTCCTTGAAGTATATTGTCTTGCTAACAAACTCCTTATTGCCCATATACCACCTATTGCAAGGCTGGCAGGTTGTCTGAAACTTCTGTAATAAATATTTGAAATGTCCTTGCCCAATTGAAAATACTCATCAAATCCTGAAATAATATCAATAAAACCCCAGAAAGTAAATAAGTCTGTCAGGATTTTTGATCCAAGCAAGTCTCAATTTCATTGTGACAGCCCTCCCCCTAGACTCAATTTCAGGTTTCAACAGAAAGTTTAAATCCAATTTGGGCAATTGCAAATTATTTGTATAAAAGAAAAGCCATAGAGGATTTCAACTGGGAAAATTCTAGGATACATTTAAAATTATCCAAAAAGTATAAGGAAACCTATCCATTCCATCCAACTTTGTCAATGCATAAAAATGCAGCTTTTCATATGCACGTTTTCACCAAGCATCATCTGTGAATGACAACAGAGACTGCATGGCCAGAAATTAATATGGGAAGAAATTAGTGCCATCTGAAATTTAATTTGAATGGCATAACTTGAATTTGTATTGCAATTATTTGAATTTATAATGTTTAAACTGAACTTTTACATTTGTATTTCACTATTTGAAATTGAATGGAATGGTCTGAAATTGAATCCAGTCTTCGTTTCATTACATCTTTCATTGGATAAATTTCAAGTTAAAAATACAAGTTCAATATTCTTTCGATTCAATTTCTGATATCTATAACACAGATTTGGGTACTTAAAAACCCATTCCGACTGCAGCTGTTAGCACCTCAAGCGGCAGCCATATTTTTTCTGTCGTTCTTTTGTATTTCTCTGGCATTTGGAGCAAATAACAGGGCTTGATGCCAACATTTTTCAAATATGGATAGCCAGATAGTCTACCTGTGAGTTTGTTATGTAAAGATCTGTAGAGCTAGCCATGATTAGGCTTCTGGTTTTAGGGTGTCTGTGTGTATTTGCAACTCTTTCTACCAAAAAAGTTATTCTTGCCTTGTTTAAAAGATTAGAATTCTGACCACAGGTGATGCTTCATGCTACATTTATGGAATAGCCAATTCTGAGCATAAGAAGAAAAAATAACAACACCTGTACAACATTTAAAAATATTGTATCTAAATTATTCAACTGTCACTTGTGCACATTTGGACTGTCACATTGCTGCCAATACACATTGCTGCCAAAAGTCTGTGCTTAATTAATAGGAATTACTTTACCAACATAGAGGAGTAGAGTGCTGCAATTGAGAACCTGGCTTGCCAAAAAGGCTACCAACCTCTTTCTGACAGAGAACTGAAGTACAGGTGAGAAAACAAGAGGAAACAAACTGGTGACCCAACTTAAGAGCACAAGGCAAAACCCGATGTAGTGTAACGTTTCCTTGAATAAAAAATATGACGCAATAAAGCATTAGTCTGAATCATATTTTAAATAAAATACCATAATGAGAAAGCCAGATTTAATGTTAGCTGTATATATACTGTCGGGCAAGGATTAATTAAGAATATGTTTATTCCTGAATCCAGCGATTCCAACAGTCAATGCCCTTGTTAAACTGTTCAGCACTCTGAATACTGAACCAAGTGATATTGCATGCTAGAACCCCTCACTTAACCTACATGTAAAATATTTTATTAGATTAAATTTAATAATTATGTTTAAAATTAGAATTATCAATTAAATCACCAAATTATTTGATAGGTCAGTCTACAGAAAACTGGTGGAATCAACCAACAAGTCAAAACAAGCTGTATATCAGGTTTTCAGATTAAATAATTGAATTCAATAAGAAGCAGTCAATTAATGAAATATTAATGAATTGAAAACATACATTCTTTATTGAATGCAGGCACACTACTTCCACAACAGAAGACATACAGCAAAACATTAAACAACTAACCTAGAAATACCAGAATATAGAGAGAGAGAGAGACTGATAAGAGAAAGAGAGAGAGAGAAACGGATCGGCCAGACCTTGCCAAAGTATTACCCACTTCCAGTATAAGCGCCACAAGTAAACCAGCTAAAAGCACACAACCAAGGAACCACCACCAAAATAAAAAGAGCAAAACTCTTCTTCTTCCAGGCTCTGACACCAATGCAGCACAACACCCTTTTTCCTGTGGAAATCTTAAATACCTTACCCAGCAGGGCTTGAGGATGTTTTGCCCTGATTGGGTTATGCTGAGTTAACGTGTAGGATAGAAGGGAAGGGGGGTCAGACTAATTTATGACAAGGACTGGCCTACCTAAAGATTCCATTCAAGCTTAGAGGACATCGGAAAGGGAAATGTTAGGCATGTAGGGTCTCCGACCCCTAATATGGTGTCCTGTGTCATTTGGTTTGTCTCTTCGGAGGGGGTGAGACCCATAGATTGTCTGCCTAGATTAGGGTATCAGTGGATTTTATATTGCCCCAATCACATTTGCTTTGATACTTGTGAGGGGGAGGCCAGGCCACATTCTTATTCACTGATTCCCTCTCTAAGGCCAAAATCTAAACACTACATATCCTACAATACAAACTGTTCTGCAACCATGAAAATGAAAATGAAGTGTTTACTGATACTGTAATTACTTGCTATAATGTAATAATGCAGATAATGCAAATATAATTGACATTCAGTGTTGAATCAATTAAAATTTTAACCTGTAGTCAATTAGAAATTTACAGCTATGCTTGCTCTACTGTGATTGAACTCAGATAAAATACTGGCATTATTATGTGATGAAAAACACAATATCACATGACATCCAGCTGGTGATGACTTTCCATACAGAACTTTATGTATTTTTGGATCCAATTAAAGTACTTACCTTATTATTTACAGGATATCCCTAAAATACTAAGGATTGTTACAACAAATAAAACACCATTGAACGTACAGCCCAAGAAGACAGAAAACACAGAGCTCAAGGACTGCCAAACAGAAAAGGTAAGGCTCATGGAAAATTCAACTCTCACGGTCAAATCTAGACCCTCTTATTCCTATTAATTGGGTGCTAAAAGCTATATTATCAGAAATTGAAAACTGTGATTCTAAAGATTTTCTGTAGTTGTTCCATAAAGCTACTTCAAGTGGTGGGCTTGTGAATGTTTTCCATCGCAGTGTATTATGGGAAGTGAATGAACTTGTTTGAGCTAAAACTATTCTAGAAAAGAGGAAACGGATGCAGCAAGCCAGAACAAATCACAATCTGTGATGGTGGTCTCACTGTCCTACTGAAAAAACATTCCAGAACAGAAATTCATTTTTGCACCATTTTTAATTTTGTGCTGATCATTGATAGCAAAGGTGCCATTTCATTCAGAGGCTAAACATTGAAACTGACTGTAAAGAAAATAAAAGGTATGCTTATCTGTCAAAAATATTTTTAACTCACAAAAGTTACAAGTGTGACAAATAGATCAAGGTATTGCTTATTAGTGTATTCAGGAGTAAAGATGCTACTTTTGATTTTGTGAATCTCACAGACCCTGACATTAATGAGTTCCTTCACCACACTGTCAATAACAGCAATAAACAAGCTGGCAGACAGAATAACTCTTGCTTTAGTATAGCTGTCATGTTCCATTACTGCAAGCCTTGCACTCATGTGAAATGCCAGTGAATTCCTTTGAACACAAAGTGAGCGTCATTGTTCCTGTAATGTGTGTCTAAACACGTAGTTTGCAACGTTCAAGAAAAACACGTTTTCAACATACAAAAATGGCAAGTTACTCACACATACAAACCACTATAAGTCACTAACACTTTCAAAATCTAGGTCTCCCATTAAAAGTACTGATATCAAAATTATGCCAAGTTACAATAAACAATATTGGCTACCTTGGCTAACACAAATTAAACATACTGTATTCAAAAGCAATGCTGCTACCCAATACTTCCTAAATTCTTTCAAGTACACTTGGCCCTGTGTTCTCTCCTCTTACCATCTGAACACATTCTGGTTGTAAGGAATAGGCCAAGTGGTGAAAGGAGTCACGGAGGCAGTTGTCATCAGCTGGTGTTTTGTTTTATTGTTTTTTTTTCCACCAGTCAAAAGGTTGCAGCATATGCGGACAAAAAGAAAAAAAAATGGAAAATGTAAAAAAAAAAAATGTATTTGAAGAAAAAGAAATACAAGGCTACTCAAATCAACTTAAGGAAACTTAACTTTTCAAAACAAAGAAAAAACAAACCAAAAGCTAGGCCCTTGACTATTGGGCCCTAGCACTTGCTGCTTCAAGCAAGTTCCAGGCAGCACTAACCAACAGGATCTTCTATCCCAGGCTTTGAACTGGCAGCTCCTCCTACAGAGACAAGCCATAGTTAACATACAATCAATCAATACAGCCAGACATTATTCCCATGGATAAATAATACTGGAGAAGGAGAGATTTTTATATCCATACTGACATATAAATACTAACAATAAACATTGATTAGGGTACTTTAAAAGCCTATTGCCTCTTAACTTCTTAAACCCCCCTCTGTACTCTACCGCACATGGTACAGTCTGGGTCTCCCCTCTAGAAAATGTTTTGGAATCTTTCAGTTCCTGTTTGGCAGTCGGTGCTCCTACGTGGGGTAATCACCAGTGCAGGAGAGCACAGAGACCAACACCTGGTAATTTGTATCGGTATCGGTAAATGGTGTTAGTATGCATACTATGAATGATAAACAATGAACTGGCCTAAGCTAATGTTTGGCTAGCTTAAGCCTCAACACATGTGGTGACCAGGGCTGTATTAGGCAGACCCTGTTAGGGGTGCAATAATGATGTTAGCTTAGCCACTACACAAGTATCAACAATTCTTTATGCCGGCAAGATGGTATTATAAATAAAATTGAGTGCTACTGTGGTGTGTGTATGGCCAGTGTGCATCTTGCTTATAGGGCATGGGATAGCCCCCTTGACACTGGTCATTCAAACTTTTAAGTGTCACGTCAAAGTGTCACATAAAAAAATGGTTGACTATGAGAAGTATGCGTACACATACATACATGCAAACACACATACTGTGTGTGTGTGTGTTTGTGTGTGTGTGTTTGCCAATTATCAATGTATTTTGCTGTTTTACACAATTTGGAATGTCAAAATTGTACTTGATAGTTGAACACAATTCTCCTCTGTCAGTTCAGTAGAGCACAGACAAGTATGCAGCCTCTTCCGAAATATCTGATGTGACGTTTCTATGTATTTTCACTTCGCAGCCCACCATTCACCCCTAAAACATTTCATTTGAGGCTTCAGCAGGCAGACTGTGGGCATGCTGTTGACTAGAGAGGGTCGCTGGTTTTGCAAGTAAACATGGAAGTCTTCCAGATGAAAATCCCTGCTGGGTCCTATTGGTACCCTGTGGGGCTACTGGGCACAGCCAGCATGGTCTGGATTCAATACCAGGGCTTGGGGACCCTCCACACTCTACAACAGTGCATTTGAAGGATAAGGAATCCAGCAGTTGTGCATGTCATATGATGGTCTACATTTGATATCAGACCATGGGACCCATCCACACAATGGAAGTGTAGTATGAGCCACCCAGCAAACAAAGACGTGTGTATAAAAGGGTTTATGCATAAAAGGTTGTTTTAACAGAAATTATTGAGCCAAAATAGCTTTCGCATGTGAATGAAATGTGTGAAAAGTGTAAGTGTGTTTTTGTTGTGCATGGCACTGCAAGGAATTGAAATATTAGCCAGCTGAAATTATAGGATTGCAGGCCAATAGGATTACTGAAAGCAAATAAGCGAATTGTGGCTTCAACAGTTTAATTGACACTCTGCAAATGTAAGATAAAAATGTGGTGAAAGAAAAATCTTGTTAATACAATTTTTAGATGAGCATAAATGGCACCCTCCAGGCATGTGGTCACTTTTGAGCCTGGCACACCACCTTGGAAGTGTAACATATCTTGTCAACCTAAAGGAATAATTCTTAATTAAGTGTCAAAACTATGGAATGCTTATAGGTGCAAAGCAGAAAAGTGAGGTTACTGGAAGGATGGAGTTCCTTGGAAAGTGGCTATCAATAACCTTTATTAGAAATGCAGGGGTAGAACACCTGAAAGAGATACTGTTATAGCTTAATGCTGTAGCAAAAGTCATCCATGAATGAAAATGTGTCAGAAAGTTTTATTGTTTATTAATGCTTTATTGTTTATTAATAGGCTATGCAATTTTGTAAGTTGGCTTGGGGGAAATCTGGCAGCGAAGGACAAATAATTGTTTTGTTAGTAGTTCAGAGGAAATGAATCTGTATCCTGACAATTTAATTAAAGAGTCAGTCAAACATAGAATATTTCTCATTTCATGCAAATCAAGGCATATAATGACAGTCCAAAAGAGCTTCAAATACATGTATTAGAAATTTTGAGTCAGTGAGATCACAAGAAAATCAAAGTGTATAAACTTGAAAAGAAATTACTGTATTGTTTTCTCCTTATTTAGAGCCTTCAACATAAATTTAACTAGTTAGTAACGAGCAGTGGGAACGAGTGCTCGACTAGTATGCAAAGAGCTTTGGTGACTTCTTTGTAGTTTTCCTAGAATACCTCAGATGCAGGTTGAGGCCCAAGACTCATTAAGCAAGGCTAATGCAACCAGACAGGAATAATTTATTATGCATATTCGATTAATCCTTTTGGGTATTTGAGCATCAAGTCACAAGTTACATTGTGTTTTGGTGCAGTGTAATTTAGGGAATGATGAAAAAAGCGTGTTGAATCCATGCTTGAATCTCAAGTTGAGAATGCATTATGCCCAGATATAAACAATGTGTCCTCTCTCCCATATACCTAATCTTAGTTATATTGCCAGAAATCATACCCAGCCACACTGAATATGATTTATGTTTGTCTTATATTCAGAAAATGCATAATTATTATGGTGATGTCAGGGGGGATACTGAGTAGTTTTGATTTTCTGCATTTTTAAGTTAATTTTTGAAGAATGAAGGTTTAAGGATCTCGTGTATATACTGGTTTATTTAAAAGTTATTTTTATAAAGTGGAAAAATATTTGTAAGATGGAAAAATAAATGGAAAGAAATCACAGCTTTTGAAATAAAAAGTCACACGGCCAAGTTGCATGGATTAATTTAGTGATACAAATGACAACATTACTTTAGAATATATTTATTTTACTTCTGTAAAACATTGGTGGCTATGTCAATAACTGATGTCTATGGCAAGAGAGAAAATGTACTTTTTACATTTTTGATTAGGATAAGATTTCAAATACATTAGTATTGAAAGCATTTGGAAGAAAAATAAAATAGAAAAACACACCGTACTTCATATTCATATTTATAAAATAGTCAAATCACTGTTTATTAATATTGCTCATTTTACAAAGCATCTGCCACAATATGCTGTAAATGCAGGCAGCAGTGGCAAGGAAAAATCTCATTTGGTGGCATAAAGAAAGAATCCTTGGGAAGGACCAGACTCAATTAAGGGAACCCATCTTACTTTCTTCAGCTCAGGGCTTTCTAGAGGCTTCCCCCAATTTTCCTTTACCTAAATGACATGGTGTAGTCATGTCTGTTGGTGTACTTATAATGGACCACAGGTCCATATGGCAAGACCATTTAAATAATAAAATGTAGTGAACTAAGGCATTTCTGAAGCTAATGTCCTTCAGCCCCTAAGCAATGAGATGTATGTTTCGGAGCTTTGGTGGCAGAATTCCAGTCACCCTTCACAGTTGTTTTCAAATTAATTACTATTTTATTTTTTCTGTGCATCAATAAGCCCACACAAAAGCCCAGATGTCTGAAAATCCAGACACTGAACCCAGGAGGCTTTATTGCAAGTTACTATTGTATTATGGTTGACTAATTATAATGTTTCAATGTGTAAGACGCATGTGTTAGTTAGTGGAAGACATAATAATATTAAAATGATATATGAAGATCCTATTCACCCATTTTACGCTGTAAACATTGGCCCTGTTTGGAAGGCTGCATGTCCTATTAGCATCCAGGACAAGAGCCAGTAACCCTTTGTTGACAGCATGGAAAATATGCAGCCCCATAATATTATATGGCTGCACAATTCTCTTGTTTTGGCAAGATGTTCCACAGTAGTAGGGATCTGTTGGAAGATAAATTGTCACTAGTTAAGTTATTTGAAAGTCTCAGGGCCACACACTATGTGTAGAGAATACAAGTGTCTTTGTATGCTTCTATGGTAGAAGCATGTCTGACAAATACACTGGAGTCAAAGCAAAGCCTTTAATGTCAGGAGCAGAACCTTAAAATGAACCCTGCACTTCATGGATGTGACACTATCATTGAGATAATATGCATAATTAGAACTAAAAAGTTAATCAAATCATTACTAATAGAGTTAGTCACATTGCTTTCTGATTATTTGGTCAGTTTGTCTACGACGTCAAATAGAAATCTTCAGGAATCTTTTTTTAGGGTAGGGGCCTAATTTAATGGCAGAAGATATGCTTCCATATAAGCAGAAATACCTGCAATTTATTTGAGTGGTATCTTTGCACCAATCAATTTTTTGTTGACTGTTTCAAGTAAATTATAAAAAAAGAGAAGCAAAGTTCTTTTTGATGACATTGATTTCAATTATGATGGTGTCAGGGAAGTGAGATTTAATTTAAAGTGTGACCATTTCCAAATCCATCGGGTTCAACAGTGAACACCTTTGTTCAATGTCTGGCACTCTGAATACAGAACACAAGTGTATCAACAGTTAAAACTCCTCATTTATCCACAGTATAAAACTTTTTTTTTTTACATTTCATTTGTTAATTATTAGCAAATATATCAATTATCTTTTAAATTGTCAATTTTATTGATAGGCAGAGCAACCTGTTGAATCAATCTTTATTAAAATATACAACTCTCAACCAGATTAAAATGAAGAGATTTAATATGTTATTAAAAGTATTCAATGTCTAATCTAAAGACGAAGGTTCAACTATCTTAACAAACAATGAATGTTATAGTCACAAAAGAAATGAATGAAATACACCAAATCAAAGAAAAGGCCAAGTCCAAAAACCAAAAAGACAGCAGAATATTCCAAATAGCTGGGTATGAAATTTAAAAATGCCAGATATCAGGTGCCATGCAAGACTGCACACCAAACGCCTGACCAAGATGAAGGATTTCCAGAAGCCAACTCCTAAGGCCCACATTTTATGTAGCTGAAAGAGGGAGAGAGACAACACCTTTACTCCTGGCCCATGCATACTTAATGAATGATCACGGGTGGATGCTTGGCATGACTGGGTGAGGCCCAAGGTGTGGAGTGGGGGTTAAACAAGGACTGGCTTAAGTGGACAAATTTACTTATTAAAGCTGCTTATTGATGCTATAAGCATTTCTACGTATTAATATTGTTGGAAGCAGGGGTAAACACTATTTTTATCAGAAGATTCGGTTTTACCCTCTTTCTAAGGTGATCAAACATGAATATGTTATTAGGCAGTTCAGCCCAGCTATTTAATACCTGTACAAGAATGGAAATTTACTTCTGTTTCTAAAAACAGAGGTGACGTTTGCATGCAAATAATTGTGAAATCCACCCTTAGATAATCTCCACCTTCAGGCAAAATGTTTTCCATATAAATCACATCATGTTGGTTTCTGCTTGACACTGGAACTGCTTCTAAACATGTAACACCAAACTGGCAGGCCTCAACAACCATTATCTATACAGTACAGATATTAAGACTCTCAACTGATGATTTTTTTGTTGTTGTTCTTTGTGTTGTTCTTTGTCTGGATAAGAGCGTTCTGCCAAATGCCTGTAATGTAATGTAATTTCAATTGAATGTCATAGATTTTTGCAATGTTTAGGACATCTTCCTCAGAGTAGAAAAACACGCTTCAAGGGCTGCACCGGGAGGAATATAAATACCCTCCCATCAATTACACAATGTAAGGTTCATATGTGTAAAGACATGAAAATTACCTGCGTAAATTACCACATACATGCTTTAATTGTAGTAACATGATATATACATTGATAGATTAAAATGGGTTGAGAAAAAAGAAAACCAACAAATGAAAATTTCAATAAAAATAAAAGGAAAAAATGAGCAGATTATAGCCAATGTTCCTTTTTTGGGCTAGTTCCCATGAAGCGCTCGGATAAGGAGTTTTCTACTCTAGCACCTATTCAGTTTTCTTTTTTAGCCAGCTTGAAGTGCGCTGGGAATCTTCTTTTCATATCGGTTCCCTGGACATTCTTGGGTGACATGCAGTGCTTTTTTCCCATTATTGTAGCAATTGTGTTAATTGGAAGGTAACCCATTTCAAACAGTGTCCCTGCCAAATTCTGCACAGTGTGTGAGGGCTTGGTCTCCTGTGACAAAAAGCTAGACAACCCAGAGGTGGCAAATCTCTGAGCACACATTGGAGTCTTCACACAAGTTTGGAGACTCCAAATTCCCTGTTGAAAATCCAGCCGGGGTTCAGTCAGGTGAAACTGCTGATTGCAGTCATTTACACCAGCTCCCAGTGGCAGGGAATGGATCCAGTTGCACTACCGTCGGTGGGTGTCAGCAACAGCAATATGTGATAGAATGTAAAAAAAAATAATACAGAGAATTTAAATAAGGTGACCTATGCATAGACACTAAGGCAAACAAATGTGTGTTATACATTGATTTAGACAGGCTGTGCTACAGATCACAATAAGTACTGAAAGCCTACTTCCAGACATAAGGGTTAAAGTCAGAGTGGACTGAGAAATAGCTTCAGCTCCATTGACTCTGCCTGATGGACATGAATTCAGAGTCATTAAAAACCCACCCATTGGGGATGTCAGGGGAAACTTGACCCTGACCATAATTTCAATTAAATACATGAAAATTATGATCCACACATAATTATTTAACAAGAGCCACTTTAGGAGTGAGGCATCTTAAATTCAATTTCCCTAATTTAAAGAGTGATTCCTTAAGGATTGTACCAGAAACTTGGTGGAATTTAACAGTCATATGGGTTTTTGGTATGAGTACCAAGGCTGGGTCTACTGTCAACATTTATGTGTGGGGCAGACACATTCTTAATATGATGAAACATAGTTTCTGATTGAAGTACACATCAGAGGGTGGGATAAATATCAATTATGTTCTGGATAATGATCTGTCAATCATTATCCATGTAGTGCATGGTGGACTCTGAGGAAATGCACCTTTCCAGCTTCGTGAGGTCTCTCGCTCTTTAGTAGGCCAGGGCTTCCCTAGAAAGCAGATCCAATTATTGACATCTGCTGTAGATCTATTCATTTCTATGAAATGGGAACATTTCCAGATGCTCTGAATTATTCTGAACCAGAGCACATATAATATCTTTTTTTGCCAAATTAAATTTTACTTTCAATGACCTTGGAGTACAGAAATCTGATGTCTGCTGTGTATAACAGTAGGGAATTTATCATGTTTATTCAGCAGCTGTAGGTTTTCTTCAGTGTTGGTATTGCTTGCTCTGGGCATACTTTGCACTATTGCTGATGATGACTCTGTTCTCACAATTTGAAGAGCACTATCCCCTATAACAGGGGTGCCCAATACACAATCAACCAGACCATTGAAGAGGCCATGCTGGTAGATTTGCTGTCATCTAAAAAAATGCATGTGAAAATTCTAAATCTTCCTGTTTTAACCCCTTTTCCCTATGGCTTCTGTCTGACAGACAGGTAGCAAACCAAACGCACACATACTTCTTGTGTAAGTGATGACAAAACTTCAATTTGTATTATATGAAGCATAAACATATTTAACTGTAAACCACAGAATGTGGAACTGTGTGTATATTCAGAAAATACAAACGAGTGCATTTAAAAAAAAAACATTATGTTACAAAGTATTGGAGGTCCATTGCTGCCCTATGCACCAGTCTATAGCAATAGGAGTGAGTAAAAATTAACTTAAGAAAGTGCTCCCCTCTGAGTGAGCGAGTGAATGGGTGACCTCCTGTAACAGAAAATTTCCCAAAAAAAAAAAAAAATCCTGTGGATCACTCACTCAGTAATCATATCAGCCCAGTGGGAACCCTGCAGCCACTCCTGTTTGTGGACAAAGGAAAGACATTCCAATGGCTATGTTAGTGCCTGATACTTGCATGACGTGAAACAATGTTTCATCTGTTAATCAATTTTATTCCTTAGACTTCAAATCTTTCAGTATTGAAAAATAGCTTTTGCAGATGTACATACTTCCAAATATGCTGCACAGCTGAAGAATTTTGGAAAAGCAGCCTCTGGTTGCAGTTTCCAAAAGTCAATGCCCAACTCAGCCCTCTTTGAAAGAAAACATTGATTGGTCTGTGACTTTGTTAGATATCCGTGCAGAAATCATCAGCTGACTTTCATTGGTAACATCTAAAGCCAGTGAGAGAGAAAAAAAACCACACTCATTCAGCTTTGCTTCAACATGTTTCTGAATGCAAGCAATTCTGCGTGTCTCTGTGTGATGAGACAGAGATGAGACAGATTCTGTGATGAGACAGAGAGAATCACAAAATATTTCGTCATGTTTTCATCACTGAAAGCTGTTCCCATTTGAACTGTGCAGCACGATCTCGCTGTGACTTTTTCAGCTTAAGTGATACCAGGTAGGATGCCTTGACACTGGATGTTTGAGCAGTTGTGATATTCATGAAGCATCTGAATCTCTGAATCTTGATTTTTAAGCCTGTGACAAGAGTCCTTGCTTCACCAGTGTATTAGTCGTATTCATTGTACCTGTGGTGGCTGTGGTAGTGTGATAAATTACCTGAAAACATTCCAGGCATTATGGTCTACCTTTGAATTCTGTGAATAGAGATAATCACTTGTTCTGGAAAACTTTTTTTGTAATCCACCTTTCTTTTATCCATTTGCTATGAAACAGATTTTACAGAGTCAACGATAGCTAGCTGCCTTTGTGCTATGGTGATGATTTTCCATTTCCATGCTGACAGGGTGTGCATTTACAGCATCAACTGTGTGACTAGTGCTGACACACTGATCTTAATTTTATTTATTTATTTATAATTTTAACGGAGCAGTGCAGCCCGGATATACCATCAGGTCAACCTGCGTTGCCCATGCCTGGTCTAGATAAACCTCGGTCTCCTGAATCTGATATAATTTCTCAACGTAGCCCTACAGCTCATCTATCTACTATGATAATTGTAATACTTTGCTAAGTGTGACACTGTGCCTTGCTAACACTTTCTACAGATTTGAAGCAGAGCTAATATGAGACATATATTTCACCCACAATAAACCTGTGGTGGATTCCACTATTGATTCGTAAGGTATTGACAGGATAAGTTAACTTTTTGAAACCATATTTGTTTTTTGCCTGTGTAACCTGTGATTTAGATTCTAAGCATGGTTAGGTCGGTAATTGATTTGTTCATGAACTTGGTTGGATAGAAAGAAGCATGGGTGTTTTTCTTGTTTCATGATAGTAAATATCAATGTTTCTGAAAAAGTTAAGGAAGGTTAGATATGAGCTTTCCTTAAACCTTTAACCATGATTGAGTGTATTTCATTCACCCTTGATCTGGCATCACAGTGCGCTGAACAAGCTGCCTCATTGTGTACCAACTTTACTTTGACGGGTCATTTTATTTTATTTTTTGCAGCTTCTTACTACAGTATATGGCCAGACAGTATTTAATTTAAATTGAACAGGAGCTTCAATAACTTGTGACATTGTGGAAGTATTAACAAGCAGAAGAGAATTGTAATAAAATGAAGAATTACAAGAAGTATTATTGTTTTAACATGATGAATGAGCTCATCTGCTAAACTCAGACACATACTGTAAATCATTGTTCAGAATCACAATAAGTTCATTGCCTGTTGCTGCACCTTTATAAATTTGGAATCATCTGTATGCATTGCCACATTGCCTTTTTTAGAACCATGTTAGGCAACTGGTTCTTAAGCAACAGCCATAGTCCAAATGTTTGCTAACGCTGAATAAAACTTGCTGCATCTTCTTGGATAAGGAAATATACTCTGAAGTAACTGCAGATGTCCCAAAGTGTTTAAGGGCTGGCAGTATGTAGTCATTGTCATTATTTCTTAGGGGAAACCCTAATGAATGTCAACCTGTCTTTGTTGTACAGGTATGTCCTGGCAACCAAGTAACATGTTATGAAGTGAAAACTTTCCCTGTAATCCCTGTCTATGTCTCGACAAAATTTTAAATGTGCATGTGTGTGAGTGCGTGTGTGGGTGTGGGGATAGGTTTCATTCTTGAAACTTTTGACATGGTATGTATATTGTAGTGGATGAACTCACACATCACTGTGATTTCAAATAATTGAATTGAAAATATGCTCTGTGATAATTCATATTTGTGGTTCTTCATCTACCAGGTTGGTGAGAACTGTTTCCAAAACCAGACAGAAAGGTTGTCATTTAAGAATAAAATGACTGTGCTGAACTTGCAAAACCAGGTAGGGTTGATAAGTTTATAGTATTTATTTATTTATTTATTTTTAATTTTTTGCAACATGTGTGTACTCATATTACACACATGCATGCATGCACACACACACACAAGGGCTTCCATTTCACTGTGGTAACAAAGAGGTAACATCTGGAAAAATGTATGTGCCATCCATCACCTGTGAGAAAGGAAAATAACTTTAAGAAGAAAAGACAGAGGGTTGTTGACCTTCAGACATCAACAGATTGTTAAACTACCCTCACTGTCAAATAATATAGATTTTCTCATACATACAGTGAGCTCCATAATTTTTCATACAAAGTCATATTTTTGTGATTTCATTTCACAAAATTTGTATTTTAGGTGATTCACAGCAAGCAGTATTCTGGCCATCCTGTTTTTGCATCTTGCAGTGTAGCCTGGAGGAACTGGAGGAAGCAGGATTTATAAGAAGCCTTCGTCAGACACATCTCCGGTCAATAAATCAAATTCTTTCCGAGTCATGTATATTGGGACGATGACAATAATCCAATTAAATCTCATCTTTGGCCAAACCAAGCTATTAATATAGATCGATTTCAACTGTGCACGTAAACGCACTGACTGTCACATCCATGCCTGCCTCGAGTGTTTCTGATCTGTCGGACAGATGTTTGCGGTTTTTTAGCCATTATGGCGAGAATTCTATGGTCATCACACGTAGAGGTCTTCCTAAGCCTACCAGGCCCTTTGCGATTACTGAGCTCACCAGTGCTCTCTTTCTTTTTAATGATGTTCCAAACTGTTGATTTGGGCAAGTGTTTGTCTCTGACAGTTTTTTTTATTTTTTATTATTATTTTTAAGCCTTGTAATAGCTTCTTTGACTTTCATTTCATTCAATAAAAAGCCTAGAATCAAAACTAGATACTAAAAGCCCTCTTATTTCTGTACTAAGAAAGCAATTGGACACACCTGACTAATCAGAAACACCTATGAAGCCACTTGTCCCAAGCATTATGGTGCCCTAAAATGGTGGGGGGAACTGTGTCTAAAAAGTGCTAAAATATATAAAAATATATTTTAAAAATACCCTTAAATACAATCAGAGAATCTGCACTTAAACCACATGTGAATCGTTTGAATGCAAATCCAAAATTGTGGAGTACAAAACCAAATCAGGAAAAAATATGTCTTTGTGCCAAACATTATGGAGCTCACTGTATACGAACAGATGCATTAATATCATTCCAAAGAAAGGGGCATGGAAATTAAATGAACCTGGTACATATCTCTGTGGAGTTCTTTGCCTTGATTGTTTGCCTGGACTGTAAGTATCTTATTCATTCTCATATGTTGATTCCGCTCTTAGACAGGTGTGAAGACTGTCTCTGCAGGGGAAGCCCTGGCACAGGTGCTTAAACAAAATCAGTTGGGAGATGAAAATTAGCATTTTATGTCTGCTTGAACTTGCAATCGTGATATTTTTAGATAGGACTTCACGTATAGAAAGAACACAATGTGCTCAAAACTGATATTTACACAAATTCAGAGATTATGTAAACAGATTCTCATTTGCATAAGTATTTATTTCACTTCACTAAAAACTAAAATCAGAGGAGGTATATTTTGTAAGCTAAAAAGCTATACTGTTAGTGTCTGTGTGGTATGAACATGGTTTAAATGTGCCTGTCTTCAGGTTTTTAGGTATGGAACTCACTGTCACCACTCAAAGTAGAATCAACAAACCATGAAGGCAGCTTTTGATACAATTTGAAGATAAAGTGGTAGAGAAGAACTGATCAGTGAAAGCCTAAAAGAAAAGAGTGATAAAGTATTTATTTGAGCTTAGTGAATCATGTCATAAAGATGTGTGATATTCTTCCTATCACCCTATAAATCAGTCTGCCCTTCTAAACTGTGTGTCTGGGCATTCAGAAAACTGGGATGTTACTTAGCCGACTGATAAGGTTGTTACTTAGTCAGTAGTGACTTAAGGATTAACAAGGATTCTTTTGTCTTTCCTGAGATTCAGTATGCATACATCATTAATATCCATCAATTGACGCTGGCCTTAATTGCAAGTGAAAAGAAACAAGCCATTTATGAAAAAGTCTTACATAAATTCAACATGTAGTTTGTGATGAAGAAGGTAAATGATGCTTAAGGCAATTGAACGTTTTTTTATGGCCCAATGAAACTGATTTTAAATTTTTGGTCAGTGCCCAATGCAGCATAGGCAAAACCATCTCTAACAAGCATAATGGTATCAGCATTGTGTTATTTTTGGTGAAAGTGTGGAATAGATGGTAAGCAACTCAGAGGATGCAGGTTCAAAACTCAAGTGGAACAGAACTAAAGTAAATATCCAGCTGTATAAATAATGTGTAAAAATTGTGTGAATTTTTCTGGATAGTACAGAAACTTCTTTTGGCATTAAAGAAAAAAAAAACAGCCATAATGCAGTAATGTTACCATTATATCTAGATTGCTACTGTTAATATGCTACTTTTCGTTCTCTTTACTGTCAGAGAAAGTGTAGTGTCTTCCTTTTTAGAGGACATCTTTATGCTTGTAAGATCTTTTAACCTTCATCAGACAATGCGTGCAGTACCTTCAATATCATGTTTTCATGGAGATCAGCAGCTGTACAGAATTAATTTAACATTTCAGCTGACTGCTGTGTACTAAGGTGGATGTGGCAGCACAATAACCTGAAGACACCTGCTTGTCAGTGTGTGAGCTGTCCACTGTGCTCCTGCAGTCACTGACTGAAAAAAGAGCCTTTTAACAAACCAGGGTGATGGCAACCCCAGTGTCTCAAGAAGATGTTACCATCTAGCTTGGAAGAATCATTAAAATGGATTTTGTTGAAAATAGATCTAAAGTACTGGTCTGGTTCTGTCTCTGCTTACCATACTACAGCATGCCAACCAAGAAGCACGTCCTGGTCGATAAAAACGTGTGTACTGGGTTTGTTTAGTTGCTGTCAAAATTCTTTTGATATTTTGAATTTGGTTTGTTGTTACAGTTTGTCTAATGCTCCTATCTTTATATTTTTGAATAGCATTCAGAAATATGATGTTGCCTTTGGATTGCATCATTTTTCACAAAAATAGACTAGACCTTCCATCTTTCTAAAGACAACTGACAGCCAGCATGCAATCATCCTGAGCCAACTTCAGTCGGCAGTAACGTAATCGCTGGAGTCCACCTACAAAGCATCTAAGCATCAAACATGATGCTGCTGCTGTACATTGCTGCATATACTGCAGAGGGGATTAAAAAAGGAAAACAAGTGTAAGGTGAGGTAAAATATTTACTTTTCAAGAAGTACTAGAGGAGCTGGAGAGGAATAAAAGCAATAGTTGTGAAATCTTTCCCTTTGAACTCATGAGCTGAAATTCCACTGAACTGCCTTTGTATATTATATATTGTATATATTTATGAACTTGTATTAGTATTTTACTACTCTTTCAAGGTTTTGGCTCACAAAAAAGTTTTATTATTACAGTTTTGTTCTATTTTTATGTTTATTTAGCTTCTAAATATGGCATATGGAGAGTTCCACTGTTATACATTAAACCTTGACATGGAAACTTGGGTTTTCTTGTATTACTCCCTTATGATCTTATTTTCCTTCTTCCTTATCCCTTTATTTGTCTCCAGAACAGCAACTATTAATTGCCCATTAGTCCATATCTATTTCAACCAAACCACTTCAATACTTCAACCAATCCATAACTAAATGCAGAACATGTAGTTCATTACCTCATAGATTGCATATGCTCTCTTCGTTATGTACTTGTACTTCAGTGACATTTTAAACAGAGTAAGCTTTCCTATACAGTTAAATAGTGTTTATAGTATTTAACGTTCATTTTCATTTAGTGTTCAATCATTTTTTTAACTGTTGTTGTTAGTATATCATTTCCGGTGCATTTTAGCTACCTTGCTATTCAGCTAGTTTAGTTGCCAGTAACAGCTGCTCTCTCTCTGGCTCATTTTATGATGCCTGGATTAGCTGCCGAAAATGAGGGTGACTGATGCCATCATCTTGCTAAAGCGAGCAGTAAAGCTCCTTCTTCAATGCTGGTGAAGGGCTTTTAAAATTGTATTTATCAGATACCATGGTATTATAATGCTTCTACATGGTATTTATCAGATACCATGTAGAAGTACATTAATCACACAGAGATTGCCAGATTTAGCTTCTACTGTGACTTCATAACGATGCATTGTAGCACTCTTACAGGGCGTTCACACAGCGAGCAACTCGGTTGATGGGTTGCTCAAGTTTACTAGGGGAGGGGCAGGAGTTTCCCGTTGTATCCTCTTAGCAGTCTCGTGCAACTACATATTATTGAAGAGAAGTGACAGCATCTTCAAAGATGCATATTTTCGATATAGCTATGTATCATCTCGCTTTGTTTCTATAGTTGTAGTGCCTTCGAAAGTATTCAGACCCCTTCACTTTTTCCACATTTTGTTATGTTACAGCCTTATTTTAAAATTTATCTAATTCATTTTTATTCTTGTCAATCTACATTTGTTTAATACAATAAATTCAGTTTACATTTTTAATTCAGTTTACAATTTTTGATAATATTTGTAATATTTTACTCTGGGATGTATTCAACTTTTTACTACAATCAAATATTAAAAGTAATTCAAAATAGCAATTACCGGTTGAATAAAATCGATAAGTGTGATGAATCGAGAACAGTTTTTAAATTAAACCATGACTTCAAAAATCGAAATCGAATCAAATTGTAAGATGACTAAAGATTCCCACCCCTAATTGCTAGTAAATGAGTTTAATACTGCTTACAAGTCAGATTGTTTTTGTGCCCAACAAAAAGCATATTTATATATCACTTCACATGGAAAACCTGCATCAAATTGTTTTGTGGCTCATTAATACTGGTAAACCAAAAATTATTTTCATGTAAATAATTTGGTGCACTTTTTTCTACTAAAGCCAGTTTTTTCACATGCATGATGTACACACTCGCTAGCCATCACTAAAAAGTTTTTCTTGAGATACATCAGCACAATATAGAATCTGAAGAAAAACACATTTTCAACGTAAAAAATGCCAGGTTACTCACACATACAAAGCACTGCCATTAACTCAAACTTGTTATTAATTAAAACTTGCCATTAAAAGTATTGGTATCAAAATTATGTTACAAGTAACAATACTGGCTATCTTATCTCAAACAAATTAAACAAGCAGTATTCCAAAGCAAAGTTACCCAATGTTTCTTTAATTATTTCAAGCAACTTGGCTCTGTGTTTTTTTGGCTGGACCGCAACAGCGGGGCCAGCCCTACAAACGCAAATGTCTGTGACTAACTGAGTGAGTGATAAAGTTACACTGCGCACAGTGTCTGTGACGTCTGGCGGTTCGGTCCAGCCATATACTAGGTTTTAACCTGGTCTTGTTTGTCTTGTAATTATCCAGATAAAACCATGAAGGGGTTTCCATTTCCTTTCAAACTGCATAATTCTGTTCTAATTATTAAGTGCCAGGTCAGTAAAGGGGTGTTCTGGTGCAGCAAAAGGTTCTTGCATCCAGGATGTTGTTTGTTACACTGCAAAATGAATAAAGCTGGTGACGAAAGATCACTGGAAATGATCGATCCTCAAAAATAAGCAATGCTGGAAAAAACAAGTCTGGCAGCACTTCCCTTTAACACTCATCAGCAAAATATTTAAAAATGTGTGCAGTCACAATGTCAGATAATGTTTGTGTAACACTGTTAAACACATGTGAATTATATTACAAGAAAATAATTGAAAACATGAATATGCTCAACAGGCTTGTAATTATTCAAAGGCATCTCATGCGCTCCTGTGCCTCGCACCCTCTACTTTAAAGTATAGGTATAGAATTTTAACCAACATTTAGAAAACTAGTCCCATGAAATTGTCAGGAGTATTGTGAGCATGAAGATGGGAGTGCCAAGTGTTGCCCATCAGGTTGTAATAAACCGAGATAAATAATAAACTAATTAATTTCACAAAATATACTAATGTGTTCCTCTTAAATAACTTATATAATAATAATAATGTGGAAGTCATTAAAAAATGAATTGACTATAACTGGATAAGTTTGTTTCTGATCATAAGCCTCTTATATTTTCAGTATCTGTTTGTAATTCAAAATATTTAACGACAAGCCCTCAATCTTTCCTTGAGTGGATACTCCTTTTGGAGAGCACAAGTTTTGGCAAAGCCATGGTCAACTCCACCTTCAACATTGTTAAAATGTGTCCCCACACCACCATCCCCAAAAACACAAATCTTCCCACACAATCCAATGAGTTCAATTTTGAACAGTCTCATCAGATCATTGGTCTGGCTCTTTTTCAGTTAGTTTCTGACAAATTGAGCGATGAATTATTAAGTATCAGAGAAACATCATTGGAAATAGACACAGATTGTCTTTTGCCAGTTCTAACATAGATCATATAATTGCCACTTGAGCTGTAGGGTATTCAGTGAGATAAACAGACTGTGAATTATTCATTAAAGCATTTCTGTGTTTCTGTGCTGCTTTTTGAGAGCTGAAGAGGTAACACTGCCCATGTGCATATTCCTTTAAATCAAATTTGCTTACCAAGGCAACTCCCATAAAAATGTGTGTGGATGGAATTTTTTAAAGTGCCCAATCTTCCCTTCAGGGAGATATTGTTTTTGTGTAAGTACATGTCTTGGCCAACTTGCAGCAAATCCTTTCAATCAGCACTCTCAAGTTTAAGACCCTTTACCTGCCAAAACCCCCCACCCCCACCCCAAAAAGAAAGCATTCCCCACACACTGGTGGCTTGATTTATCAATCTAAACTCCTCCTTCAGTTTTTGAGGATATTCCTTAGAAGGGCTAGTAATTTTCATTGTAGGACATCTTGAGGTCTCTTGACACATCTTGCCTGGACACTCCTATGCAAGTGCCTCACTGCAGTACTGCTTCTTATGTGAGGAATATTTTTTATAAGATCACAGTTTTCAATCAAGGTTACCTTTTTGCTATAAATCTAAGGCTTTTTATAAATGCTTTTTTTAAAATTTATTGTCAGTGACATAGTTGTGCCATAATATACTGTTACACTTCCCAAGACTGAACAAGATGATTTTTTCAATCCACAGACTGTATTGAAATCGACAGAAAATATACAGAAATTCAGAACAACCCACATGCCTGAAAGCATATTCTACATAACTCAGATAAGCTAAATAGCCCTGAAATATATACAGATACAATTGTATATTCTATGCAAGCGAAACCTATCAATTTTTATATTTGCAATTTTTCCATAAAAACAGTGTGTCCTGCAGACCACTGACTAATCCACAAGGACAAATCACAACCTATATCTCAGAGTTTTGTTGCTTGGCAACCACATTAACTGAGAGGGAAGAGAGATCATGAATTTCTTGAAGAACAAATAAATACAGTAGGCTACTAAATACAATTGTTGAGTATTTATTATTTGTAACTGTAGCACAGTCTCATTGTATTAGTTATGTCTGGAAATGTGTGTTCTGATAAAATTATATACAGTTGATTTCAGTCTTGCATCCAGTATGGTATATTGGTAGCGCTGGCACGGAACATTCATTCTACCTCTGTCAGGAGTCTTGTATCAGAACACATTTACTTCCAGAAATTCTCATCAGTATATATTATAACACCAATTACCAGTGATTTCCACCTTTTTTTAGCATTTCAGTATGGGGTAATCTTTAGCTACGGTTACTGCATCAATTTTGCTGATGTTATGCATCAGGTTAAAAAGTTACAAAAGGAAATGTTGACAAAACATTATATTAATGTAAATGATTAATTCACCACAGAGTCACTGAGATATGGATTTCCAGTTTTCTAATTGAATGTTTGCCCTCTAAAATGCACCAGTCACATTGTGGATGAAATCAATCCAATGCTAATTTGTGACCTGCTTACAAATGATTGCCCATTGTTGTTCGTTTCTGTACAGCAACAGACCATAGTTTTTTGTTTTTGTTTTTTTTTCCAGTGGTGATTTAGTCTGTGTATGTATGGCTAAATTGCAAACAATACAAAACATATTGAACCTGTCTGCATACCAGGCAGATACTGGTGTACTCCATTGCCCAATTTTATTTTTTGTTTGACATTCTGTCCATGTTTACTTTCCATCATCTCTGTGTGTTTGGAAAACAAATTGCTTTTATAGATCATAATGAACCACAAATTGTATTAGTCAAGTGATTGCTCTAACCCCGTGCCTATGGGATTCCACAAGGATTTGATATTTATTATTGATTGTATGTACTGTAAGCCTACAGTTACAGTAATGCTTTCATTATTTTCATTATTGGATAAGAAAGGTAGGATTTTTGCTACTCATTATTATGCTGTCTTTTAGTTTTGTGCATCTTGGAAATACATTGAAATACATGGAAATCCAATGTATATTATAATAAATAATAAAATTTCAGTTCAAGTTTAATTAAATTCCACTTACAGCTGCTTGATTATTATTTACCTATAAAACTCTTTATAGCTAACAGTTTTAACCTGTTCCACAGCAACTTCAGTGGTTGGTGTGGCTAAAGCTGGAACTACTGTTGCTCTGCCATAGACTAATGACTTACTTTCTAAAATGGATAATCATTTAGAACAGTTAGGTATGTGTTTCTCTTTTCTTAAAAAAAAGACCTGTTATGATACTTAATGATTTATGATATGTCAGTGTTAAATAAAGTTTGTGCTTTGAAACAACAACAGTTGCAATGTAAATTGGGCTTGGAAACCTCTTGTTTTAACTACAGTTAAAGTCATGTCCACTTACAGTTACAGTTGAACAGAGACAGATAAACACAGTCTCATCTCTGCTCATCCCTACTAATAACTCATGAAAATTAATCAGTGCAGTTTGCCACAGATTGATAAAATGTCATAAGCTTTGGCAGCTATGTTGGGGCGGGGGATGCGGTTAGGATCATTCCAAGGACCCTGACTGACAGGGTCCCTAAAGAAACTGTGCTCTAGTTCTGCAGGGATGGGATGGCCTGGGGTAGTGATGCTGAATGTGAGATTTATTCACAGTGCTCAAAATCCCTGGCGGTGTCCCTGGTCAGCCTTCCAGAGGAGGTGGGATAGGAAGTGTATAAAATGAATGAGAGATAAGAGTAACTTGCTTTGGCTAATGGCATATGCCAAGATGGCTAAATTGTAAATTGTTCATATTCTTTCATGAAGAAAAATTTCTAGAAGAGACCATCAAGCTATTTTTATTTTCCCAGTGATTACCATAAAGTATATTCTGAAATGCAATTGAATTAAGGACACATTTTGACTGAGCAGCCTATTTTAAGATAAGACTACTGTTATATAAGTAATTTCAAATTATTAAAATTTCTGTAGTGTGTTTCAAAGTTACAACATTTCTAAATTCTGAATGACCACAATTCCTGATATAGGCAGTAGAAAAATAAATTAATAAAGAACCCTATAAGCCTCCACCCCCCTACCCCACACACCAGCAATTATGTAAACAAAGCATTTACTTTTTAAAGAAATAATCTTGTGTTGTGTAAGGGTCATTTGGCCTTTTCACAGTTAAATAATACGAATAGTAAATAAAATAAATAAATTATAATTCTCAACAGAAGAGACTCATATTCAAACCAATCACATTAACAGGACAATGGTTTGAATCAACACTTGTACCTAAGTTCCTAAATAATTGCAGATGACATGTTTTTCTGTGCAAGCAGTTTGACTGAGCAAAATTAACCCCTTAGCGCACAAGCCAAATCTGGCCAATCCTTGCCAATTTAGGGGGTACCCTATTTAAAGCTTTATAACTCCAGATGTGAACACTACAGAAACTTGAAAATGGCTTAAATGAAGCAAGACATTTGTACCGTTTACAATACTAGCTTAGATTACTTTATATTCATAATTTGGAAGAAATAAAGTGCCAAAAATGCAATTGTCTAGTAGTTAACCCAGCGTCTCCAAATCTACCCAAAATTGCTGTAAATCTCAACATATTCACGTATTTCACTACAAATCAACTGTTTATACTAAAGAAACTCACTGTTGCATCATTTTCAAGTCGGAATTACAAGCTTTCTGTCAGTACAGTGGTCTAAAATAGCTAGGGGTCCAGAAACATCCAAAATCTCTCCAAAAAGGAATATAATACTTTTTGTCCATTATAAAGCATATAAATTAACCCCTTATGAAGGTTTAAGATGAAACATTGATATCAGATTTTAAAATAATGCAAAAATATTGTCACACAATGCTGTACATTACCTAAATGTGTAATAATTAACTCTTGTATGTATTTATATACTCTGTACTCTCATATGTTTTCTTGTATGGGGATGGGACGACATGAAAACAATTTTCAACCGTCCACCACGTTTTGGCAATGCCCAAACACTCTCCTCATCAGTGTTGCATGCATCACAAAAACTACTAGACTACCAACGAACGCTTACTTTACAGTGTGAAATATCCTCATTATAAAATACCACTAACCTATTTAAAGACACTCCATTTAAAAAATAACGTATATAACCGAAATATTTTGAGCAGTAAAACTTACATAACAATGATGAAATCTGTTTTCAGTAGATAGAGACAGAGACAGTAAATCAATGATAGGCTATATAGTTCTATCCGCTTCTGTCTTACACCATAAATCGATGTCAGCTTGGTCTATCAGCAAACATATGCCTTAGCTATACCCAGAAGTCCTCAATAATAATAGTATTTTCCAAGAAATTATGAAAATCGTTGACAACGTTTCGTTAGGTGCAGCATCTTACTGCTACCACAGAATGAACGCGTAAGTGAATGCGATCATAACAACACTTTCGATTACGCTGATCTATAAAACGTTATTCCAAAAGCAAAATAAGACATGTTATACATCGTTAGAAAGCTTATACTCTCGCCTACTGGATAAATGAATTGTCAATCAAGTCAGACTGTACTAAAAAGGGCGACAACGCCGTAAACAACACGTGTGGTATTATGCACAGCTATTTTGGAAGGTACCCAGGCCTCCCAAATGCGCGTATATTTCACAAACGGATTGTACAAGACAATATATGACCACTCAGTCTCAAAAGGGACATCTCTATGCGTAAAACCAATGGTAAGGTTGTATATTTATTCAAAATTTAGTCCCAGATATAGACTGTAGAATGACATGGTATCTTTTTAAAAAACGTTTTCTCGTTCATTTCGTTATTCAGTGAGCAGCGTTTTCACTGCTGTATTGGCATATCTTAGGGCTATTGTGGGGTTTATGTTGCTATGACGGAATACGATTTTTGAGTGGTGAAAGAATATTTTTATGAACGCCAAGATAGACAATATTACTCATTATGTCATGGGTGGGGGGTGTAGTTGCAGATGAGACTGCAGGGAGGGGATGTGTGTTAAATGAACGACCAGAGCGATAATGGTGGCGCTGCAAAACTGCATATTAGGCGTAGTTGTTCTGTATCGTCTACTAATGAAACTAAAACAACGCGTTTCTGTTTTTAACTCATACTTTGGTTGCAGTAGCACTGAATGTCTGAGTTTAGTGATCTCGGCATGCCGGCGTGCCGACCACTAGGGGCTTTGCGCTAAGAGGTTAACATCAAGACTGAGTAAAATATGTTTGCATTGATAGAAGTAACCTTATTTCTAACTTAATATGATGGTTAGATTTCAGGATACATGTTTAACTGAACAGGCCAATGACTCAAAGCATACTGGAAAGACACATTGTTTAATTAAACAGAAGTGAATGTCCTTGGCTGGCCCCATCCAGACTTTAATCCAATAGAAAATTTATGGCAAAACATGACCTCATTCCACAAAGAGAGTCCACTCCAAGGATATTGAGAAAGCTGCAGCTTTTTTTAAAACTGGAATAATAGAAATAAAAAGTCTGTCCAGTTGTCCAAAAAAGTCCAAAAAAAAAGACTGGCATGCTTGAACCAAATATTAAATTCAAGGAATACATAATTCTGCTTGCAGTCAACTTAAGTTCATATACTTTATCAGGCTGACTGCTGGTTTTTAACCCCCTTCATGTCTTGTGTTTATCTATTTTGTAAACAATAATATTCTATGTTTTATTTTCTTTCCATTAAGAATGACCAGTCATATCCAGAGATCTCTTTCTGTGGCTGTGCAGTCATCAGATCAATGCGCACGCACAACAGTCACCTCTGTCACTGGCAAATGAAATATGAGCTTTTTATCATCTGTATAAAAATATATTTTAAAAAAAGAAACATCCACATCTGTTTCTTTGCTAACAATTTTATCATATAAGGTAGGACAAATACAGAATGATCCAAGTGAATTTTTTAAAAGTTTAATTAATTTATCATGAAATGGACTACTTTTTATGAATTATTTCATAATTTCTGAATATCTGAGGATGTGTTGATATGAAAATAATTTATCTAAAATGATAGCTACACTGGCTATCTTTTAATGAAAGTGTGTGTGTGTGTGTGTGTGTTTTTCTAACTCACAGCAGAAATCCCAACAGTGGCTGAAAGTTGGTAACGATATTGCAAAGCCACCAGAAGACACTGAGAAGACAGAAGGAAGCAAGAAAAAGACACAACAGGAAACGCCATAATTGAAAGACCGGAGTGGGATACCAGCTCAGCTGTAAATGTTCCAGGACTTTCTGTATGCTCTTGATGATGACAGTTTGGGTCAGTTTAGTACAAAGGCATGAAACCCCCTATGCTCCCACCCTGATGTTAAAACCACAAAGAATATGCACACACAGACACAAGCACACACAGTATTGCATAGGAAATCAGCCCAGATTCTGTTTAACTGCAGTGCACTTTATCCTTAATATTGAGCGGTGAAAGAATACTACTTTTGTTTAAGAGAATGAGAAATAAACATTTTATGCATAGATAATTCACATTCAAATTAATTACAGTTAAGGACAGAATAACCTGCAGTTAAATGAATCTCCCTATATTTTAATAATACACATCCCAGCCCTAGATTTTGGACTGCCCTGTTGAAACAAAATATATTGTATCAGCATGTGTTATAGCCCACCAGATTTTGGATATGTGGACTTTGGAATTGAACTCTGTTGAATGGTTGTATAAATTTTGGCTCTGTTTTTTTAATTTTTTTTTTAACATTGAGATAGTGATAAAGTTGAACTGAAGTAATATGTCATACATGGCCTGTGGTAAATTTACTGATCTTTTTCCAGGCATATCTCATTCCCTTTATCATGCTTAATTAACCAAAAACTAATATGCAAATCAATGAACCTGTGGAAAAAAACAACACGACTAGTTTCTGCTAATGTAATCGGTTGGTCAACTTTTTTGGTTTTTGTTTGGCAACACTACTTAAACTTCAGTACGCCAAAGGTTTAAAAAATTAATTATGCATAGTGATCTCAGAATGTGTTTACTCAGACCTACATCATTATCTGATTTCTTGTTATTTGAATAAAAGCTCACTCATGAGATTTTTTGGCACAAACCTTGAAGAAAATCCTGAACAGAAACCATCGATTTAAAAAGTGAATTTCCCAAGGGACACACAACAATTCTGAAGAAAAATGTCGAAAAGAGGCCAGCCAATTGTGTGAGCATGACATTTAACTAATATTTAAAGGTAGAGGAGGGCTTAGGAACATTGTAAACTTACTGTACCTTGTCACTTCAATGTATATTAAAACTACAATTATGTGTCCTTGGGTTAGATTCCCTCAGGTTTTCTTTACTCCACAATACGGGGCTCTGTACCAGATAATGAGGTAAGAAGTAGCATGCCTGCATAAAAGTAGAAAAATAATTTCTCCTGAGTTTAATAAGCTCATTCCATTTGAATTAACAAAAAGCGCTGTGTAAGATAGCATGTTTCAATTTGTGGCTCACATTGATTAATCAATCAAGACACTCATCTTAGATTGCTGGGTTAAATGTTAGTTAGCTTAAATCTGTCCACTTATCTACCAGAGCCATGCCTTTCCCACATTTCCACACTGAATTCAGCGGCCTCCCAAGCTACCTCTTAAACAACCAATTTGTTTTCAAGGACACAGTACCATCCTAACATTTTTGTGATAATTCCCCTGCAGTCAATTAACTATATCAAAACAACAGTAGCAAGAAGGGAAGTAATCTGATGAACTGAAGAGAACAGGGAAGGTGAGAATCTTTAGTTTTAAGTTTATTAAAAAACAAGATAGCAGCTCTTGGACTTAATTATAAAAAAAGTTTGCAGTCTGGGTTTTTATTATTATTTTTATTATTATTATTATTTTGAGAAATGTAAAGATTTGTGCAAGTAAGCTTGTAGTATGGTTAGTGAAGTCAATGAAAATAATTATTTGGCGAGATCATCATGCCCACCCTTTGCCCCCTACTAGTACAGTGTGGACCTGCATTTTTCCTATACAACAAACAATTTTGTTAAACAAATAAGCACACTTTTAAACCACAGGCATTGTCAAGACCTGGTACTTGTATTCCCTCATCCATGTTAAATTTAATTACAGAATGAAATGTGAATTTACACAGATCAAAATGCCCCAAGTTCTTATTTGCATGTATGTAGTAAAGCCACATAGGAGAGTTCTGTTTTCAAAAGCAGTGTGTTGGAAAGCCTTGTCAGGTATAGGTCATGTAAGAGTATGGTGGCTTTCTTGCTTAAATTTGCCTTCACTTCTGTCTATCAATTCTGTGTGAAAAAAAATACCTAGATTTGCCATTGTTTTTATACTGTACAGTCAATATTTGTGAAAATGATCTTATTTATACAGTTGATAATTTATAGGGAGGTCTGAAGCAAGGTGTGATAGCCTACACACACGCAGATGCGCGCATAGAGAGAGAAAGAGAGAGAGAGAGAGAGAGAGACTTGGGACATCCTTTCCCATCTTTACAGTCCAAATGTTGTGAGGGTGAAACGTCTTCTGGGTCCACTGCAAAAGAACCAACTGATATTGATCCCATTTAGCATTGATAACCAACAGTTTAAATATCAGGTGGTATCAGTCCCATTTACAGGCAACAGTCAGAACTTTAAAAAGCATTCAATTCTATTTTGAGAAGCTGTTGTTAGGGCACTGTTCTAGTGTATGGATGGTATTAAGCACAGCCAGTGGAAGTTTTGATTGTCACCAGCTACATTGTGGAGCAGCAAATGATTGGCCCTCTGTCATTTGGGTAGGTGATAATTTCATTCAGTGGCATGTCCGTGGTTTATGTAGCAGTGATTCCCCTCTGGCCAATCAGTCTGTCTGCCTACAGTCCATTTCTGAGGGTATGTGAGCTTAACTGGTAGACGGTGGAATAGATAGAAGCAATGGCTTGGCATTACATGTTTTGTGGGAAAGAAAATGCTTGTTCACACTCTCCTGACTACAGAGAGGACAATGCAGCAATGAACATGAACCCGCATAAACTGGACATTTCTAATTGGAAGAAACATAGGAGTTTTTTTTACATTTCACACAAAACTCTTTGCTGATATTTGGCAAACTATAGACAGTTATCATTAGATTGGTTAAACAACACTATTAAATCATACTCAGCTGCTAAATTCTGCAGATATGTCTTCAGATTTTCTCAGCACTGGGGTAATCATATGTTTTTCAAACATGAGGTGGGAGCTAATCAGACCTGTGTCAAATATTTTATTTGAAATACATTAACCATTTAGACACTGGTGAAATTATTGCAGATAACTGTCAATTGGATAAGAAACATTTATTTTTATGATAATTAAAAAATGGTTAGTAACATTTGTTTAAAATTTTCAGAGATTTGCAGGTGTATTTTCACATTTTACTTCGATATCAAAGCACTTCAAATATTTATTTGACCCTGGTCTGGAGCTAATAATGCTATAGCAATGGTAAATTAACATATTACATATACAGCTTCAAAATATGCAATACATTCTGCAGCGACGGACCATTTTACAGTAGTTAAAAGCTAGCTAGGTTTATAATTGGCCACTAACACCCCAGAACACTCTGAAAAATGTGTTGATACCAACTTGAATATGAATTGTGTGTACCCAAAATAATGTCTACATTTTTCAAAGGTACTTTTTTGTGTGAACATAAACTTTACAGGGGGAGGGGGGATTCTCTGTGAAATATAAAAGGGACATAAACAGCTTTAGTTCATTTCAGACTGTGGGCAAATTATGCTCCTGAACATCACATTGAACATATGTAGAAACCATGTGAAACTCATATTCAACAGCTGTTACAACATTGTGGTTACCACATAATAACTATTGTAATACAACATTATAGCGACTTCCAAATCGGGCGCTATGTTCTATGCATTCAGGTCTGAATTGTTTTTTCTTAACCCTGCATACACCTACTTATTAAATCATTAACAGTCTTTATGTTGCTCCTGTTTAACATGAAGGGAAACCTGACGCACTGCAGCCCATCCAGATCATCTGGAAGATTGATGTTGTTTTTGAAATTCCACGTTTGGTGAAAGCATTTCTTCTTTTGAACATCATGGGACACAAAAGGGCCATCCCCAATACCAATATGTTAAGTTCATGTGCATAGAATTTGTAATTGTAATAGTATTGCAATTTTCCAAATGTTTTCTAGTATTTCACAGTATATTTAGTTTGGAAATTTCTCTTGTAATACACAGTATCTGTTTGTTTCAGAGCAATAATTTAAAAATACAAAAAAAGAATGTGTGTTTGTGTGTCTGTGTGTGAAGGGGGCATTTGTATGATTAACTTTGAAATATGACTTGTATCTGTAATTTATAGGATCGTTGTTTGAAATGAATCTTGGTTTTGTATATAAAAAATGATCATGGAAATCTTGACAATCAACCTTTTCTTTATTTATATCTCTTTTATGGTGGATTACACTTAAAACTGAAGCATCAATGCTATTAAATTGAAATGTCAATGCCAAAAGAATGAAAGTCAGACTTCTGCGTCCCTGGCCTGCTGTAATAAAATATCATAAACATTATTTTTTATATTTTTTTTTTTTCATTGAATTATTCTTCATTCACAATTTAGAAACAAAGTGGGTCTCACACTGTATTTCAGTATTTTTCCTGATTGTGATGGCATGTCACAACAGGGTGTGACATGCCAAGACTGGATGAGTCTTAAAATAGAAAGCGTGGGTAGCAGTTCTTTATAATGAAAACAACATGTTCACTGCACAAGATAAATTAAAAGAAAGAATGTATGTTATTAAAGTTAATTGGGAACTGAGACATTTATCCACAGGCTCCATATTAAAGCAACCAAGAAACTACTTTAGCTTGCTATACTGATACAAAAATATAATTGAAGATTTAGCTGGAAGCACAAATCACAACCAACCCCAGCAAATTAATTTAAATGCAAAAAGTATATGCATTGAAGCCCGAAAACCCACACTGACAAGCATTACATTTGTACTCAAATAGGCATAAACTATCCTCACGGATAAACGTTTTTGATACCTGGAAATAAAACAAAGAAGACCACAAGCAGGTCAAGGACATTTATCAAGGGTATTTATCCTTTTGATCAAAAGTAATCCCACAAAAAACCTTTATAATTTGCACATGCAGTGTAGTTAGCTGGTTTGATGCTGCTTGGATATTGCAAATCTTTGGGCTGACAAACAAGCCCATCCTTTCCATTTAAGACTTTAAATGTTTATTATGTAAACACATTCATTTCAATGTGCTTATATATAATAAACCAAAACACCATTTGCCAAATAGCTAATGGTATTTATTAATTCACCAGAAATAAATCATTGAGGCCAGCAGATTAGTGCCAATCTACCAAATATGTAATTTTATTACCTGACCCATATCTAATTTGCTTTTGTGGGGTTCTAGAAAAACCTATCCCTACAGGATTGTTTTTGATGCAGGTACAGATTCAGGACTGGTGTAAAAATATCCAATCCGAAAATAGACGTGACATTCTGTGCAATACTAATAGGTATCTAGATGAATAGATAAGCATGTACAAGTTTAATGCTCAAAGTCAATGATTATATTCATGTGAGCAGGGCGTGCAATCCCAAGTAAATGTAGTGTTTAAAGTTTGCATTGAATATTTGCTCTAAGGGTGAGAAAGTTCATTTAGCATTGCATTAACAAGCTATATTTACAAAGATTATAAATATTAATTAACTTTAATGTAAACATGCTGTAAGTAATGTAGGATAAGTAGCACAGCACAAAATGTACCTTCTGTTGGTACATTGGGATGGCAGGTATGCCATCCAGCCAAATTACGTTTTGGCGGGGCATGCCCCATACCTATACAGCACCGAGAGTTTGGCACTTTTCAGGGTTCCCCACAGAAATAACTGCAACAACCACAGACTCTCAGCCCTTAAAAACATTCATTTCTGTACCTTCTGACCCCATTTCACATTTCACAAACAACTTCACACATCCACACAATAAAGGCCCAAACTCAGAGGATTTTGCGTTTTCTCCTCCTTTTTTCCTGCCTGATTACATCATCACAAATACTCCCAGCCCACAAACAATATGTCTCCCCATTGGACGTTGAAGGGACATCAGCCAATAAAAACAGATACACAAGCAAAATGACATATATGCTTATTTAAAACACCAAAAGTTTCATGTATATATGTCTCATTCCATAATAGCTCACCGGGTAGTTATTCTGCCTCTGACACTTTTGAATTTGACAGCTCAGGTTAGACCCCCCCTCAGACTCATGAAAACCTCTTACTCAAAAACTATTGCTTTTGCATCTGTATAATCGCTGCGGGAAACTCATTTATATTTCTGAAATAAAAATGAAATACACCCACACTTTAGACAGTTCAGTTTAATTTGTCTGAGCTAAGATAGACTAATTGTTGCATGTGACGTGGCACAATTTTGATGTCAATACTTTTAATGGCAGGCCTAGATGTGAATGAATGACTTGTATACAGTGATTTGCATGTGTGATTAACTTGGTATTTTTGTATGTTGAAAACGTTTTCATCAGATATTACTTACTCAACAGCTGAAGAAACTAAATTATGTAGCATTGAGACCATTATCCACCAGCACCATTGCACACCATGACAATCCAATGTGCAATAATCAGTAGAGTCAAGTACAAGCAGTACTTGAAATGGGCCAGAAAGGCTGATATGCCATAGAAAGGCTTCTATGTCTTTTTCTAGCTTTCCACTACTTCTTTCTGGTGTTACACTACTTCTCATAAACTGTACATACATACCTACCGTAAAAAGGGGCATTGAAGTCAGAGAAAGCCTGGCTAACTTTAGTCCACTTCTTGCAGGTGTAAAGAAATCAATGAATGCTGCCGAAAGCAGCCATTGCTGGCTAATGCCAGCTCCCCAACTCCCGCTACAAATGCTTAGATCACAGAGCTCAGCATTCTAATGCAAAGTAGGACCCTGAAATACTGAAACAGTTTTCTAAGAAAACTGCCCTAGATAAAATGGTGTCCCTAGAAAGAGGGAATAGAAGAAGGAATAATAAAAAAAATAGTAAAAAGGCAAAAAAATAAAAGGTCTAAAAGACAAAAGCAAACTTTCATGAAAACTGTTTCATGGATGCAAGGCTAAAAATACTTGTGGCAAGTGAGTGCCACCCCTCTTAGATAAAACACACTCACAGGAGACTGACCGTTTCCGTAACCCGCACTTCCGTGCTATTTTATTAAGAGATGCGGTTTTTACAGACACTTTTTTCAGACTGTGTATCACAGTTCCGTAGCCGTCTTGTCATTGGCGATCCCCTTCTCTCCGGCTTCCGGTCTGGCTTTTAAAAACCCCAGGCTCACTGTTGAAAGCAATCAGAGGCAATCAGCGCAATAAAACAATTAACGATTATCGGCGCTGATTACCTCCAGCTGACAGTTGTGACGAAGGATCCGAGAGCCGCTCCTCTCACACTCTCTCTCTCTGCAGCCGACGCTCAAACCACGCCCACCCCACCACAATACTGTATGTGTTTTAAATCATCATTTTTTGCTGTCCTCAATTCTGCAGATAGATCACACTCAATAATTACTTAGATATTCTGACTTAACAAGAGCCTGGCTCCAAGGTAAGGTAAATGACACTATGCTGCTGTAAATCATGCATCACACATAGGTAACAAGACAGGTGTCAACTAAAGGTACTATTTGGGTACCTTCCCAGAACACTGCCTGCTTGGACTGAGCCTGAACTCCAGATGGCAAGGGAAGACCAATGCTAGACATGTAATCCTTGAAGAGTTTTCCCCCAGAGCTTCACTCTCCAAAAGAGAATATACCTAGCCTGCCTCTTAATGGCACGTATGCTCAATATTCTTAAAGTGCAATATTCTCCCCAATCTCAGAGGAGAGTAGTGAGAATTACGTGTATGAAATAAAGGCCATTCACACAAACATACAGCATGCCATCCGAGAAAATACAGTACCATTAGAATCATCTGGACTGTAGCCTAGTGAAGTTATGCACTAAAATACCAAGATAATGCATACATATGTTTAAAATGAATGGGACAAAAAAAATACATTCTTTGAAAAATCATAATTTCCCGCAGTTGTCAGGGTGGACTGACAGTTTGTCAGTTTAGTAAATCACACACGTTACAATTAGTAACTGCACACATTAAATCTTTATATTCATTATTCCTTGAAATTCAGCAGAGAACAAAGCTTCCATTTGTCCAAATCTGTTCAAATATGTACATGACACATCTTCACATTTTTGTTATTTAACCTCTTAAGGCACAAGCCAAATTTTGCCAATCCTTGCCCATTTAGGGGGTACCCTATTTAAAGCTTTATAACTCCAGACGTGAACACCACAGAGACTTGAAAAATGGCTTAAATGAAGCAAGACATTTGTACAATTTACAATACTAACACAGATTAGTTTATATTCATAATTTTGGAAGAAATAAAGTGCCACAAATGCAATTGTTTTGACAAAAAATCCAAAATAAATTTGCACTTTTTAAGTTCGCAATGAAATACTGCGAGATTGAATATATGCAGGAGGTTAAACTATACATGTGCTAGGTCAAAAACGTCTTGACCACAAGTTCATAAAATCTAAGGGTGGATATGTAGAACTACTATAGATGTATGAAGCAAAAACTAAGCAGTGTACCCAGCATCTCCAAATCTATCCAAAATGTCTAAATTATGCATTGCTGTAAATCATAACATATCCATGTATTTCACTACAAATCAACTGTTTTGACTCAAGAAATCACTGTTGCATAATTTTCAAATGGGAATTACAAGCTTTCAGTCAGTACAGTGGTCTAAAATAGCTAGGTGTCCAGAAACATATCCAAAATCTCTCCAAAATTGAATAAAATGCTTTTTGTCCATTATAAAGCATATAAACGAGCCCCTTATGAGGGTTTAAGATGAAACATTGCTATCAGATTAAAAAAATAATGCAAAAACATTGTCACACAATGCGGTACAGTACCTAAATGTGTAATAATTAACTCGTATGTATTTCTATACTCTGTACTCTCGTATGTTTTCTTGTATGGGGATGAGACAACATGAAAACAATTTTCACCCGTCCACCACGTTTTGGCAATGTTCCAGCTATGACGTCATCACTGTTGCATGCTTCACAAAAACTATTACACTTCCGTCTAACGCTTACATTACAGTGTAAACGATTTACATTATATAACACCACTAACCTATTTAAAGATACTCAATTTCAAAAATAACGTATATAACCGAAATATTTTGAACGGTAATACTTACATAGCAATGATGAAATCTCCTCTATGTTCAGTAGATAGAGACAGAGACGGTATCAATGATATTGTTCTATTCGCTTCTGTTTTGCTCCAGAAAACGATGTCAGCTAGGTCTATCAGCAAACATATGGTTTAGCTATGTTCAGAAGTCCTCAATAATAATAGTATTTTCCAAGAAATTACGAAATATCCTTGAACACGTTTCGTTAGGTGCATCGTATTTGTCTGCTAACAGAGTGATTGCGTAAGTGAATGCTATGCTAAGAATATTTTCTGTTACGCTGACCTATAAAACGCTATTCCAAAAGCAGAATTAGACATGTTATACATCGTTAGAAAGCTTATACTCTCGCCTACCGAATAAATGAATTGTAAATCAAGTCAGACTGTACTAAAAAGGACGACGACGCCGTAAACAACAGGTGTGGTGTTACGCACAGCTATTTTGGAAGATACCCAGGCGTCACAGATGCGCCTATATTTCCCAAACGGATTGTCCAAGACAATATATGACCACGCAGTCTCAAAAGGGACATCTCTACACGTAAAACCAACAGTAAGGTTTTATATTTATTCAATATTTAGTCCCAGATATTGACTGTAGAATGACATGGTATCATTTTTAAAAACTTTTTCTCGTTTATTTCGTTATTCAGTGAGCAGCGTTTTCACTGCTGTATAGGCATATCTTAGTGCTATTGTCGGGTTTATCTTGCTGCTATGACGGAATACGATTTTTTAGCGGTGAAAGAATATTTTTATTAATGCCAGGATAGACAATATTGTCCATTATGTCAAGGGTGGGGGGTGTTTTTTAGATGAGACTGCAGGGAGGGGGTGCGTGTTAAATGAACGACCGGAGCGACAATGGTGGGGCTGCGAAACTCCGTTTTCGGCATAGTTGTCATGTATCGTCTACTAATGAAACTGAAACAACGCGTTTCTGTTTTCATCTCACACGTTGGTTGCAGTAGCACCGAATGTTTGACTTTAGTAATCTAGGCACGCGGGCGTGCCCACCACTAGGGGCAATGCGCTAAGAGGTTAAAGAGAAATAATATTACAATAACTTCATGAAATCGGATAACACATTTTGGCGTCATAAATCACTACCATTCGTCATCAATTAAGTAATTTCCGAAGCTGATTCAATTTTCTTTTTTTTAATCAATGAGGGGAGGTTCTGAACTTTGAGTGGCATGTATCTCTAGCCATTCAGGTGCAATCTATGGTACTTCAACTATCTCAACAAAACACGCCCAAAATTTTGCGTCGGGGAAGCAATGAATGCCAGTAGACTTCACTCTACTGAAAGTTTGTTTGCAAAAAAAAAAAACGCTCTTGAAGCTATTGGGATGGCAGGTATGCCATCCCGCCAAGTTACGCCTTGGCGGGGACATGCCCCGTTCCTATACAGCACCGAGAGTTTAGCACTTTTCAGGGTTCCCCACAGAAATAACCACAACAGCCACAGACACTCAGCCCTTAAAAACATTAAATTCTGTACATTCTGACCCCATTTCAACAAACAGATTTCATAAACAACTTCACATGTCCACACAATAAAGCCCCAAACTAAGGGGATTTTGCGTTTTCTTCTTCTTCTTCTTCTTCTCATTCTTATTTTTCCTGCCGCCTATCCCACTAATAACATGTCTCCCCATTGGACATTTTACCGACACCCGCCAAATCTTGAGCTACACGACCCAATGAAAAACTTGCATACACACGCAAAATACCCATATACCTTTTTACTCTGAAACATTTTCAGTACAAACAGCTAGTTTGCCTGTGGCCTAGTGGGTAAGGTTACAGTCTTGGGAACACAGGGTCCTAGGTTCAAGCCCAGCTAGGAACGCCTTTCTTTAAAGGAGTACCATGGTGATTTTCACACTTTCTCGGTTTTATGTGCTATTTGCACAAGAGGCATTGAAGAAACACAATGAGTAAAGCATTAAATATGTCCGTTCTGCATTTTTGGAGAAATATGCGTTTTAAATTTATCGTCCTATTTTCAACCGGTTGAGAAAGTTGTCAACTTGGTGCGTCACAAACACAGTAACCACTCCCCTTTCCACGCCCCGTAAACCCATGGATAACTCCAGACCCATAGTTTGCGCCGCTGGCTTACAGGCAAGAAAATGCAAATATTTGACTAACGTTAGGTTCACTTAAATTAGAGTGCCTTTTAAGGACTATTAGATTATTTCTGGTTATATTCATTTAGCTAGCTAGCTAACGTTAGCTAGCTAGGTAGTTTGCTTTCATAAGGCAATGATATCGATAACGTTAGCTAGCTAGTTTGCTTTTATGAGGACGTTATAGTTGTGCTTTTATATTAACTTGGCTAGCTAGATAGCAAAAATTATAATTGGATATAAGTCAACGTCCTTACCTTAGCTATCTATCGATACTTCATGTACTACTAAGCTAGCTAGCTTGTGAAAAGTCTCCCAAAACAGCACGTATCATGGGGGTAGCTATGGTAACGGGGCACGGTCTGTCAATCATAGCTAACTGACAGTTCTCATTACCACGCCTAGACGGTTCGGGTGAACTTTTATAGTGGGAAATTTAGGCTTAGAAAAATGCGTTTTAAAGTACATTGAAATGACTGAATAATAAAAAAATTATGCACATGTGGAGTTTTGCAGAGAAAAACGACTGGCTTGGTTTTCAAGTATGCAAAAACACTTTATTTGAGCAGATCGCTCTGGAAAACATGCAATCAGACTGCCACGTCAGGAAGCTCTGCTCACCCTCGCTAAACCCCCGGCTTATCTCTACCTCCCGGCTGACGCGTCACCTGTCAGGTGAGTCTGAGAACGTGGGCGTGTTGCCACATGGGATTCTGCCTCTCTCCCCCCAGTGCTCACTACACACATTTGTTTTGTTGTTGCCTAAAGACAACTGGGAAGTGTCATGTTCAACCACCATGTTACTCCTTTAACCTGCTTTTACCCTCACTAATAATTGTCTCAATTGACTTGAAAGAACTGAGGAAATATTGGGTAACATTGCTTTGAAATACATCTTATGTCATTTCGGTGAGGCAAGATAGCCTATATTGTTTGTAGTACCGTAACATGGCGTCATTTTGATATCAATACTTTTGAGTAACTTGGCATTTTTGTACGTTGAAAACGTGTTTTTTATGAGATTATTACACACAGTGAGTAAGATTGAGGTTCTGCAAAAGAGAGGGTTTTTTTTGCAGAACCAAGGATGAATAATTACTTTTGTTTGGCATGGATCCATTTGAAGACAATATCGGCTTTAGTTTGTTTAAATAATCCGTCATTATGCTGAGAAATTTCTAAACCATTTTTATTAATAGTATTTGTGTTTCTCTGCAAACGCGTGAAAATACGCTGGTATAATAAAACAATGACACTAAATATATATATAGTCTGCATCGTTCCGTTGCTACCATAATGTAACAAACTTTTTTACAGCTGCAGTTTATCGCTACAATTACTAATATTGAATATAAACAAAAGAGGAAATTTATGCTGTAGTCTGCCAATGTCTAAATAAATAATACGGGTAGGGATGGCGAGTTGATATTTTGTTTTCAGTTTCGGTTTTTTCAATGTCGTATTTATTATTTGAAATATGTATTATTATTCTTTCTCTGTCTCTGAGGGGCTCTGAAATATGCATTCACTGCTAAGCTGACCAATGGATTGGAACATGTGTCTTTTTTCTCAGGGAACTGCTATCAGCACATCAATTTGTATAGAACAGTGAGCCAGTTTCAAATTAAGCATATATATGTAAGTCATATGTATGTACGGCATGTGCTGAAAGGCAGGTCATCGAGGAGCTTGAGCCCCTGTTCTTTTGAACTGGTACTCAGAAGGCCTGGATGGTGTTTTTCTCTAGTATTTGTTGTTTTCTTGCACCACCACCATCATTAATGAGGGTAGTAAAAAAGGGCACCCACTCCTAAGTATCACTGTTATTATTATTATTGTTATTCATAATAATAATAATAATAATAATAATAATTAATAATAATTAAAGCAGCAAGCGGCATTAGGAGGGGTCCAAGCATTGGCACTATCACGCCCCCTATGGAGCAATTTTTAAATGGTTTTTCTCTCATGATCATATACCTTCACCCAACATATCTACTGAATATCATGATGCTTCTATAAAATATTGATGACTTATGGCCAATATTGTGCTAAGAGACACTGTTGGATGCCTTAATTGGGTCACCATGGATGTGTCCTGACCGCTTGCCGTAAAGGCCTTTACTATGTCGTAACACTTAGATGGAATGTCTTAACACTTAGATGGCCCAACGTGTATGTAGAGCTGCAGCGCTTCCATGCCACAATTAAAAAAGGCGTCAGACTAGTGTTGTCACGATACCAAAATTTTGACTTTGATACCGATACCAGGTTTAGTATCATGATACTCGATACTGAAACGATACTGATTCGATACTCGGTACCTAACGATACTGAAATTAACTTAATAGATCAGAAACGTAATGTCCACAAGGGTTGACCTCATTTTCGTATTCACGGTTTATTAACAATCTGGTTTATTAACAACCTTCAAGTTGAAGTCTGTTCAACATATTAATAAGCATAGGCCTATAGTGTTACAACACTAAACAATAGAAAAATATATTAAATATATTTCAAAAATTCAACAATTGTAAACTAAATAATCTTTAAACAGGTCTTTCACTTTTAACTCTCAGGGGTCTAAGGGTAAAATGAGGCAAACTGGTGATTCTGCGATGCTCTGGCATTTGTGTAAATTTCATCAACTTCATATACAGTGATTCCAAAGTTTTTCATATCTTTATTTTCAGCACAAACTCAGCTACAAGAATATGGCAGTAGTAAGTAGGTCATAATCATGTGTGGATTGTAAACTGCTCTAAAATCACACAAATTGTAAACAGTAGTTTTGAACATGCACAGGAATGTTGTAATAAAACACACTAAACAATTGTGAATAAGAATTTTGGTCACTGAAATGTGTTCATCAAGGTCTTGGGTATCAAAAGATGACAAAATATTTTTGCAAATCCAATGAGAAATATAAAATAAATTGCTAAAAGTAAGTGTTGTGACTATTATTTTTAAAAACGGGAGGGCTAATGGCCTTTCTGTAATGAATATTTATTGAGAAGGAGGACCTGCCTGCTAAGTAGGCTATTCACACCTGGCCGCATGCCTCCCCACCTCTAAGACAAAGACTTTTCACAAAGCAATACACAGTGAGCCATTTAGAAGACAGAAACACAGACATCTTTTGATTTTGGTACATTCATTGAAGTAAATTATCTGAATGGGAGATGCAATTCACACACATTTCCAGGTTATTTCAGAATCAGAATCAACTTTATTAGGCAAAGTGCATAATATAAAAGAGCATTTACACAATATAAACCCAATATTTCTGCTTCACACACACAATTCGACTCCAGAATGGTTGCCACAAGTGCCTTACAAAACAACAAACACAAAAGCCAATTTATACTTGCTCCCTTTTGCTATTGCCCTGGCAGCATGCTCGTTGGTGTTCTTGTCCTGACAGCATCTGTAGAGAAAAATAGTTTGAACAAATCCAGAGGAGTGTGGGCTTCTGTCGAGCTCAGCTGCACTCCAGGTTGCCGTGCAGGACGGAAACGCATCACCGGTAGGGCCACATCAGCAGATTTCTCAGTTTTCCATGACTGAGCTGGCTGAGCTGCTTGCTGCTTGTTGACTGGTGTCCTCTTGCCACTCTTGCGTCGCCTCTTAGCAGGTGGTAAACTAGGCTGTGTTACCTGATCAGCATCTCTGTAAATGTAATAGAAACAAAATTGTTAGGAAATGTGACATCAAATCAAACTTTATTTAGCACATTCCCATCAACAACAATGTGATTTACAAAAAAGGGACAAACCACTAACTAATGAAAACAAAACTTATAAAATGTGGCAGTTATATCTTATACAAACAAATAACCGAACAAACACAACCAGATGCAGAGAGGTAGCCTATAATTTTGAGATGCAACGGTTAGTGTGGAAATTTACAAACGCGCATATTACTCGATATTCCTACAAACACACACATAAATTGCAATACAGTACACATATTTACAAATAATAAAAGCTATCAACGAAACAACATTAGCTAAACTCACGCAACTCATAAATAATGCCTCAATCTGAAGTAGGTCTTTTTAGCTAAGTGGTTAGTTTATTTCCCGAACTTACATGCAATATGCTAACATCGATTGTGCGAGGACACCCGGTTTTAGAATCCTAGCCACGCCAATACACGCCACGCATAGGTTATTTACGTACAGTGATCAAGTAAAATAGTTACAGTGCAATTTTTTGAGATGCAGTATTGAATCGTTCGTAGTGTGGCAATTTACAAACGCGCATATTACTGGATATTCTTACAAACACACAGATAAGTTGCAATACAGTACACACTACCAATATTATCGTAAGAAATACACTTACTCATGAAGTTGATCCTCAGCTGGATCAGTTCGCAGTTCGAAATGACACCGTTCTTCATCAGTGTCAGCTTCAGTGTCTGGACCTGATGAGTTCGCGTCTTCATGGTCGCTCTCCCACAAAGCATGAAGAACATCCAGTCCAGTCATTCGTGCCATTTTCCGAAATGAAATGTAAGGATTGCCCGAGAAGACGTGGGCTATGCTTCTGTGTGACATTTTATCCTTGTTTACAGTAGGCGCTCTCGCACATCAAACGCATCGCCCCTCCCCTGCCATCGATAGCAATTAGCATGTCATTATCTTGTGAATGTGGTCTGGGCGTACTTACTGCCGAGCGAACATCACATATTAATGAGAAAGACTTAGCACATGGCAATGGTCTGTTTGATCTCATTTTAAATAGCTTAAAACAATTCATATATTTTGTCAATGGGTACATTGGAATGCCACGATTCTAAGGTTTATGTCAATGTCTTTGTTGTGTCCGTATGATAAAAGCTCGCGAAGTTATTCATCCAAATAGCAACAAAATCTTGTCGAGCTCCGCCGGCGGAGCTCTCGACCCCAGAGAGTTAAATAGATCTAAAAACAGCATATTTTAATAACAATACAGCATCTTCCTATAATAAAATATTTCCAAATTAGAACACCTATTGCTACTGAAGTGAACTGAGTCGAAGCTTGCGCTGTATCAATGAGGATGAATGCACAAGTGCATGTCACCTGACTTGGCTACCTTAGTTGCTACTGCCATCTAGCGGAGATTCTAACAAATTACACCTTTTATCCTCTCCAATCAGTAATGCGGGAGACACATTTCTCTGGCTTTTACATTTGACACAAAACTACCAAACGTCGGAACCGTTTCTTTTTTTTAAGTACCGAAAAAGTGCTGAAGTTTTGATATACCGTGCAACACTACGTCAGACACATATTCCAATCCACTGTTCAGCTTAGCAGGGAATGCACATTTCATAACGCCTCAGAGACAGATAGAATAATAATACGTATTTCAAATAATAAATACGACATTGAAAAAAAAAATGAAACAAAAAACGAAATATCAACTCGTCATACCTGCATAATTTATTTCGACATTGGCAGACTACAGTATAAATTGAGTTTTTTGTTTATATTCAATATTAGTAATTGCAGCGAGAATCTGCAGCTGTAGACACAAGAAAGTTTGTTATATTATGGTAGCAACGGAAAGAAGTGGACTATATATATAGGCTATATTTACCGTCATTGTTTTATTATACCAGCCTGTTTCACACATTTGCACAGAAACTGAAATACTATAAATAAAAATGGTTTAGCTATATCTCAGCATAATGACGGATGGGGATGGGATGATATGAAAACAATTTTCAACCGTCCACCATGTGTTTTGGCAATGTTCCAACACTCTCGTCATCACTGCTGCATGCATCACAAAAACTATTACACTAACGCTTACATTACAGTGTGAAATATCCACATTATATAATACCTATATTATATAAAAATATTTGAAGGTACCCAGGCATCACAGACGTGCGTATATTTCACAAACGTATTGTCCAAGACAATATATGACCACTCAGTCTCAAAAGGAACATCTCTATGCGTAAAACCAACGGTAAGGTTGTATATTTATTCATTACTTAGTCCTAGATATTGACTGTAGAATGACATGGTATCATTTTTTTAAATGTTGTCTCGTTTATTTCATTACTCAGTGAGCAGCATTTTCACTGCCATATTGTCATATCTTTTATGGGCTATTATCGGGTTTATCTTGTTGCTATGACGGAATACAATTTTTGAGTGGTGAAAGAAAATTTTTATGAATGCCCAGATAGATAATATTGTCCTTTATGAAGTTCAGACCCTCCCCTCACTGATAAAAACTAGACCCGATGGTGTCAGATTACTTAGTTGCGTCGCCATGGATGTCTTCTAGCCGCTTTCCGTAAAGGAGTTTACTAGATGTCGTAACACTTTAGATGTGGAGCTAAAGCTCTTCCACACCGAAACTAATAAAAAGGTCCAAATGGCGGGCAAACAATATGGTGGACATAGGTGGTCCCAAGTTGTAGAGCACATCCAGATGCATCGGTCGAAAAGTTTTGTGTTGATCTGACTTATGGTGTGGGAATTATGGCCTTTTAAAATATAACCCTTTGTTATAGCACCACCCACCATCTGGTCGACATAGGTGATTTGTAGTACCTGAGTAGTGGGGGGCCGTAGGAACCCACCTATCAAATTTGGTTGGTCTAAAACTTATGGTTACTGAGCCTTATGGTTGCTGAGAAAATTAAAAAAAAAAAAAAATAATAATAATAATAATTCTAACAGATACAATAGGGTTCCACCAGCTTCGCTGCTTGGACCCATAATAACCACAATGCCAACTATAATAATACATTTTATTTGTAAAGTGATTTCCCCATGCTCCAACTGTACCATATATAAAGTGAAAACATCACAGAAGAAGAAAAACAAATACCAAAACAAAGCAATAAAAACAAGTGTGTGTACATTTCACTTTTCCCTGACTGCATGTGCAGGTCACTCAATAAAAGGAGGGTATGGACAGAGTTTGGAGAGTTTTTATTTATTTATATTTTCACAGCCCCTCCAGGAGATTTGGTTTTGTTTACCCTTTGAACTTCATTGCTAACTATAGTTCTGCAGTTCAGACCAAAATCTTTTTTTTTTACCTCACTGTTCCTCTCCAGTGGTCTTGACTAATGCAGTATTGGATTGTCAGGACACCATTCAAAGGGCAGTGGAAGAGATTGTATCAACAGTGAAAAATATAAATGCATGGTTACAAGATATCGGAATTTAATTGAAAAATTTGCCAAATTGAAATTGTTGGTCTGGTTTTCTTTTGAGTTTATTTATTTATTTATTTATTTATTTTTAAACTTACATGAAAAGAAAAGAAAGCCAGCAGAAAAGAGATTACTTGTGTGATGTACATGCATGGGCCAGCTCTGATGTCAACCAAGTCAGTAAATGCTCACCAATAGGCCTGATTGTTTTTAAATTCCATGCTCCTGTTGCTGTTGTGCATGTTATTTTAGTTATTTCGCACATGAGATCTATTAATTTAATAAATCAATGTTTTAAAAACACAGTTATAACACATTTGGCAGTCCTTCTCCCCACAAACCACACAATCCTCCGTTCTCTATCCACACCACCCCTCCACAACAGTTTTTTAGTTTTCCATTATTTTCAACAACTTTACCGTGACTACTCCATGACTTTAGCCAATGTTTTCCATGACAAACCCCAAGCCTTAATTATGTATATATTGTTAGGCATATATTGTATATGATAGATACCACACTGGGGTGGTGTTAAGTGATGTTTTTTATTGTATATAAGGTATATACACTCACCGGCCACTTCATTAGGTACACCTGTTCAACTGCAAACTGCACCCGTTAACGCAAATATCTAATCATCCAATCACATGGCAGTAACTCAATGCATTTAGGCATGTAGACATGGTCAAGACGATCTGCTGAAGTTCAAACCAAGCATCAGAATGTTAAAGAAACGTGATTTAAGTGACTTTGAAAAATCGAGAATTCAATATAAATTATTAATATATTAATAAAACCTTAAATAAAGTAGCACATTGTAAACTAAAAATTTAATGTGATATACAATTTAGACTTTACTTAAAATTCACATTTTTACATAATTTTCAAAGGAACTGAGCACTCAAGATTGCTTAGAATCATCGACAGAACATCGGCATTGATTAGGATTATAAAAATAAAGAATGAATTGAATTTATTAATTTTCAAGTATTTTTTTCCCCAGGATTGTATAGCACTCGAACAGTCCTCCTCTTTCAAGCACTCTATGTCTATCTGTAATTTTAACCCCTTCGCACAGATGCCAAATCTGGCCAACCCTCACCTCTGTTTAAGGCTTTAAAAGTCCAGATGTCAGTGACTTGGAAAATGGTTTAAATGAAGCAAGACATTTGTGCCATTTACAATACTAACTTAAATCATTTTATATTCATAATTTAGGTAGAACTAAAGTACCACAAATGCAATTATCTTGGCAAAAATGAAGTTTTTCTCCTTTAGTATGAAATGAAATACTTAGAGGTCACATATAAAAAAACAAGCAAAACATATCCTGGATCATTCACTCCTTGACCACAAATGTGCAAAATCTGAGCATGGTATGCAGAACTACTAAAGATCTATGAAGAAAAATGTTCTCAATGTACCTTTGTTATCCCTTAGTGTCTGCAGATCTATACAAAATATTTAAATTGTGCATTGCTATAAATAATTTCATAATCATACACCGATCAGCCACAACATTAAAACAACCTGCCTAATATTGTAGGTCCCCCTTGTGCTGCCAAAACAGCTCTGACCCGTTTTTAAAATCATGTGGAAATAATTCACCCTCTAACAATATCTTAGCTTTTTACAGCCCTGTAGCAACTAATAATGTAACAAACTACCAACAGTGTAATAACTCCCAATAATGTTATCCATTTCAAATTTTTTATGTAATAAAAACCAATAATGTAATAAGTAGTAGTAGTAGTAGTAGTAGTAGTAGTGTACTTTATTGATCCCCGGGGGGAATTTGCTGTTGCAGCATCAAAGACAACAAAGTAACACAATCAGACACAAATTTACAGTAGATACAAAGTAACAGATATAACAGAGGACACCTTCAGAGGTGGAGTCCATGCCTTGAGGGGTCAGAGCTGTTTTGGCAGCACGAGGGGGACCTACGCAATATTAGGTAGGGGGTTTTAATGTTGTGGCTGATCGGTGTATATTTCAGTACAAATCAACTGTTTTGACTAATGAATCTTAATTTTCATCATTTTCAAGTGGGAATGACTAGTTTATCATCAGTATAGGTGTCTAAGATATATAGGGGTTCAAAAACCTATCCAAAACTTTGTGTCCATTGTAAAGCATATAAATTTGCCCCTTTATGATGGATTACGAATATACCTTGATATCACATGAAAAATAATGCAAAACCATTCCGAAACACTGTAGTACACATACCTAAATATGTAATAATTCACAAATGTATGTTTTTCAGTTTTTGTAGTATGTAATCTTATGCTGCATGGGAATGGGACAATATATCATTATTATGATCACGCCAATGGAACTTTTTACCATAATCTAGCACATATCAACACACTGTAAATTTGAATGAGTATTTTCAATGGCATTTTTATTCCATATTAACAGCTAGGGCTGTTAGATAGCGCCAACTGCAAATGTGCTGACCATTATTAGCAGATGCTAACAGATGTCTCTTATGGCTAGTGTAGAACTGGAATCCAGATGGTTTGATTCAGTTGGTCATCATCACACTTTTTAAAAATCAGAATGCTATGAGGGGTGGAAGTCATGAAAATGAATAATGAAATTTTAAGTAATTAATTTTTTTTAAGTATAAAAACTGATCTTATAAAGGCAATCTGCTAATTCTGATGCTCAACTATTTATCACCTCCCAAACCTTTTCTTTTTTATATCCAACAGGCTTGACTGAAACATATATAACATGAAAGCAAATTAATCAGTTATGTTTAATAAAGTGTGTCTTTCTAATACTACTTTAGTTTTCTTGATAATTGCTATTAATATTTTGACTTAATGTTGTGTACTGTAGTTCTCTGCCAAAGTTGCCACCTACTGTTCAAATACATATGTAATTACTGTGGTTGGAAGTGGTGGTATACATATATAGTTGCGACCGTAGATTGTAGGGATGCACCGATTGATCTGCCACCGATCGTTATTGGCCAGCATTTTTAGAACTGCTGATGGTCAGCTCCAGTTATGTCCTATTATTCAAAAGAAAAAAATAGTACATTGTTTACTTGTAATTCAAGTGGTGGTTTTCATTTGCTTGTCAGATACAAAATAATTGCACTTCATCTTCCATATTCAGTGTTTCCACTATAATTGTACAGACCTGGTGAGCTGCCAGGATTTTTTTAAATGCCGAAAATAACGGCAATTATCTATGAATTTGGAAATCAGTAATCATTTGGTTTGGGAGCCTCTGCAGGGCTCTGTTCCGAAATATGAGTCAACCTCTGTGTTGCTGCCAGGGAAACTTGACGCGATAAGTGTCCCTGCAGTGTTCTATCAATAAACTATATAATAACCCAGTTCATTGTGTTCTATACTGCCATCAGTCCCACTGAACTGTGATCAGTCTATTTACTTTACTTACCCCCTGCTGAGTGAAGTGAAAGTAAGTTTATGATATTTAATATTTTCTTATGGAACCGCCATCTCACTGTATGTCTTTTGTTTGCACTGTCAACCTAAAGTTACAACATTGTGTTGCTATGGTTGAACGTTGAAGAATCCCTGACTTGTTTACATTCTGGACAGATCTGACTGCAAGCGAACCTAATGCTGTTCCCCCTTGCTGCGCTTTCTACACATGCAACACCTGAAGGTTTGATCTAAATGCAGTGACAGCATATCGCCTTTTTTCCCAAAATGGTAAATATGCCAGCCTGTGTGCTGGGTTTGTTTAGGGGTTTTTCAGCGCATACCACCAGGCCAGAAAAAAATTAGAGGGGAATATTTCAGGAATACAATTGAAAGAATGCATTTTAAGTTGGATGAATCCGAAGAAATATCATACAAATTAAATGCTTAACTTTGTTGCACTATTTTAAAGTTGTTTAATTAGAGATCCAAGCAGGGAAGCTGCTGGAATCATACTGTTTTTGTTCTGTTTTTTTATTATTAGGGAAACCCTAATAATAAAAAAAACCCTATTGTTTTTATTTTTATTATTACTATTCTTCCGTAAAATGAAAAGGGCAGCAAAAACCGCAAATCATAGAGCTTTGAAACTTGGCAGGTATGTTCCTATGCCTCACCACTACTCAGGTTATTGCAATGATGCCTAGCATACCCTGTAACATAGCGATTTACATTTTGGCTCATAACTCCGAAACTGTATTGTCTTGAATCAGAAGATTCTGTGGCTCATGCTGAACAAAATGTATAATCCTGATTTAATTTGCATATTTCCAAAATTTTCCTCCATTTAGAATTTTTAGCAAAACCTACTTTTGCTAACTAGACTTGGGCTGTTGGCCTATTGTTAGAAAATTAGGCTAGAAAGAATCTCTAAAAAAAAGGCCACACCAGTGATCCTAATGACGCAATATTAAAAATATGGCTGCCCTCAGCCAATCAGTTGCCATTTGAAAAGCTTAGCAATGGCCGATCATCATGAAACTTGGTGAGTATATGGACTTATTGACTTGGTACTACAATGTAAAATTTGGGCTCAGTCGGCCAAATTAGCATATGTGACAGGAGCCACTGAACCCAGGCTTAAGTCGCATGAGGTGATTCTCCAGAAAATCGCGTTTTAATTGAAAACATTTTTTTTTGCAAACATTCAGTTTTTTGCAGAAATGACTTCTTAAACATGTATACTTTCTAATACCTTAATATCAAACTCGTATTTTATCGGTAAACATGAGAAAAAGTTAAATAATTAAACTCTCTATCTCTCTCTCTGTCTGCTTGTGGCGAGGGGGCAGGACAATGGGCGGGACATCCATATTAATGACCATTCCGCATGACATTCCTGCATAAGTAGTCAGGAAATACCTTGTGTTGTTTACAATCTAGTCTACTTTTTTACAAGTGATTACGAGTGTCGCGGGAGATTCTATCATGTGTGACAACGCTGGTAATGTGGCTAATGCTCTCTGCCAAATTACCAAGCTGAATTTAGTGCCAGTGACAAGAACGAATTGATTGACATGGTAAAAGTAAATTAAGTAAAGGGATACCTTGGCCTTTTACCAGTTCTAAAATCAATGCGCTACAAAATCCAGCATCCTAATGCAGTTAAAACGGCAACATTATTCTTTCAATTTTGAATTGTTGTTACGTCCCCTCCCTCTTTCAGTGTCCAATTTCGCAATTGATGGCAACGTTGAATCACGGTTCTAGTTACTAGCTTCATTTAGGGTTGCCAACCATCGCACAAAATACTGAATTGTCTCTTATTTGGACGGTAGAATAGGCGTTCCGTACTTAACTCATAGCTATGGGACGCATTTTCTTCTGTATCTTTGTTAACGACTGCGTTTATAGTAACCGCTGTTTTTAATATAATTCAGTAGTTAGTTAGCTAGCTAACCAGGATAAAAAGCATGCCGTGAGACCACCCCCGTCGTACATTATTTTCCAATAACGGGACAGCCCGTTGTGGTTTATTCCTTACATATTCCATGCATTCAACATCAAATAGGTAGAATATACCACCACAATGCATTATGTGTAATTTGGTATCTATTTAAGCTCTAGTAGCTACATTTCCCAGTAGTTTGTGGTAGCTTAATTACTTTCAGAATGATGTAAAGTACTATTCTTTTCACCGGTGAGTAGTAGGAGAGCAGCTATTGACACCTTATCAAAGGCATCATTGTTATTCAAGGTGGGGGTGTGACTAAGGCTGCATAAATTAATTCAAAGTCTGAGAGGGTGTGAACAAGAGGCAGTGAGGACCCCAACTTCTGCTTTCAACCTACATTAAAGTTGATTTCTAAGCAGTTTAAATATTTGTATTCCATGCATTCAACATCAAATAGGTAGAACATACCACCACAATGCATTATGTGTAATTTGGTGTAACTGGTATCTATTTAAACACATGGTTGCTAAGGAAATATGTCACAAAAGTGTAGGAATCCCTTGTCAATCTTTGGCAGTGAAAATCTCTGGTTTTCTGGCAGCCCATTCAGCATAAATGTCTAACTTCAAAACAGCACAACTTCCTCAGTAATTGTCCAATCTCCATGTATGATACATCTATTTTAAGCTTTATTTAAATAATACATTTATTTCTCAGCTTGCATATGCTATAAAAACACAAAATCAACTTCCCTGCACTTAAGCCTGGTTTTCTGGCTCCTGTCACATATCTTTGGCAATGGTTATGTTTAATATCCTGTAAATTTTGTCAGTAGATCTTGCTCCTCCTTTGCCTCAAGAAGTAACATCCATAACCATTTTGTTTTTCTGCCATTTTGTATTTTTTGTCACCAAATGAGGCTATTAAGAATCTCTGGAGTGTGAATCCCGATAATTATACTTAAAAGTGTTGACTTTATAAAACAATATGGCCCCTACACTGCAATAAATTGTTGTGGGCATGGCCATTTCTACATAAACAACTGTAACTCATGAACGCCATGTCCGATCCTCACAAAATATGGCATGTAAATACAGTCCATGAGCCAATAGGTGGCACTATAAAAACCAAATAAGTTTAAATGCCTATAATTTGTCAACGAGTTGGCAAATAAGGCTGAAATTTTGTAAGCGGCATCTCTGTGAAAGACCCCATCAGTGAGCAACTTTGCCTTCAGAAACAACATCAGCAACCATTTTGTTTTTCCATCAATATTTATTTTGACAAAACTAACTTTTGTCCTAGGCTAATTAGCAGAGTCTCACCAAATTAGGCTTGAATGAATCTGTAGAGTCTTAAATTGAACGATTATCAAAAAAAAAGACTTTAATATGCCTGCCACATGCAAATAAGATGTAGGGGGCTGACCATTTTTACTAAAGCAACTGTAACTTGTGAATGATTTGGCTGATCATCACAAAACTTGGCATATATGTATGGTTAATTCAAAGAGAGCTAGCTAATTTTGGTGGTGCTTAGCCAATAGCTGGCCTGTAAGAGAAAAATAAGTATAAATACCTTTAACTCCTCAATTGTTGGAGCAGTCAATCTTTGTATACCATGTCTTTGTGTCAGTCTGCCATTGAATGGACAATGATAAAGTCATATCTGAAAAATATGGCCACCATCTGCCAAGCAGTTGTTGTTGGACATCTGACAGGCTTAGCGATGGCTGATCATGAAAGTTGTTTGTAACTTGACCTCATAGAAAGGAATACATTGAAAAATATTGGAGAAAAAAATAGGAAATTTTGAAACAAACTTGATAAAGAGCATGCATCACTTGGTGAAGGGGAAACTTGGGAGTCAAGAATGGGAGAAACAAAGACTTAGGCAAGTAGGGTTTGATGCTGGCACAATGAAAGGTAAAATGACTCATGCAACTCATTCACTGTAAAAACTAATTTTTCCCATTAGTCATGATAACTTAATTCATTGTCAGTATGACTACAAATTATTGAAATTGTGATAACTCAATATTTTGCGTTTATGTCGTCTCAATTAATGAAAAGTTTTCAAACTTAGAAAAATGATTCAATTGAAATTAAGAATGGCAGTCAAAAGGATACAGATAATAGCTTCTGTCATTGGCTGTTAACCTCTTAGCGCAAAGTCCCTAGTGGTCTAAGAGATTACTAAACTCAGACATTCAGTGCTACTGCAACCAAAGTATGAGTTAAAAACAGAAACGTGTTGTTTTAGTTTCATTAGTAGACGATACACGACAACTATGCCAAATACGCAGTTTCGCGGTACCACCATTGTCGCTCTGGTCGTTCATTTAACACACACCCCCCTCCCTGCAGTCTCATCTGTAACTACACCCCCCACCATGACATAATGGGCAATATTGTCCATCTTGGCATTCATAAAAATATACTTTCACCACTCAAAAATCGTATTCCGTCTTAGCAACAATATGAACCCAACAATAGCCCTAAGACATGCCAATACAGCAGTGAAAACGCTGCTCATTGAATAATTAAATAAACGAGAAAAAGTTTTTTAAATAGATACCATGTCATTCTACAGTCAATATCTGTGACTAAATATTGAATAAATATACAACCTTACCATTGGTAATCGGGACAAGGCAGGTAAAAGGGATACTTTTATTTGGTTGTTATTTCAAAAACAGAGCACGCCACAATCTCGCACCAACCCCGCCCTTCCTTCTTCCCCCCGGCTTCCTTTAACACTCTCCCAATCTCGCCCTCCCCTTCCCTTCCACAGAGCCCCGACGCATGTAAGAGCGACACACCCCTCACACTCCACACACTTTTAAGCTGCTGGGGTTCCCCTCACACGTGGCCAGACTCAGCATAAAAACAGTGTACCCACTCTGGCTCCCCTGCGCCTCAGCCCCGCCTCTGGAGGGGGGAGACCTCACCCTGCCGTCTCACAGGGGGAGTCATTAACACAGATGGGGTCTCGCGCACACACACCTCGCACTCCCACACACACACACACACACACACACACACACCACAGACAATATAATAATCAAAATTAAAGATAGGATGTAGTTGGCCCACGCCTCGATGCTGGGCCAAAGGTCCACTGTCTCACACTGTCCATGTCAGTCTCTGGGCTGCTGGGCGGCGCCCCGGACCACTCTGCCGTCCGCTGCATGTTATTGCCATCCCACTGTTCGCCACGCAAAGTCCCTGCTGCGCCCTGCAGCTGGAGGGCGAGTCGGCGCCGGCTCCAGTCCTGGTCCGCGCTTTTCAGTCTCACAGAGTGGGAGACTCACTGTTCCTCCGCCCTCGTCAGGGCTTGTCTAGAGTCTCCCCTCGCGGCGTTGGTCCTTGCCGGAGTAGCGCAGTGTCCTTGCCACAGGACCAGTCCGGCTCTGCACAGCGCCGCTCCTCCCAGAATCCCACCACGTTTCCAGCTCGGTCTGGGCGCAGCTCGCTCCCGTGGCTCCAGTGCAGCGTCCGGGACCGCCAGCCAGCCACCGCTAGGACGGGAGACAACTCAAACAAAAAAAGAAACAGAAATAACAATAACAATAACAATAACAAAAGAAAAGAAAACCCAACCTCAACAAAACCAAACTAACTTAAAGGTAAGGGGGGGGGGGGGGGAATCCTCATCTGAGGAACCCAACATTCACCCCTGGCGTCTCTCGCATTCTCCCTCTCACCTGCCTCCTTAACCCTGCAAGCTCGTTAGGGCAAACGCGAAACAGCTGCGCCACGCCCCCAACTCCGGCGACCGGCGAATCAGCTTACGCCCCGATCTGCATGTGCACCCAGACTCCAATAATCAATCCCCCAGTGAGTCCGGTACAGCTGTCAGGCTACCTCCTGACATTAGCATATCATTGATTTACTGTCTCTCTCTCTATCTACTGAAAACAGATAAGATTTCATTATTATTATGTAAGTATTACTGCTCTAAATATTTCGGTTATATAAGTTATTTTGAGTGTCTTTAAATAGGTTAGTGGTATTTTATAATGAGGATATTTCACACTGTAATGTAAGCGTTCGTTGGAAGTCTAGTAGTTTTTGTGATGCATGCAACAGTGATGACTAGAGTGTTTTGAACATCTAAGCTAGTATTGTAAATGGTACAAATGTCTTGCTTCATTTAAAGTAATAATCTAAAAAATTTTCAATGTCTATAAATAAATGTCTGTTAAGTCACTATCTATTGCCAAATTAGGTAACACAATGGTGATTGAGCCTATTATTATATTAATTTATATTATTATATATTATAATAATTTATGATTAAAGAACTGGGTGTCTGTGGCGACATTCCCGGGAAAAAAGCACAAGTGGCGCATAGTTAGTTTTCCATCAACCATCAGTGGTTGGTCCGCCAGAGAGGGTAGACGGAGCTAACGCAACAGGCTCACTCTTTAACTCACCTGTGTGTGAGCGGTGTACTGTTTTTTCCGGTGTTTGCTAGCGTTACAATAACAGGGGGGGTGGGGCGGGTTATGGAACCCTAAAAAGTTTTTGTGTAACATGAGAGGTCATAAATTACATAGCCTAGCTATTTGCACAGCTAACGCTAGCTACCGGACCATGTCAAGAAAGGCAACATTAGTTTAGACAACGTTGCACACAGTATCCATCTCTCATATCAGCTAACGTTGCATTAGCTAGCTAGCTAATGTAATTAACACAATTTAATGTCAGCTAACAATTAGAAAAAACGCTAGCTAATGCTACCGACTGGTACCGACCTCGCAAAACGTCTATCGAATGCAGTGCTACCTTGTTGCAATGTTGCAATGTAGCTAACTAAAGGTCAGTTCAGATCAATGATTCGCAACAAGACTGGATGCAACTTGCAAAATTCCAAGACATCTGATTGTAAACGTTCTAACTGCACTTGGCGATTTGACAAGGTGGGTCTTTTGAGACCCCAGGCAACGGCTTCAGACGCTCTGTAACTAACCAGTTCACACCGCTGCAGTTTTCTCTGCAACATTCTAAAACCTTTTCGTCTCGCTGTGAATCATTGATCTGAATTGGCCTTAACGTTACCGTTATTTACATTGCCATCAAGTTCATTAGTATATATTATAATGATCGGAATAAAGCCGTCTTTACACAGAGCATTAACCAGGGGTATAGGTGGAGCAGAGCCAGGTCTGATTTCAGTGTAAAGATATCAAACCGGAGAAAACTAAATAAAAGAATACAGCAGTATGGATTAGCGTTATTATTTTATTACGCTTCCTCATATGGTCCTTCAGCCTTGCCCTTTTTTGATGAAATCTTTGTTTTTGTTTTATTATTCTTGTTCTGATTGCTAATTTAACACCCAGCTCCACTTTATTCTCGAACAGTTTAGCTAGCAAAACCAGAAACACCAGCGGTAACATTTTGCAACGCAGTTGTTTCAAAAATATCACACAACAATCATTCACGAGAAAGACTCTTTAGTGTCCACGAGATACATAATTGTACGAGCCGCAGCGAATCCCGCAAATTCTTCTCTGCAGTGTAAAGATGTTCATACTGGGCAAAAGGTGGATAAAGAACATCTATGGAAATTGATAATCACTAATTCTAACCCAGGTCTGCTACAGCATTTTAACCCAGCTCCGCAGTGTAAAGACAGCTTAAGTTAGCCTAATGTTAGACAATGAATGAGTGTGTACATAACGTTACTTTTATAAAAACCATTTTTTATTCAGTAAATAGTAAGTGTTATAGTTGGCGTGGCCCAGGTGCCAACTGACTGACATCACACAGGTGACACTGGTTGGATCCGGTTGGATCTCTGGGACGTGAGGTCCAAAAACACACCTGCAATTACTGCTTTTCGCCATTGGTACCGCCAAAGAGAATGAAACAGAAATCTTTGAGATTGTAACTTTAAGCCATTTTTCAAGTTTCTGTGGTGTTCACATCTGAAGTTATAAAGCTTTAAATAGGGAACTACTTGGTGTGTCCTGTGTCGATTTCTGACAGCAGCACCGCCATATCACAGCCATGTAAGTATTACTGCTCAAAATATTTCGGTTATATACGTTTTTTTATTTTTATTGAGTGTCTTCAAATAAGTTAGTGGTATTATATAATGTGGATATTTCACACTGTAATGTAAGCGTTAGCATAATAGTTTTTGTGATGCATGCAACAGTGATGACGAAAGTGTTGGAACATTACTAAAATGTGGTGGACAGTTGAAAATTATTTTCATATCGTCCCATCCCCATCCGACATTATGCTGAGAAATAGCTAAACCATTTTTATTGATAGTATTTGAGTTTCTCTGCAAACGCGCGAAAACATGCTGGTATAATAAAACAATGACGGTAAATATAGCCTATATATGTATAGTCCGCTTCAATCCGTTGCTACCATAATATAACAGTTTCTCGCTGCAATTACTAATATTGCGTAACCAAAACTTTTCTCATCATCGCATTCACGTACGCATCCTCTGTGGTAGCAGTAAAAGACGTTGCATCTAACGAAATGTTGCCAACGATTTTTCGTAATTTCTTGGAAAATATTATTATCATTGAGGACTTCTGGGCATAGCTGAGCCATTTGTTTGCTGATAGACCTAGCTGACATCATTTTCTGGAGCAAAACAGAAGCGAATAGAACAGTATAATTTATTTATTCTCTGTCTCCATCTACAGAACAGGAGCTGCAATATACCTTCGAAGTCATTCAGAAGGTTCTCATGAATATCGGCAGTGAGCACTGCTCTGCAAGGGTTCACGGACTGAGGAATAGACTTCTTCGTAAAACTGTGTAGGCACTACACTGAGACAGGACATTTGTGAATGATAAATTGGTTGGCCATTATCCTACAGTTTTCTTTTGACTTCTGTTCCACTATTACAACGTAACTCTGTTCACTAACCGCTCTTTTGCCACATTCTCAGTTGAGCAAATTTAAGAGCTTTTCCACGAAGTTGTAAGTTGACATTAGTCATAACTTTTTTCCTACAAGCCTGGGGGTTTGAGGTCTTTACTGCAAAGTCTGTTTTCCTACTGTGAGATTGACCTTTTTGGCTGTGCATAATTTAACTTAATATTTTTAGTTTATTGGAGATCTCTTTCAGAATAACGATGGGATAAATCCATATAATTATTTGATTAGTATCATAATTTTTTTTTTTAAGTGCAAAAGAACTTTGGTGGCTGATATTACGAGACACTGTGACAGTAGATACAATAACATACATAACCCTAACATCAAACCGCTTGACATCAGTTTAGCAAAAATACAGACATTCACAGGACAATACACGAAAAGATAGCAAGAAAGAAATTGATATATCTTTGAATATATAACAAGGCAAATGTATAGTGCCCTACTTCAAAGGAAGTAGGCTGACCAGCAATTGTATAGATTTATTTAACATTCTATCAAGCTATTCCTTGCCATTATATTACGATAGCTACCATTAGGCATTATGCACTGCACATATTGCCCAATGATATGTATTGTGCATGACAAACACTAATACTTTTTATTGAAAAGGTACTAATATGTGAAAAATAAGTGTTTGGTTTAACTGCATGGAGTTATCACTATATGGTATATACATTTTATAGAAAGAATAAGCTCACTCCAGTTACATACAACTGGAGAAACACATTAGTTTTGGCAGGACACAGTCTAAATGTATTTCAATTTGTTGAATGAATGTTGAAAGAAGTCTAATGTGTTAGAAAGTAGCCATAATAAGACAACAATGGGATGAATGGGCTGGAATCCACAAAGATGCCATTTTGTAACAAGAGAGGGTTCACCAAAATCACTGCAATATAAATCTAAGAATTCAAATGGTACCCTGAAAAAAATAAAACTGTATAAGACTGCAATTAAGAACCTTACACAAAAAGAATATGGAAAGAATTTAGAAACATTGAAAAAGTACAAACTGTGCCCTAGCAATCTCTCCATAACTGGCTTACCTCCATATCAGCCTGTCAGTACCACTGCATGTACATTCCTCCCTAAGACAAGACACTTATATAAGATAAATACCATTAAACTAAGAGTAGACCATTATGTAAAGCCCAGGTTTACATATGAGTGTGAAATATGAGTGTTTGCAATCTGAGAGATAACATCCAAAATGTACTCAACTAGGGTGACAAATAAAATATTATGTACAGTTTAGGGCACTGTACGTCATGCATGCACAATGATTGTGTATTTTATTCATACATACACAATAAGATAAAGATAAAATCTAGATTTACAAGATAAAGTATATATATTTGCCGTTAAGGGTAGATGCACCTTATTTCTCTCTTACACGCACACACACACAGCACTAGGGGCTTTTCATGTTACATAACCATAAACCAGGGTACCATATCCATATGGGCCAAAACCAAGAGGTGGCCCAGGCCTAACCTTAATATCTATTCTGCAAAAACTGTTTCAGTGAGTTATTTGTTACTTTCAAAGGAAAACAAGAAATGTACTAAACTTTTTCAGCAAATTGTCAAGGATTCCATCCCTCTAATGGAAGAAGGGGGATCTAGCCAAATACATTTCCTCTTATGGTGATCGACTGGCTTTGATGAACTGCAGAAATCAAGTAGCATTTCTGAAACAAAAGATGGGCCTTTTTGAAAAGCTCTGGGCAAAGCTCCACACGAGAAAGGAAGGTCATGCAAATAAAACTATGGATCCAGTTCCAAACATGGAATCTACAACTCCTGCAAAATAGTCATCACAAAATTAAAATCGAGTGGATGCACATTGAACATGGACAAGTAAATCATATGAGAGCAAGAGGGGGCACAAAAACAGAAGTTGTTGGTGTTGAATGTGCCATGGATACTGTCCTAGAAAAAGGCACAAACTTCTTCTTCCAAAGAGGAATATCATCTAAAGGCCATGAAACACAATTCAAATTTGAAGTGTGGGATTACAAATACAGCCCAGTCCAAGAGGATGTAACCATTGGTTTTATCTATGATACTCTCTGCATGACCAGGTTATCATTCTATATTGCTACTTGCCCCAAGGAGGAGTTACAAAATTATATGATAATGATGCAGAAGAGATATTTGATGATGAAGATGATCAGGCTTGCCCCGAATGTTTGAATGGTTTGGAATTTGTTCAGTATATTGGCATTCGAATCTCAATTTAGGATTTGGATAATTTGTTATTAATAATAATAATAATAATAATAATAATAATAATAATTATTATTATTATTATTATTATTATTATTGTTTGCAATTTGAGGATAGGTTAGATAACCTAAAATTTTGTTTAAAAAAGACAGAGCACGCAACGTGCGCCACTCGCTCTACAAACGCTTCAGTCCACGTGTCCATTAGCACAATGGCAACTGCGAAGAAATCGGCTGTGTGGAAACACTTCAAAATTACTGATGACAAGAAAAAGGCTCAATGTCAAATATGTAACAAGCAACTGGCATACCACGGCGGCACAACAAATCTGAGTGCTCATTTGAAATCTGTAAGTATGTCTATAATTAATTTGTCGGTGACAAGATATCCTGTAGCTAGCCTAGTAGGCTAGCCTAGGCAGTTAGTTAACGAACTAGCTAGCAAACTTTGCATTGGCTAACTGCTGTTACAGGCATAGGCGATTGGCGTCAAAGAAATGTATTATTAATAATAATAATAATAATAATAATAATAACAACCAATTTATTATTATAGGTGCATCCCCGGAGATTGCACCTGTTACAGTTTTCTGTTACTAGGCTACTGATCTGCTGATTTTATAACGACTTTGTGCAATAAAATTTAATTTTGGAAATAATTGTTGTGTTATTTGATCCTTTCAATAAACGGGTGTATGAAACTTGAAACCCTTCATTCACGGCTAGGCTATACAATGTCGCCCCCAACTGCATCTATAATGAACTGCAGCTTTCAGTTATGAAAGCTAATAGGCCTATGGTATTCCTAATTTTTAAACGTGTTTTTGTGAGAATGAACATTCAGAGCTAGGTTTGGAAACACCAACGAAGCCTAAGAAATGGCATTCGGGCCAGCCCTAATGCCTAATGGTGACAATTAAGAGCAGGATACTGTTAACATGTAGTGGGCTCCAGAATTATTGGCACCCTTGATACATATGCACAAAAAATGCTAAAGAACAATGCTAAACTAAAAAATAATTGACATATTGACATAAGCTTTATTTTCCAACATGTGTAAACTAGTGTGCTTGATTAATGATTCATTGGAATCAACCAACATCTTAAATTTTTTAAATAAAAAAAACATTTCCCCAAAAAACAGGTTGCACAATTATTGGCACCCCTGGTTTAATACTTCGTGAAAACACCCATGGCAAAGATGACAGCCGTGAGTCTTTCCTATAATTTGTGATAAGGTTAGAGAACACATTTGGATAGATTTTTGACCATTGCTTCATGTAGAACTTTTCAGAATCATTGATATATTTGGGTTTGCGCTTATGGACCCCCCCTCTTCAGTTCAGACCACAGGTTTTTGATGGAATTTAAGTCTGGAGACTGAGATGTCAAGTCAAGTCAAGTGTATTTGTATAGCACATTTTCATGCACAAGGCAACTCAAAGTGCTTTACATAGACATAGAAAGACATTACATAAAAACAATCTCAGAATTAAAAACAAATAACTCAAACGCTTACATAAAAATGTTGTTTAAAAAAAAAAGAATTAAAAACAATCTTAATACGTAAGAGGAAAAAGAACAGTTAAAACAGTCTGTAAAGATTTGAATATATGCGACACAGAACATGAATGTTTTTAGCTTTGTTTTAAAAAGTGGTTAGAGTTTGGGAATTTCTAATATCTTCTGGGAGTTTGTTCCAGCTGTTGGTAGCATAGTAACAGAAAGCTGCCTCTCCATGTTTAGTTTTAACTCTTGGAATGGTTAATAAGCCACCATTAGATGACCTTAGGGCTCTGGGGGGTTGTATGGCTATTGAAATTTAATTCTGAGTCCAAGATTACATCAAGATTTCTAACCTGAGTTTTCGTCTGAAGGGACAGGGAATCAAGGTGAGCACTGACTCTCAGTCTTTTTTCGTGAGCGCCGAAAACGATTATCTCTGTTTTATTCTTGTTTAATTGCAGAAAATTTTGATGATCCAGATGTTAATGTGTTCAATGCATTGACAGAGCGAGTCAATTTGACCATAATCATTAGGTGAAAGAGCTATGTAAATCTGGGTGTCGTCTGCGTAGCTGTGGTAAGCGATATTATTTTTTAGTAAGATTTGACCTAGTGGGAGCATGTAAAGATTGAATAATAGAGGCCCCAGGATTGATCCTTGGAGGACACCACAAGTCATTGTAATCTGCTCAGAAGTAAAATTGCCAATGGAGACAATTTTCTAGGTTGTCAAGCAGAATTTTATGATCTACAGTGTCAAATGCAGCACTAAGATCTAATAACACTAAGACTGAAGTTTTACCAGAGTCTGTATTTAAACGAATGTCATTAAGGACCTTGATAAGGGCAGTCTCGGTACTGTGATGGGGACGAAATCCAGATTGGAATTTGTCAAGGCAGCCATTAAAAATCAAAAAGTTACCAAGTTGCCAATGAATAACTTTTTCAATAACTTTGCCTTTAAAAGGTAAATTAGATATAGGTCTGTAGTTATTTATAACAGACACATCTAGGCTGCTCTTTTTCAATAGAGGCTTAATTACCGCGGTTTTCAAAGCCTCAGGGAAGATGCCCGATTGGAGGGAGTTACTGACTATTTGAAGTAGTTCAATTGCCAGGCAGTTAAAAACATTTTTAAAAAGGTTTGTGGGTAAACTATCAAGGCAACAGGAGGAAGGTTTAAGATTCAATACAGTTTCCTCAAGAGTTTAACAATCAATGATTTCAAACTGAGTCATGTTTATCATGTTATCTCTATTTGGATGTAAACTCAGCACTATGTAATTGTTAGAGATGGAAGAGTTAATGGCTTGTCTAATGCCTTGAATTTTATCGCTAAAAAAGTTTGCAAATTCATTGCATTTATTAACAGAAAGGAGTTGGTAGGTTTGTCAGCCTATTTACAGTAGCAAATAAAATGCGTGCATTGTTGTTGACATTATTGTTATAATTTCAGAGAAAAATTATTTTCTGGAGTTTCTTATTTCTGAATTATAAAAATGAAGTGTCTCTATATATGTCATAGTGACATTGGAGGTTTGATTTTCGCCATCTGTGCTCTGATTTTCGGCACTCACTCTTGAAAAAGGCAGCTACTCCGCCCCCTTTCCTCTCGGCTCTACTAACATCCATAAAACTGAAGTTGGGTGGTGCTGTTTCAATGAGAATTTGTGCACCTGCATGTTTATCTAACCATGTCTCGTTTAAAAACATAAAATCAAGTTGGTGAGAAGTTATAAAATTGTTAATTAAGAACGACTTGTTTGCTAAAGATCTAACATTTAATAGGGCTAGTTTAATTGTTATTATTTTTTCCTTAACAGGCTTCAAGGCTGGCTGTTGTAGACAGGGTATTGAGACTAGATTATAGAAGTTTACAGAGCGATAGGTAAAGGATTTATTTGTTCTACTTCTAGTCATAACAGGGATTGTTTGGAAGAATTCCCATAGTTACTAATATGGGGATGGTTCCCCGGTAGTCAATCAGACAGTGATTTAGTGGCAGTAACAGTGAGTTGCATATTTGTTTTTAAAAGGCGTGTACCCAGCCTACTGCGATGCAAACCATCACGACTAAAAAGTTCAGCTCGGCCGATAAAAGCAGCGAAGTTATTTGATGGAGGACTGATACTCTACCCTCGAGCGCCGCGATCCTTTGGCTCAGTTTGGAACAGTTCTCACATTCCGGAGGAGAGGTGAGTGTTGGCATGGCAGACAGGGTCTTTCTGGTTTGTATGGCAAAGCTTGTAGTGATAAGACATACCCACTGAAAATGTTCCGCAATTGCAAGTGGCAATCTGCAAATTTGTCAAACCGTAAAATGTACCAAAAAAAGAATAAAAAGGCTGATAAAATAAAATGATGAAAATTGAATAAAATAATAAAATGATAAAAATTAAAACAATGAATAAAACTGCTATAGAAGCTGCGAAGCGGGAGCTGCGAAGTGAGAGCTCAGAGAAACGTCTACACACCTCGACTGTCTTGCACAGAATCACGATGGCCATTGGAAAACAAGGATGTAGATTTCACTTCAGCATTTCTGTTTAGATTTTGATGTATGCTTGGAGTCATTGTCCTGCTGGACAATCTACCTATGACCAAGTCCTAGCTTCTTAGCAGAGACAACCACATTTTCTGCCAGAATTTCCTGGTACTTTGTTGAATTCATTGTGCCATTGATCTAAAATAGTGCCCTGGGACCACTTCCAGCAAAACATCTCCAAAATATCAATGATCCACCTCCATATTTGACAGTAGGTATGAGGTGCTTCTCCTCTATGCATTCCTCTTTTGCGGCCAAACATGTTTGATGGCGTGTATGGCTAAAATGTTCAATTTTGGTCTCATATGACAATAGCACTCTCTTCCAGTCATAATTCCAATGAGGTTTGGCAAGCTCCAGATTTTTGGTTTTGTTTATTGTGCCCAGTAAGGGCTGTCTTCGTGCCACCCTTCCAAAGAGTTAGTTGGTATGGCCATTTTATGTGTTTTTTTTTTAGACTTGTTGGCCGCAAGAAACAAACCAATCTCTGCAATTCTTAAACAGTGATCCTTGGGTTATCAATGGCCTCCCTCACCATATTCCTCACTGTCCATTGGGACACCATGCACTTGCTTCCTCTTCCTGGCAAATTTGCAACCATTCCATATGTTTTACACCTTTTTATTATTGCCCTTACAGTGCTAAGTGGTATGTTTAACCATTTATGTCTTTTTTTGTACCCATTACCAGACTTGTGACAGTAAATTACAATCGGTCTATTCTGAATTGACAGTTATTTGGATTTTCCCATGCTGATGGATGACAAAAAGGATTTTGTATGCTTGTTACCTCATTTTTATTCTCTAAGTGAAACTGGAAGTGATGGAATGACACAATATAGTTCCTTTAGACTGAGATGAACTAAATTAAGTAAAATTGTATTGCCAATTTCATTTTTTTAAATTTTATTTACAATAACTGTTAGGGGTGCCAATAATTATGGCACCTATGGTTTTCAGAAAAAAAAATAGATTACTTTGAAGCATGAGAGTAAATGTAATGAAATTAAAGTATATAGTTTCCCCATATGTTTGAACATAACATAAATTATTATCTGTGTCATTTATTATATGCAGCCTTTTTTCTTAAGGGTGCCAATAATTCTGGAGCCCACTGTATAATACAGCACAATGTTCCAACCATTGACCTGATGTAATTGACATTTGTAAAGTTACATTTGGTCCAAGCAGTGAACATGTAAGTGACCTAAGTGAGACAGACCCATTTGATTTTGAGGTCATTTTTCAACAACAGTTACCCTCCATGTTACATGCATTCAGTGATGAGCTCCCACAACAGCCACCCTTCCATGTCACATAAAATGGAACTTCAAAGACCTCCAAAGATAGTAACCAAACACACTGTTTTATTCTTGGATCCAACAGTGCTGACACACCCCTGATTATAAAACAGTTATTCCTGGTAATACAGAGGAAAATGGCACTGGCTCAGGTGTTATGAGAGATGTTTATTGTTCTTTCTGGTAAGAATTTTAAGATCATTGTAGAGTAGAAACAGAAGTGAAAGTTCCTTTCATCAGGAATGACTTCAACAGTGACACTTGGAAGGCTATAGGCAGAATTATGCTCAAAGGTTATCAAACCTGTCAATACCTATTAAACAAGCTGGCTCTCCCTTTTGTGGATGAGATTTTATATGGAGCAGTGTGCAATGACCTCCTTGAATCTTTTATGCAGTTTGTGAGTTGCCTTCTCCGGAAGGCTCTTGATTATTTTTTCTCAGCTGATATTGATGAACTACTGGATGTCCTTGACAACAATGAATGTCAAATGAGACACGGCTGAGATGCTCAGGGAGATTCTGGTGGTGATCACACACATAGGGCTTGCGCAAATGCCAATGTATGTTATAGATAGCTGGAAGGAGGTGACAGAGCCAAAGATCACCCATTAACCATAATGAGTTTTTACATCTGTGTGGCAACCACAAACCAACACCCAAGAAAGTACTGGGACTCCTTCATTTCCCTGTGATGTGACTGACAAACTTTCAGTGAGTATTTAAGCTAGGCAGTTTCTTTTATTCCCTGTTTTTGGTACAAGCTAAAGGCTGCAGGGAAAGGAGAATTGAAACAATGTGGTTGAAGGCCAGAGTCTGAGTTCTGAGTCAATTGTATGTGCTTCGGGTGTGGGTGTGGTCACTGATGCAGAAGTAAACAACCACAGCTGACTAGGACCAGCATTCTATATGCTCGTAAAGTGCTGATGTCATTTTCAAAAACAATGCACTATCAAGATATGCTGGCATTCATTTTTCATACAAATGCAACATGTGAACAACTACATCAGAAAACCACAAACTGTTCCAAAGTGATAATAATCGCAGATTACTCTCTGAACGTTTTTGCCAACAATGATGTCTTTTTGAATGACTATAAAACATCCGTATTTTCATAATGAATACATTTAGAAAGATACATCATGTATGAGGGAAAACATATCATAATAACCATGTATGTTTTATCTTCAAATATTTTGAATTTATTTGGCTGTTAAAGAGGAAAGTTTTGGATCACTGAAATGTATACTGTATACTCCTGAATAGGAGCAATTCACGGCAACGTCTCTTCAAAGTCTGTATGCTTATAATAACATAATTATTTTGGGCAAAGAGCATGAGTATTTCTTTATTGGTAAATTTGGTTGTAAAGAGTAATTTCAAGAAGGTAGGCCATTAACAGCAGGCAAAGCAATAATGCACAGCAAGAAAAAATGTACATTTGAGTTTTCTCTGAATATTACCCCCCTTCCCCTGACTGTGGTAAAAAAAATAATCTTACAATGGCCATAATATGGCATAATAAATACCAGTATAAAATGCAATATACAAAATTAACATACTATGAAAAAATAAGTAGTCAAAATAAGGATAATGAAGAAATAAAAACACATTTACACTTGTAATGGACAATGAGCATATTACATTGCAAAATACTGCATTGTGAGATATTCTGGACCATAATGGTACTTAAACCAGAAATTCAACTTTAGTATGAGAAGGGAAAATATGTCCCATCCAGCCAACTGGAACCCTGTTTAATCAGCAAAGGCAGGGAAGGTGACCGCATAGTGAGCTGTCATGAATGGTTATGAAGGCTTTTAATTTTATATTTTAAACCCATTTCCATCCTCTATTTTCTCTCATATCCTAATTTGGAATACACAACTGTATTCATAGGCCCATATTATTGGTTTGGCGGGGCATAAAAACGTGTGATGCCAGCTACTTTATTTTAATTTTCTTTTTGGGCTGTGCAGTAATGGCATGTAGGAGTAGAGTTTCCAGGCATGTGCCAGTAAGCTTCAGGTTCATAATTAAAGGTGGCACTAAACAGCAATCTTTTTTGTCTGAGAAGACAGTCTCCACCCTGAGAAATGTGCCTCCATCTTTAGAAACTCCCCCACCCTGTGAACACAAGGTGCAAAATGCGAGAAACTCCCTAGATGTTGTGACAGTTCTCTACTTGCTCTGAGAGCTGCATGTGCTCTGAAAAAAAACAGTCTGTGTTGGGAAACTGCGTTCTGAATGGGAAGTGTTTCTATTCAGATGATGGAACATTAATCTGAAGCCATGAACAGTGTTCTCTTTCATCTGGCACACATATTTTGGTTCACTTCCTCAGTTGCTATAAAAAGGTGTTTTAAAAAGACCCAAAGGCCAAAGATTTTTTTACCAAGACCAATAAAATATCTTTGAATCTGGATATGCAAGATTAGTTTTTATTCGACCTTGCAAGTGTTAAATGGTGTTGCCTATTCCCTGCAGTCATTATGGCCATCACCTAAGCAAGTGCGCACAACATTTGAAATTGCATAAGTACAGTACAGGCCACAGTATTAGGCAACCTGTAGTTAAAAAAAGTTAATCATGCACATTTTTTGAATAACAAACCAAAGTATTTTTTTTTTCAGTTTATACCTGCAATAACTCAAAAAGATGACTTTGACTTTAAAGTGATCTTAGGCATGACTTTCCTCAAAATAGCCTTCTTTGGCTTTAATTACAATTACATTAATTATTGGATGCCTATCCAATAGTGGGAGGTGATGAGGTGGGCAGGAGGTGAAGGGGTAATTCAATTGAGTGAAATGTTATCTATCTTAAGTTCTTTAAAACCCCAGGTAGCCTAATACCTTTATCCTGTCATGCAAGAAAAATAATCACTTGAGTTGATTTTTAGTGATTTATCTCTTGAGTCCTTGAGGCCTATGGTGATTATGTTTTCTTCACTACCCTCAGTTTTTCTCCAGATTAAACCTGTTTATTGAATAAATAACCCCTCTTGCCAACCCATCATTTTTTTCACAAGACTTGTTTCTATCTGAAAATAAGTTTCGGCCTGGATATGATATGAATTATTTGGTAGGCCCTATTTTAGGAGAGAAAAAAATTATTTTCGCTTACTAAAAAAAAAAGTGTTAATTGAGTATATCTCCAAAACCAAAAGTGTCAACTCTGATATATCATCTTACTGCAAGAATATGCTGTATGGAGTAACCACATCATTGAGCCATGTTTAACAGGACGTAGCATTGCTTTATAATGCATAAAAATATCAGCAGAGTACCTGGCGGTAATATGCTCTGAGAACTGAAATGGTTAAGTAAATATGTTTCCTTTTATTTTTATGACACTGGAACCAATTCAAACAATAAATAACTATTTTAACAATTATAAAATTAAAATAAATGTATATTATATATAACTATAAGATAAAACAAAAATAAAGACCTCTATAAATATGCATACTATTCCTATTACTAACTATGCATACTATTACTAACTAACTAACTAATTGAACAAAACAAACATAACCCAAAATTTCTGTTTAGTACTGTGGACAAATTAACTAAAAAACAATCAACAGAATTTTTTACTTATCCTTCTGAGCATAGCAGCAATGATTTTAGGAACTTTATCAATAAGAAAATTGAGGCTATTAGAGACCAGATCTCCAAACTGTGTCCTCCTTCATACATTACTCCTGCTAGTATAAATAAACAGCTCAGTGCTTGGCTACAACATGAAGATGTGCAAACAGTGGCACTGAAATCTTACGCCCATTAGCATGGATGAGCTGTCTAAACTAGCTATGTCCTCCAGACCGACTACCTGTCTGCTCGATCCGATTCCTTCAAATTTGGTTGTACTTGGCCAGCGCATGCTAAAAATTATTAACACATCCCTGTAACAGGATGTACCTGAATCACTAAAAGTGGCCATTATTAAGCCATTACTGAAGAAACAAATCTAGAACCTGACAAAATGCAAAACTACAGACCTATTTCAAACCATCAATTTTTATCGAAATTATTGAAGAAAGCTGTTGCTAAGCAAATTAGTGCATACCTTAGCTAACAGTATCCTTGAAATACTGCAATCAGGGATTAGACCCAACCACAGCACTGAAACCGTACTTGTCAATGTTACTAATGATCTACTATTGTCAGCCGACCGGAACTCTGTATCAGTTCTTGTACTCCTCGACCTGAGTGCAGCTTTTGATACAATAGATAATTAAATTCTATTGGACAGACTCCAGGCCTGTGTTGGACTTCATAGGCTCTTGCATGGTTTAGATCATACTTACAGTTGAGGCCAAAAGTTTACATACACCTAGGCTAAAGACATTCAAACACAATTTTTCACAACTCCACACATTTCATGTTACCATACATTTCCTGTGTTAATTCAATTAGTGTATCTACTTTATTTCCTTAAGAGGTAATTTCAAAATAATAGCTAAGAGGCAGATTTATTTCAGCTTTTATGTACAATATCAGATTTTCAGTGGGTCAAAAATTTACATACACTTTATGTAACTTGAATCAAACGCTTGGGGTAGCCTTCCACAAGCTTATCACTGTACTTTGCCGAAATGTTTGCCTATTCCTCCTGACAGAACTGGTGTAACTCAGTCAGGTTTGTGGGCCTCCTTGCTCAGACATGCTTTATCAAATCAGTCCAGGGATTTTCTATGGGATTCAGGTCAGGGCTTTATGATGACCACTCCTATAGTTCCACGTTGTCGTCTTTTAGCCTTTTCGTTACAACTTTGGAGGTATGCTTGGTATCATTGTCCTGCTGGAAGACTCAGTTGCGACCAAATTTTAACTAGCTGATGTCTTGAGATGTTGCTTCAGTATTTCTAGGTAATCCTCCTTCCTCATAATGCCATCTATTTTCTGAAATGCACCAGTCCCTTTTCCAGCAAAACACCCCCACAACGTGATGCTGCCACCCGCATGCTTCACAGTTGGGACGGTGTTCTTCGGATTAAAAGCCTCAGCCTTTTTCCTCCATACAAAGCGCTGATCATTGTGGCCAAACAGTTCAATTGTTGTTTCATCTGACCAGAGAATACCAGGATGCAGTGCAAAAGGCTAGGTCTCCGTCCTGGTGATCACTTGCAAACTTCATTCTGGCTTTTTTATGCCGGTCTTGGAGTAGGGGTTTCTTCCTTGCGCAACAGTCTTTCAGGCTATGGTGATGTAGGATTCTCTTAATAGTGGATGTAGGTACTTTGGTACCTGATGCCTCCAACTCCTTCACCAGTTGTTTTGTTGTTGTCTTGGGGTTCAGTTGAACCTTTTGGACCAAAGTTTGTTCAGCCCTAGGTGTTAATTTGTGCCTCCTTCCTGAAGATTTTTGTATATATAATTATTTGTACAGATGCTTGTGATACCTTCATTTGTTTGGAAATTGCTCCTGAGGAGGAACCAAACTTGTGGGGGTCCACAATTATTTTTCTGAGGTCTTGGCTGAGTTGCTTCGATTTTCCCATGGTTTCAAGGTCAAAAAGGCAGTGGTTCTAAAGATAGGCCCATAAATACAGCCACAGGTGCCAATTAACTCCTAATTAATCCTAATTATGACAACTGGCTAGTCAGAAGCTTCTAAAAAGTCATTACATCAATTTCTGGAATCTTCCAGACTGTTTAAAGAGATAGTCAACTTGGTGTATGTAAATGTTTGACCCACTGGAATTCTGAAATAGTGAATTAAAGCTGAAATAAATCTTTCTCTAATGAATTGTTTTATAATTACCTCTGATGTGAACAAAGTAGATACACTAATTGACCTGTCAATGGTAACATGAAATGAGTTGTGAAAAACTGAGTTATAATATCTTTAGCCTAGGTTTGTGTAAATTTTTGGCCTCAATTGTACATGACAGAAAACAGTTTTGCGGCTGCTCTGCTTGCCCATTTTCCACTGCAACCCTGACCTGGATTAAGCAGTTTAGAGAATGGATGGATGGAGGAAGCAGGTTGTTAAATGAAAAGAAGAGTCCAGCTACTCAACAATGAAACAAGGATCAGTGCTAGGACTTTAACTTTTCTCATTATATATGTTACCTCTTAACAATATTAGAATACTTCTATGCGGACGATATTCAGACATATATTTCAATGAAACCTGGCGAAGCACTGCCACTTTCATGATTAGAGGCCTGTATTGTAGATATCAAGGTTTGGGTGCTTTCAAATTTTCTGCTCTTGAGCTCAAAAAAAAAAAACTAAGGGAGAAAATGTGTACTCTTACTCTAAACTGTGATGGTTGTTTGCCTGAACCAAAATCGGTTGTGAAAGACTTTGGAGTAACCATTGATCCTGATTTAACCTTCGACACGCACATAAAAAACATATCCAGATTTGCTTTCTTTCAGTTATGTAACATAGCTAAAATCAGGCACTTCCTGTCAATGGGGGATGCAGAGAAATTGATCCACACTTTTGTTACATCTAGGGTAGATTACTGTAATACCCTGAAATCTGGCTGCCCTAATACCTCATTAAAGAATCTCCAGTTTGTGCAGAATGCAGCTGGGTGTGTCTTGATTAGAACTAAGAAATATGAGCACATAACCTGGTGTTATCTTCACTGGCTACCCATTAAGCATAAGATAGATTTCAAGGTTTTGCTCCTGACCTTTAAAGCTCTGCATGCACGTGCACCAGTGTACATAACTAACCTGCTTCTACCTTATAAGCCAACATGGTCTCTCCATTCTCAAGACACAGGCTACTTGGTAGTCCCAATAATATCTAAAAACCTAAAAGGTGGTAGAGCTTTCTCTTGCAGAACCCCACTGCTGTGGAACACTCTTACAAAATGTATAAATGTATATTTAAATCTAGATTAAAAACACACCTTTATGCTCAGGCTTATAATCAGTTATAGTCCGGAGACAGGGTTGGATAAGCCTGTAGCCATAGAGTATTGTAGGGTGGCATCATTTAATTACTGTCACCTGTCAATCAGCTGTGACCCCACTTTACATGTGCTGACTCTTGATAGGCGGGTATAGTTGTCCCCCCCTCATGACTGCATGGGCTCTTGATCCCTGTCCTATATAGCCACAGACTATTCCTGGTGGGGCCAGTCTGTAATCCCCAATTCATACCACTGTTACTTTATCCCCTGTTGTTCTACTGCACATTCCCTAATGGCCATTTCAATTTTCATCCCCACTCTGTGGGGCTATTTCCCCAGATTTTGAGAGTGCTGTCATACCCACCACTGTGGTCCAGCCCTTCTTTCGTAGCCATCTCCACCCTGCCCACTTCCATCTCCACCGCCACCTGGCCCCCACAATCATCCGAGCCGCTGCCTCAGATGAAATTTGTTGCCACTAATTTGATCAACGTAAACATTGACTCACTGGCCATGTTGGTCACCAATGTACACCCTGAGCCCTTGCCTGGGCAAAGCTTGCAATCGTAGCAGGGCTGAGATAATAAGATATTTTGAAGAATTGCTCAACTCAGACATTCAGTGCTCTAGCAACCAAACTCTGGAAACAACAAACTCTGATTTCTAGCTTTATTAATATATGATTTCTATATGATTACAGTTTCTAAGTACTGCCATTGTCACGTAGGTCATCCATTTACTAAGCACCCCCTCCCAGCAGTCTCACCTCTAACTATACCCCCAAAACATGACACACTGGACAATAGTGTCTATCTGGGAATTTATAAAAATATTATTTTGTCACCCAAAATTTCTATTCCATCATAGCAACAAGATAAAGCCAAAAATAGCCCGAAGGTATGCTAATATAGTGGTGAAAAAGGCTGCTCACTAAATAGTAAAACAAACAAGTGAAATTCTTGTGTAATTATGCCATGTCATTCTACTATCAATATCAGCATCTAAATATGGAATAAATACACAATCTTAGAATTGGTTTTACATATAGAAATGTCCCTTTCAAGATTCAGTGGTCATTTATGGTCTTGGACAATTAATTTGTGAAATATATACTCATTTGTAATGCCTGAATGCCATTTGAGATAGCAGTGCATACAACCACACATACTATTTACATTGTTGTGGCCCTTTCCAGTTCATTCTGGGCTGGGTTTCCCAGAGCCTCCTTAGCGCTACGTGCATCGTAAGGTCTTCCTTTAGTTGTCGAGCTGTTTCCCAGAGCCCCCTTAGCTAAGGTACCTTCTGAAAGGTATACCTTTAGAAGGGTGGTCTGAGGCACTCATAACTGTCCCTTAGCGATACACTCCGCTCATCCTGTCACAGTTTTAGCCTTATTAGGCCAACATTTTGCTTTTCAAATCGACAGTTGCAGTACTACAATGCGCATCTAGTAGCTTAATATTAACTTTATGAAAAATAATTGTCCAAACAAGAAACAACATTTCTGTGCATAGCACATCATGAGAATGTTGTCATTTCACCTGTCTATTCCCATCATGATGGTAATAAAGTATAGGGCCTATTCATAATACTAATCAAATTTGTGAAAATATAAGCTTATACTATTTTTACGTAGTGGAGCTAACTGAGGATATGGCTTTTCTGACTGTCTGTTTAGGCTACAGTAGCCTGTACTATAGGCCTATATTTGACAGATATTAGGCAAATTGACAGATCTAAATGAGGCCGGCTGGAAACTAATCAAGAGGGTGGCACCCGCTATATCTAGGCGATCATTATCGAGTTAGACCACATTATGGCTGCATTACAGCGTATTGTTGCTCTGAACCAAAGGTGTCGCCGTCCGCGTAGCCAATTGGTTGATGTGAATCATTTTATAAGGACCAAATTTAATCCAATTGATGTCCTCTCAGACAGTGTCATCCTGGCTAAATACCGACTGCCACAGGTGGAAATACTCCAACTGCTTGAAATTGTGTCCAATTAAATTAGTAACTGCATGCACCTGCTATTAATTACACTAATCAGTGATCACACAAAACACAGCAATGAAACATCACGTTGTGTCCCTTCTTTTACTTCCTTTAAGTGAGCCCTCTATAGTATTATGATAAGGCCTTCTGTTCCTCTGAGCAAGGGTGAGTGGTTGAGGGAAGGAAAACTGTGAAAATGTAATACACCTCAGTCATGTCTGTTTCTGGAGCAGAGAACATTTGCCACCACATTATGTTTGCTGGGCAGACTAGGCTCTCAAATGCTTTGGCAATATTTAATTTAATACACTCTTTACATTACTAACACAGGTTAAATTGCTGTTGCATACCCGGTATAGAATTAATCAAGATCAATTTCCACAGACGCGCTTTTGCCTTTCATCAATGATCATTTTTGCACTGCAGAGAAAAGTCAGCAGGAATCTGTGGATATGCTGCTACAGTTGCATATATATTGTGTGACAAAAACAAATTAATATTAGACCTTTGTTTCAATAAGAACAAAATAATTCACCCATATGTAGCCTCCTTTGTATCTCCTTTTTCCTGGGCTTCCAAGCAGTCCCAGGCTATGGCTTATATGTCCTGATTGATGCTCTTTATTTTATCTTGTGTAGCCTATATGTATTTATTGAAACTATCACAAGGTCTTGTCTTGACTCTTAAAGAGATTAGCAGATGATCTTTAGTAGGCATAGCTTCCTCTTCTGCAATATTAGATTGATGTAAAATTATTATGACAACACTTGTTATATTAAAACGTCATTCATAAGCCTTTAGTGAGACAATCAATTCGCGTCGCATCGATCGATACACTTTTCAGCACAACAGTGAAGGACAGCTCCAACTTACGACCTTTGAAACTGCTAAGGTATAGTCTGGGAAACACTCACAAAGAAGCGAGCTCCTTTTGAAATGTATACCTTAGAAACCTTCGTAGAATGTTAAGGTACATCGAAATTGGGTAAAATGCTTGGTAAAATCCTTACATTACATTGTTATGAAATGTTCTGTTGCCATTCCATTTAAAATTTATACCGCTAGTTCCGCGATAGGGGATGAATAGCATAGTTATGAAAATAACGTTATTTACCTTAGATAAACATTGGATCGTGTGGCCCCCCCCTCGTGGTCGTGTGGCCCCCCCTAGCGGTTGTGGCCCTAAACAACCGCATAGAGCATTTATGCTACGGGTCGGCCCTGAACATAAATAAAACAAATGTTCCCTATATTATCAAACCAAATTAGATCTGTAAGCAGATAACCATATTAAACACAATTTCAGATCCTGACAGCAATAGCTGGGGGGGAGGGGGGCAAGCAAGTAAAAGGTTACAGTAAGACCTCAACTAAATGAATAGAAAAATATTCTCTCATTTCTTGAGGTATTCCCAAATGACTGAAGCTGATTCCTACCCGTGCCTGTACTGTCATTGCCTTGGCCTTGTTTAGTCTACATTCTCATGTAGAATGTAGCAGTTGTACTTTCTAATGAGACAATATAATGGTAATTCATTATCCAATATTATACATAGGAAGATCAGACTGAAACCAAAGCTTCAAAATTTACAGGAAACCAGCTAAAAGAAGTCGACGTTGATTCAAAGTTAAGGACAAGACTGAGTTGTCACTGAGCAGACAAATGCAGGGATTTGGTATAACATTAACTCCTAAGAGTACTGACAGTACTACATGGTACCAAAATTCCTAATCATCACACAATCCCAGAATATATGCAACATGGTACCCAGAGCATGGCCTTGGCAGAATTTAGTTAAGTCTTGTAACTAATTTCATTTTAAAGCATTTTTAAGGTGTAGCGTATGCTCTGTGATTCATCTTAAAAGTGAATTAGCTTATGTGCTAGATTCTTTAACCCTCCTGTTCTGTTCATTTTTTAGGTACAGCAAAAATGTTCCCGGGTCAATCCCCATACAGGGGGGGTTTGCAAATACATGAAATGAACCATTTTCATTTAAAATGTTGATTACACTAATTAAGGCCAGTAGAAGAAGTTTCATACTGAAAAAATAATTTTAAGTATTTTTCCTAGATTTTCAAACTTTAAAAAGGGTCAATTTGACCCGCAACATAACAGGAGGGTTAAGTTGAACAATATGGTTTCCCAGTCTGGTTCTTAATTAAAACTACCTAGTGCTCTTTCCCACATTGTCTCAATTGGAAGATTTTTGCACATACGGTCAATTAGAAAGCTGTAGATGCATGTTACTGCTCTGTGGGAGCATAGTTTAGGATTAATCCACTCGTCCAGGGGGTGTTTGGATGAGGGCACGCTCCCTGGAGGTATATATGGTACATATGGTACCCCATATGCCTTTATTGCTGATCTTAGTCTTAGAAAAAATATGAGGAACCAGGTACAGTGTAATGATTCCCCGTGCCTTGGAATGTACAGTACATTGAACAGCCACAAATGTCACTGAATATGTTGATCCCTTTAGAGGACATATTAGGATAGGTAAATGGCTTCCCACCTGACTGAAAATGATAATTATTCCGTGGAGATGTTTGATGAAATGTGGATGGAATACTCATTATCTGATCGAATTTTTTCCAAATGGCTATAGAGTTAGTAATGATGTTCTCAAACATCAAGTTTTGTTTTCTATGGCCCACGCCAGATCCTCCAGCTCTGCTTCTGTAGTGCACCATGGTACGTCCAAATTTGGATCCCTCCAAAAGCACAAGCCTCAGGGTTGAAAAGCATGATAGTAAAATTCAAGTTTTGGGACAGCAAGTCAGTATGTTTACTTTGTTGCAATGTGCTTAGCTTGATTCTGGCACATTTTCCTCCCCAGGTGATGTGTGATAACAAAACGTGCATTTCATTTATTCATTTTTGGGGAGCTGCTATTGGGATGGTCATCTTGACACTTGAAGAGATACATTGAGATCACTCCACCTCTGAAAATCAGTCACAATTTTCTTTTGTAAATCCAGAAAGTTTGCCCAAACTATCCTGTGGAAATTTGTATATGCTGTATCTTTATGCGCAGGTAGGTCAGGAAAGTGCTGATAGGGATGCCACTAGTAATATATTATTTGCTGTATTGTCAAAAGGAGAATTGATGACTTTGTCCAATTTATTTAATATCTAATTTATCAATTTATTTAATTCTAAATTTATATATATATATATATATATATATATATATATATATATATGAAGCATCAATACTTGGGATAATGAGGTATGAATATTAGAAAGAAAAAGGCAGCCCTCTGCACATAATAATAATGTTTTGATCCTTGTAATATTACTGGAGTGATTGAGTCATTTTCCCTAATGACCTGTGCCAAGGGTTCCAAGGAAAGAGCGGTGGGGCACCCTAATGTTTTTTTAATCATCTAGATAAAGTTGAGCCCAAAACCAAACCTTTCTATGACCAACCACAGGTAGTTCCATTCTAACTTGTCAAACACCTTTTCAGCATCAAGTGAAAACTGCACAGTCATTAGGCAACATGTGTGCCACATTAATAATATGCAGGATTCTTCAAATATTATCCAATGCCCATCTCCCCTTCATAAAGTGTACTGTATGAGCTTGCTCCCAGCTGATTCCATATGGGAGCCCAGTATTAATCGCTAATAGCTTCACCCCTGTTTTAATCATAATGCTGATTCTGTGTGATGAGTCTGTCTCCCTCACAATAATATTTGTTTAGTTCTATGTCAAATAAATCTTGCTTTATTGATGGACAGACTTCTATGATCTCCCTTTAAAGCAATGCGTGTGTTGGATTTGGTTTCAGAAGATAATTCCCTTGTTCCATCTCCAATCTCTTGATCTCACCTTGGACGCAAAACCAATACAAGTGCCTCTTATAAAACATTTCACCATCATCCATAAAATTTGGGATTTCCTTGAGATCTGACCGCCTTGTAAGTTTTCACTCCAACCCTAACATAGCACACTTTTTTCAACAGCTACAGGTATGCATTTAACTGCTAATCAGCGCAATCAGGTGTGCCAAATTAGGGTTGAAATTAAAATTACATGATAGTGGATCTCCAGGAATAGGGTTGTTACCACTGTGCAAGATGAATGTAAAATTTGCCTTTGATTGATTATAATTAGCACCATTTGTGATACACACTAGAGAAATGTCATCCCTGGACATGCAGCTAAAGATTAGGTGCTGTTGAGTACAGAAAAAGTGGTGTTTTATTGACGTGTAGGAGTGGATGATTACATACCTAGGTGTGTGTACCAAAGTGTCTTATAATGCTTTTGCATTATGTCATCTTTCATGGGGCTCTGGTGGACAAAACGGACAAACTGAAATGTTTTATAATGTACAAAACACATTTTATTCATTTTCAGAGAGGTTTTGGATACGTTTTTGGACCCCAGATATCCATCCTCCTATACTGCTGAAAAGATAGCAATTTCCACTTGAAAATGAGCCAAAAGTGAGTGTTGTGAGTCAAGTAAGATTTGTAGTGAAATGTTATTACTTATAGCAATGCACAATTTAGATATTGTGGATAAATGTGGAGACACTAAGGGACACCAAGGCAGACTGCTTACTTTTTTCTTTCATATATATTTTTTTAGTATTTGTATTTAGTATTTAGTAGTTCTGCATATCACCCTCAGACTTTGCACACTCGATGTCAATGAGTTTATGATCCAGGACATGCGTAGTTTTATATACTGTATGTGATCTCTCAGTATTTCATTTTAAAGTAAAGGAGAACAACTTCTTGCAACTTTTGCATTTTCGTCAGGATAATTTAATTTGCGGCACTTTATTCTACCTAAGTTAATCATATAAAATAATTTAAGTTCGGTCAGACAACCCACTACTTGAAATAAGCAATATTTTTTTCATGTTTAACATGAAAGCGCCATATTAAACACTGGCAAAATTTGGCATCAAGGCTTTGCCTTTTATTACTCGCTGTTTCTAAGCCAGCCAAAATAATAAAAGGGAGTGACCACAACAAACCCACCAATGGGGATGAGAAGCAGAGCCCACAGGTGGATGATGGGGTGGTGGTGGTAGCGCAAACACATTCTGAAATGCATAAATACAGGAATAAGAAGAGGAAGTCGAGCAAGGCTAGCAGCATCAGTTGTATGTCAGAATGAACAATGGCATGAACAAGCAGGTTTGGTGATTTAAATGTTTAATTGATACAACCTGACTGCCACAAGAGTTTTATACAAAAAAAGTCTGAAAAAAGTCTAAAATTGTTACAATTTAAAATGAAATGCCAACTTGTCACATAGTGGTATTTTGTGCAGAGCTGTCAATTTTCACTGTATTTAAGTTACGTCTCAACCAGATGAAGGTTATTAGGCCCAGAATGCATTTCCCAGTTAAAAAGGAATTCAAATTTGGCAGGTGCCCATTACATGCTGACAGGCATTTTCAGTGAGATGGCAACTTGGCATACGTGGCTTTTTTGTGGAGACATAAGCATTTTCTTACATCTAGTTCATAACAGCCTCCTGCAATGTGACAAGCCATTAAACAGGGTGAAAATGCATGCTACTACAAATCCAATCAAAATTTATTTATAAAGCACATCAGGGTGTTCGGTCACGGTGAGCAATTTTTCAAATCAATTTTTCACTTCAAGACTGGTTGATATGAAGTATGAAGAGAGGGGGACTCACAGGAGGTTGTTGTGGAATCAGAGTAGATGCCAGTGGGAGGGGAGACCAGATCAAATTAGGCAATTAGAGAAGAGCTATGGGCAGCAAATTGGGAGATTTGGCAACGTATGCCACGGCCAGATGTTTCTTATGGCAGCATAACTACCAGGAGAGAGACAGGGAACTTGCACAGTCATGCGGAGGGTAAGAAAGCTCCTGACTCTTCAAAAGCATGAACCGCCATTACTTTGTACATGTTGCTCCAATTTAAGCTATTGGGCCAGTTTGGCTTACTTTACTTTGAAATTTACTATGGCTTCCAATGTTTTCAATATAATGCAAGTGATATTTACATGTTCATATTAATTCCATCAATATGACATCTGTTAAACAGTATATTTGGTTCTAATAGTGTTGGTTGTATGTTTGTGTGAATTTAATTGAAATGGCAGAATATTTAACCTTAGAGACAGTTTTTTTATTTTTATTTTATTTTTACTGCAGGTGTACGAACAGGCAGGCAGGCTTATCACTCTTGGGCTTGTTTCAACATTTCTAGATACACCAGTAAATTTGTCCCAGCACACAAGCCTTTGTCATGTTCATATCACAACAAAAGAATCAAGTGTGTACATAGCAAAGACAAACAAGCAAATTCAGCCCATTTGACCTAGTCACAGTTTGTGGCGTTGTTAGGCCTGGACTGTTGTGGCTGATGCCAAAAATGTTGAAGCCCCAAATATTTTGTCCAGCCTAATCAAAATGTATTTATTTTCCACTCAAAGTCTGATATATCAATGCACTCAATGCTCACAGAGATCAGTACAGTCCTTTCAGCTCCCCTGGGCATGTGTTGATAGCTCTGTGTGAGTGATAAGACAGGCACTTGTTCGCTAATCAATAACATTAATAATTCAGTTCAATACTATTATTATTATTATTATTAATACTATAGATAAAGAAGTTGTTGGGGTTCTTTAGTTTGCAATATAATACTGAGATGTTATGGGCTAAAATCTCATATGACCTTAAATCTTAGCAACTCCCCTGGTCACCGCTGAGAAGACATACCCCTCAAAATTCCCTTTAACAGATAAATAAAAATAAAATAGTATATCATTAGCAATTTGTGATCTTGAAAAAGAAGAGGTGGAAATCTCTTATTTTAACTTATTAAATAGACTTTTGTAAGGCAAATAAAAATAATTATATTGCACAGGTTAATTATTCAACTAAATAATGGCTTTATTATTATTTATAATTAAGTAAGGAAAATTTAAAGAGTTTGAAGGTAGGCATGATATCACATTATTGAACTACAGTATGTCTGTCGTCAGACCTAGGAATGCCATTAATTAATTCACAATACAATCATAAACAATCCCAAAAAAGCTTACAGAATAGCTACAATGGATATAAGTTTTGAATATTTTTTGCAGTTTGCATGTTCTCCCTGTGTTCTTATAGGTTTCCTCCACAGTTCAAAGACATGCAGGTTAGGTTAATTGTAGAGTCTAAATTGCCCCTAGCTATACTTGTGTGAGTGAATGGTGTGTGTGTGTGCACTGAAATGGACTGGCAACCTGTCCAGGGTGCATTCCTGCCTCTCAAACAAATGCATGCTGGGATAGGCTCCAGCACCTCCCACGACCCTGACCTGGAATAACAGGGCATCGATAATGGATAGATGGATGGGTGGATGGATGGATGAGGCTGTGAGGCTGTTGTGGTTACATAAAAAGGGTATTTTTATTCACCATGTACAAATAACAGTACGTTTTATACATAGGAGCTCCATTTAAAGTTTGGTACAAATGGCTTCTGAGTAGTCAGGTGTGTTCAGTTGCAAGTGTAAGAGAGAACAGTGTTGAAAGAATAAGACTTTTGAAAGATGGAGGGTCACTACCTCAGGTGGCACACAATTCTTGTCCTCTGCCTGGAACTGCACATCTTTTGAATCACTGCAATGACAATCCTGCAGTTGCACTGCATGAAGAATATGCATATCACATGCAAATCATATGATGATATGTAAAACACATGCAAATATCAAATTATTCAATACTGTAATAGCTGCAATTAAAACAACTAAATGTCCCTATTTAGTGTTAATGTTTAATGAAACTGTAAAATGTTGTGTAAATTTAATGTTTAAGGTAATATGTAGTCATTTGACATTTGAAAGTATTATGCATATTGTGACTCAGTGAAATATTACACCTCCCTTTTTCGAAATAAGAGAAACACAACTGAACAACAATCCTGCTGCTATGTATGAATAAAACATCTGTCTCTTAACTAGATTAGAATATGACTGCAGGTTTAATTCATGTCTTCATTAAATGTCAGAACAGCAGTTTATAACTATGATACGCATATAGATATTGCATAATCTATAAGCATTACAGAACTCATAAAACAGTTTTCTGGAAACCATAAAGATCTGCAAAATAATCCTTGGTAAAATGCACGGAACTCCATGGTCAAGTCATGTGGATTTGTAAGTCCTGTGGCTGCTTGATTGGCTCTCACAGCCGGGCATTTGTGTCTGGATATCTGTCCAAGAGATTGTTTTCTGTCCTTTTCAGAGCATGCTGGTCTGCTTCAATAACATGGCTTCTAACCTTGTCCTCTGAACAGATGCAACCTGTGTTGAACTAGGCAGCCTGCTTAGGATTTCCCTGGGGAGTCTTCTTTGGCTGGTTCAGTTCCTTTTGCTTGGCCTGGTGATGTGGGCAGTACCCGGCGGCTTACAGGGTTGGCTGGATGTTGAGGAGAGGTGTCTCGGTAGTCTTCTGTCCCCAAAGGCAGTTTTGCTGTCGGTTTGTGTTGCTGTGTCCTTGCTCTGGCACTGAAATCTGGTAGCCTTCAGTGTCTGAGTGTCTGCAGGTTCAATAACTGTGGCTGGGCTCCACATCCCATTGTCCTCCATGTTGCTACACAATGATGGAATTTGATTGTTTATGCCTTCTCATCACAGGCACTATTAATAGCGTTTGTATTTTAAAAAATCACTATCACATCATAGTTGAGGGATTGACAAGTCAGAAAATCTATATTATTTAATGTTTACACAACCAGGTGTGTGTACTGGCAGCATGTGAGATGTATTGTTAGCTTGCTAAAATGAGCAGTGCGCAAGCGAACACAATCTCACTTCTACTTGTACATCCCTCCGTCTTCAGTTTCCACAATAACTAATCTCTCACAGTTATGTGATTTGATCATCCTCATTAAAGTGTATCGTACATCTAACGTAGCAAACGTAACACTAGTCACAGTCCCGCTAAACATTTAGTTACAGGGAGTTAAATTGGATGGCAACAGTAATAATGTTTTAATGCTTGTTCACTCAAACAGGTAATATTAGTCAGCAAACAGCAAACATATGGATAAAATAAGAGCCTCTGAAATCATCCTAGATTGTCAACTAATGTTAGTTAGCTAAAGTTACCTGGAATTAATAATGTTAGCTTCCCAAAATGGCTGGCTAAGATGATTTCAAATCAATTAAAAAAAAAATCTGTCAGGATATCAAATATTGAGTGAATGAACCATAAAGATAATTTGAGTAAACCACTAACTTCCTGAGAGAGCACATTAACTATATTTTTTGCCATAATGATATTTACATTTTGAGCAATAAAAATTTAATTTTAAGAGGGAGTCACGTGAGCTACAAAAGCAGTGATCAGAGGACTCTAAAGCTCCCTCATTCCTGATTTACCCCCGCTGCCTTGCAGTTGACCTGTGAAGGCAAACTACCGTCTTTCACTTCAGCCCAGGATGTCAAAGCATTCAATGATAAAATAATCACCATCATTCCTGTAAAACACTACGTTTTTCTGTACTCTAGGATGTCATCTTTTGTTGCATGCCCAGGGATGACATTTCTCTGTAGTGTGTTTCAAAAATGTTGATATTTATAATCAAAGGGAAATTTTTACATTCATCAGGCACACAGTTAATTTGAATAAGTGCTTTCCATGCCCATGGAGACAGTAATACCCCATAGTCTACCATATGTACAATATAAAGATAATATCCCTGCATCAGGAAAATGCTGGCAAAGTTCTAGCTTCACAATAAAACAGTGCATCAAACATAACACAAGAGCCACCAACGGATGCTTATGCTGCAGTATGTGAAATGTTCCTCATTAGAGAAGAGCACTAACCTCTTGAAAGGAAGTCACACTCATCATTAACTTTTTTTGTAAAACCAAGGCATAATGAAGTCCCTGTCCCCTTCCTCTAGTGACCCTGCAACAAACTCTTCGCTTGATCAATTAAGCATCAGCTTGGGGCAAGGAACACCCCCTTTCTGGAGGCATAGGGAGCCTGATTTAACAAGCTTAAACATTAACGCAGTAATCAATGGTCTATCTATCCATGTTTCATTGACTGCAATACCATAAGCCAATCAAATGTTTGTGTGGCCAAAATAATACACCAATCACATTACAGAGATTCCGTAACATCAGTTACTTTTGAGCATAAAACTCATCAAGAAACTTAACAACTTTGCTATTAGGTAAGGCATTGCCTAACCGACCAGACGCACCTCCTTAACCTCTTAGCACAAAGCCCCTAGTGGTCGGCACGCCAGCGTGCCGAGATTACTGAACTCAGACATTCAGTGCTACTGCAACCAATGTATGAGTTAAAAACAGAAACGCTTTGTTTTAGTTTCATTAGTTTTGCAGCGCCACCATTGTCGCTCTGGTCATTGATTTAATAAGCACCCCCTCCCATGACATAATGGACAATATTGTCTATCTGGGCATTCATAAAAATATTCTTTCACCACTCAAAAATCGTATTCCGCCATAGCAACAATATAAACCCGACATTAGCCCTAACGGTGAATGTCCACTGCAGCGTCAAACATCGCGTGTGGATGCGTCGCTGCTTGGGGGACGTGTAAAAAAAAAAAGTGGTGGGCGCTGGTGGGTGTTACGAAGTCCTGCTGAAAATGTGTTCCCACTCATGCAACGTGTATAAATATAGGAGCATCACAATATACTTTGTCTAATAAGCTTGCAAGGGAGTGGAATAACTAGAATAAAATTAACATTACTCTCTAAGTATAATTGACTTAATTTGTTTAAATTAAGTTTTTGGGTTAGGGCTAGCGGAGTTAGTGCCAAGTTAACAAGCTAGCTATCTATCGTATATCAAACCGGATAATTCGCCGCCGATTTTAAATCCAGACAACATCACAATATATTTCAAACCCACCATGGACCCCAACAACAACCTAGTAATAGCTGCTGTCTACCTCATATAACACCCCAAATGCAGCTACAGAAATTATCAGTTTTTCCTCCATCCTCAAAATGCGCTGAACTTTTTTTACCGAACAAGATTTTGGCTAGCCAGCTGAAGAAACAGCAGCGCAGCCTTTACCTGATTGGGTTAATGGAACACGCTCAATGGATTCATTTGCATAAAGTTGAGCTCTGTTCAACTTTTTCATCCCGCTGCCACCTGTCGCTTCGAGACTCAACTGGCTGCAGGCTTGGAAAAAGCAGTTCTGGACATTAGGGTCAGTTCTGGACGACGCATGCACAGTTTAAGTTATGGAGTACAACATCATTATAATGGAGTGTAATGTTGTAATATATCAAGCTAGTAAACGTCTTTAAAACTAGCCTATAAAATGCCTCAATTGTAATATTTATAGCACAATGGCCTATTGCTTGTGCGCTCGAAACGTTATATTTTAATGTGCGCTCGTAACGTTATATTTTTAGTGATGATGATGGACTAATTCATACTTTTATTGACGATTAATGTTACTAACACAGCCATTAAGTCTTATCATAACTAAGGGTGTGTGCACCCGACTACAGTGAGTAGTGTTAATTTAGCTAAAGTTTGCTAGTTATTTAGCTAACGTTAACACCTGAGCTCTTAATGGATACATATTACTCAAGCCATGTCCAACTTACTCTCATTCACAAACCCAAAACCCCTCCAAGTTAAAATAAATAAAGAGTCATGAGTCATAATAATGAACATTTATTAGAACAAAATAGTCGATGCCACGTTCAGGTTAAAACTGCGCATGCGTCGTCCAGAACTGCTTTGTGTAAACTGCACATGCATCGTCCACGACTGCTTCGTCCAGAACTGCTTTCCCCGAGCCTGCAGCCAGCTGATATAGGAGGTCGCTTCAGCGCGCAGCTACCAGAATGCATTGCGGGGCAGATTGACGCTTGTCCCATAGGAAATGAATGGGAGGTATCAAATCGCGCTGCTTTCGATGCTGCAGTGGACATGCACCGTAAAATATGCCAGTACAGTGAAAACGGTGCTCACTGAATAACAAAATAAACAAGACAAAGTTTTAAAAAATTATACCATGTCATTCTACAGTTAATATCTGGGACTAAATATTGAATAAATATACAACCTTATCATTGGTTTTACATGTAGAGATGTCCCTTTTGAGACTGAGTGGTCATATATTATCTTGGACAATCAGTTTGTGAAATATATACGTGCATTTGTGATGCCTGGGTACCTTCCAAAATAGCTGTGCATAATACCCCACATGTTGTTTACGGCGTTGTCACCCTTTTTAATACAGTCTGGCTTGATTGACAATTCATTTATTCAGTAGGTGATAGTATAAGCTTTCTAACCATGTATAACATGTCTAATTTTGCTTTTGGAATAGCGTTTTATAGGTCAGCGTACCCAAAGATTTTCTTATCATCGCATTCTCTTACGCATACACTTTGTGGTAGCAGTAAAAGACGCTGCACCTAACGAAACGTTGTCAACGATTTTTCGTAATTTCTTGGAAAATACTATTATTATTGAGGACTTCTGGGCATAGCTAAGCATGGGTGTAACCACACATTCTTTAGGGGGGTCGTGTCCCCCCCAATACTGAGAAAATACCAATCTGTCCCCCCAATATACAGTAGAAAATATGATAAATATGTCCTCCTTTTATGAACCCTGTCAACGGATCTCTTGTTATTTCCTATTTATTTTCTATTCATTTCCACTGGTTAAGGAAAACATAAATGTGTGACCCCCCCCTCCCAATTGTACACTTGGTTGCGTCCATGTTTAGGACGTACTTGCTGCACTGGCGGCAACTTTCACAAAATACTCCCAGCAGCAGCCTGATAGCAAGCGAGATGGGAAAGGCGTGAGGTAATTGACAAGTGTGACAATAATGGAATGCCCAGTCTAACCCAAGTTAACAACCATGTTCTTTTTAATAAAGCTACTTTTCTCAAAAACTGGCTTTTAAAATGCTATTATGTTTAGGTATTACTGTAAGGTGACCAAATTTCTGAAATGAAAACCGGGGACATTTCCAGTTCGGCGGTCAATATATCATTAAAATATCCAATGTTATTATCTATGAAATAAAAAAGGGGGACAATTCCGGTTTCATGGTAACTGTTGTACTGTAATAAACTATGGCCGAGTTTTCCACAGCAGTTATCTCTAAAACTAGCACGAGCAAGTAGTTAGTAGAAGAAGAAGAGTGATATGAAGCTGCTATAGCGAGCAGCCCCCTCTGTTGGCCAAAACAAGCACAACGCGATTGAGACGTCAACCGGTAGGCTCTGCTGCCTGGTCTTTCTTGCCACGTAAAATATTATTTCACTTTGCTGTCTGTTTTTAATGCACAGTTAAAAACGGGGACATTTCCAGGGACAGCTCCAGGCGGGGATAGGCCACCAAAAACGGGGACTTTGTCTGGTCACCCTATATTACTGTCTGTTTTCTTGTGCTACCCTCCTTAGCTAACTAGCTAGCTAGCTAGCAAGCATGATACAGGACAGTTCAGAGAAATCACAGACTATTCCTTTAAATGTGAAGTCAAAGTCCTCAAAACTATGTTCTAAAGGTGCGAATTTTCATATATAAATATCATAGAATTGTGGGAAATGCACTTTAAAAAATTCTGGGGGGGGGCTCTCATTTGGACCCTCATTTGGATGTCTATACCATGGTTACGCCCTTGTAGCTAAGCCATATGTCTGCTGATAGATCTATCTGACAGTTTTCTGGAGCAAAACAGAAGCGGATGTAACTATCATTGATTTACTGTCTCTGTCTCCGTCTACTGAACACAGATAAAATGTCATCATTGCTATGTAAGTATTACTGCTCAAATTATATTATTACTGGACAATAGCATGCACGGACATATTTCCCAGCAATCTTTGCATATCAGAAAATAACAGTGATAACAAATGAGGAATGACAACAAATGATGACATTGAGTTGTTGAAATAATATGTTTTCTGCAGAATGGGCATTTAGGTGAAGTTAGATATGATAACAGACTATGGTACAAAGAAAATATACTGACCATGAGCGAGATGATTTTCCTTATTGAACGGTAAACAGACGCTATTTGTGATAAATCATATATACAGTTGTTCAAGGGGTGCCTGAAATAGTGTTGAAAAACTGTTTTACAACAATTTTTGTATTTCACGTAGTCTACTAGTAGTTATAATTATGAATGAGTCATATTTTTAAAAGGAATGTTTTTAGTGTGGTGTTGTTACAGACGTACAAATTGTATGTCGTAGATAGGGAACAGGGCGAGGTAACATGAATGTATAAACGTGGTGTTTGCTGATAAGAACATTCTCTACAGTAGCCAAGTAAAGTAGTTAGTACAGAAATGTTCAAGAAAATCAATAAATGTGCCGTCATGAAATTCATATGGGTGGTCGTGCGTGTCCTTTATGCATTGAAGATTGTGATATTTTGAGAACTGCAAAAGCAATAGTTTAAAAGCAATAGACAATTATTAGTTAGCAAATAAGTGTGCATGAGAAAGTAAATATCTACATGAGGCCAAGGTAGGATTCAATACTCCAACCTAATTCTAAGGCAACAACATTAGCAGTGAGCCACCAAGGAAATAGTTGTTCAAGGAGTGAATTGCCTTGGTCAAATCAGCTCATGGTTTTAAAGAAGGCAGACTCCGGTTATATTCCATGTGGCATGGCTATATTGTTGGCGGCTGGCAAAAGTTTACATGTAGCCGGTTAACAGAACAATACATATGGTGAAAGACCAGCAAGATTTGGTGCAGAAGGATCCAGAAGAATTATACAGTTACAAAAGCAATAGTTGAAAAGTAATAGACAATTGTGAGTGAGCAAATAAGCATAATGAGAAACTTGTGGACGTCTCAGGTGGGATTCCATCCCGAGGCTCAGTGGTCTCAAGTCCACGACCTTACCAGTGAGCTACAAACTTAGTAGCTGTCTTGACTGGAAATTTTCTTGGGCAAAAAGATGTAAGTCCATTTTGCATGTGTGTGTGACATTTTTATTAGCTGGTGTAGGTCAAATGGGGAGACATATTGTTTGTGGACTTGCAGCATTAAAATGATGTAATCTGGCAGGAAAAAAAGAATGAGAAAGTGCAAAATACTCAATGTTTGCAGCTTAATTGTGCGGACGTGTGAAGTTCTTTGTGAATTCTGTCTGTTGAAATGGGGTCAGAAGGTACAGAAATTAATGTTTTTAAGGGCTGAGGGTCTGTGGTCAGTGTAGTTATTTCTGTAGGAAATCCAGAAAATGCCAAACTTGCGGTGCTGTATAGGTATGGGGCATGTCGCCCCGCCAAGGCGTTGATTTTCAGAGCTGAACTCATTTTTCAGCAAACCTTTTTTTGTTTTTACTTATTTCATATCTCAGTAGCCCATTTTTCTTTAACCTGCTGAAAAACAGCATTTTTCATTGTACTACTATGAACTTTTTTTCTTTCAGGGTGTACATTTCTTCACACCCTGCTCTCTAAAATAAAGTTTGCATATGCTCTGCCCAAGGGCTGTCCCTCTCTATGTCCCACATAAGTAGTTTCTTGCATAGTCTACCATCACTCATGTTGAGTAGTCTATTCCACAATCAACTCATATATGCAGCCCAGTGTACTTCTCAAGGTTCCTACCCCATGTCACTTAAAATGGCTAGGGTTGGGGCAGATTAATTTACAATAGCTCTATTATGAACCTGTTCACACACCTTGTAAACTTTATAACCCTAAACCCCAGCAGCAGAGTCCAACACAGGGCAGACACCGGCTTAATAGAGCTTAGTGTAAGACTTGGGTTATAGGAAATGGAAATGGAAAATAATTTTTATCGTTCCTCAGTCATTATTCTTACCCTTACTTTACTAATGCAATGTTTCCATGGTAACTGAACCACCATGTACTTGAAGGACAAAGCTGTCAGACTATTTCAGGTTTGAGGTGGGTCACAGAATATGTATAAAAACATATCAATACACTATTCATGTTCTGTTACCCATGTCAGATTAAATATCTAGTGCAAATATGACGTTGTTTTTCACAGAAGTTAAACATGGTTATATTTAATACTTGAACATATCTGTGCCCACATTTAAAGAAGAGGTGGGTCATAGAAAATGTATGTCCTGATTTAGTGGGTCATGGACTCAGATGTTTCACTGCAGTGCTAGGGACCTGAACATTTTTTGTATCTGTCTTGCTTCATTCCAATAATGCATTCAAGGTTGAATTTCATAATTTTGTGGCATCCAGTCTATTCCCAAGACAAAACTGCATCACAGTCAAGCAGGCACATAACATTTGCACATGGAGGCTCTTGAAGAATAGATGATATTTGGCTTGACATTTACAATTCATAAAACTGACGTAAAATAGCCAGATCCACACTGACAGTGCAGTCTGACAGCCCAGACAAAATGCAGTCCAGAAATTAGCCTGAAATATCCAAAACCATGTCCTAATCACATAAATTTTAATATAAAGGGATGAATACAGCCTTACATGCCCCACAAATTCTTTTCACTCATTAATCTCCCCCTAAAAAAACAACAACAAAAAACAACTTGGATACCAAAGAACAAAGACATGGATTACATTCAGTCTTTCTGAATGATTCATACCCAAGACTTCTGTGCTGGAGGAATTGATAGATACTTCCCCCCATTCTAATGCATATTCTTTGTGCAGAACACATGTAATTGCCTCCCAGTGGAGCCTTGGCAAGACAGTCTCCTGAAACATAGATAGATATATATTTGCCATGGAGATGTGTGCAGTATACATACCTGAAGTCAGATGTACAGTCATTCACAAATACAGTCATTTTAACTGTATTTTTTAAACAATGCAAAGCACATTTTCCAAATGGTTTTCAGTCTATACTTTTGGAGAAATTAAGAGGAAATGTATATGCCACTTAGTAATAACATGGGTTTCTGTCAGGGAAAATGGAAATTAATGAAGAAAAATTGTTTATACTCAGTTTAAATATCTGAAAAATGCCCCCTCTAAATACGTAAGTACAGTTTACAAAAAAAGTGTCACTCTTGACGTTGATGTTACCTGTCTGAACTGGCCATGAGCACATTTATGATTGACACGGTAGTTCACCAGTTCCTGCTTATAAATGGTTACAACCTCCTCTGACATAGCTCAGACGCTGTCTACAACATTGTTGCTAATAGCAATAAATAAATCAACTGTAGCTACTAGTTACAAAGCTTTGTTTGTAGGGGGTTAAAAGGTGTTGAAGGGGAACTTATAAAACACACGTTATCCTGAACATCTGGAGGGGGGCGGGCTTTGTTATTTTTATTCCATTCCCCAAGGCAAAGACTAACTTGGAAAAATGTATGTTGTGGACAACCTCACTTGCAAATTAACGTCATTTACTCAAAGGTAATGATATACGCTGTCTAGCCTAATATGTCTTAATAGTTGTAATTAGCTGAATGATTAAATCAAATCAAAGTTTATTTGTCAAATGTGCTGTTAACAATACAGCAGATAGGCAGTTGTAGCAATGGAATCTTAGCCTGTGTGTGCCCTTGTGTATGTGAAGAGAAAAATAAAAAATAAAATAATTAAACAATAATTGCAGGATTACAGTAAGTGCAAAGTAACATTAGCCTAGTTCAACTGTAGACTATAATAGTTTTGGTAAATTACAACAATAACTTAGGTAGGTGAATTTCATGCTCAGTGACAACAAAAAATGACAACATCATAAATATTTATTATTATTATTATTATTATTATTATTATTATTAGCTGCCTGAGTCATAAAATGATATTATGTGGGGTTTATATGTGAAATGATAGAGATTGTATTCAATGCAAATGCCATCAGGCCATCTGACTTCCTAAACTCCATGATTCAACTTGGCTATTTATCAGGATATAGCACGGTGGCTGAAAAAGAAAATGCAAAAACAAAAACTTTGGGCTGCTAGTTTTTGTAAGTTTGTGTTTTGCACCTCAGGGCTGCTCCTTTTTGTTTTTGCATTTTTTTTGTATTTGTGTTTTGCACTTCGGGGCTGCACATTTTTGTTTTTGTATATTGCATCTGCACCTCAGGACCACTCCTTTTTGTTTTTGTATGTTGCATCTGCACCTCAGGGCCGAAAGTTTTTGTTTTTGCGTTTTTTTTTTTTGTTTTTGTGTTTTGCACTTCAGAGCCACCGTACTATAGGATTGGCTGACTACAGGATTGACTAAAGCGATACGTTTTGAGCCTACACTTAAAGACAGAGATTGTGTCTGAAGCCTGAACATGCATATGTAATTTTAGATATCCCACTGTAATTTTATATATACAGAACTTTTACCATAGCCAGCATCTTGCTGGCTGGCTAGAGTAAAGAATAAGTAACTCACAAAGACATTCTGGAGACAAACCATTTAAAGTTTTAGAAGTGAATAGTAGAATCTTATCTGAATCTTAAATTTCACTGGCAGCCAGTGAAGAGATTTGAGCATTGCATAGTTTCCCTTATTATAAAATCCCCCAAAACCAATGGAAATTGCTGCATCGGTAGCTGATATTTCAACATGGTTATAATAAAAGAACGACATGCCTTCAGGTTGTCACAAGGCATCAACCAAACTGCATGCCAGCTCTGCAACCTGGGTCCAAAAATATGCTTTTGAAGATTTCTAGCCATTTTTGGAGGACTGAGAAACCTAGATATAAAGGATCACCCTGGAAGAATTATTCACTTGGCAAATTAAGACACAATGTGTAAGGAAGCACGCTGCAAGCAAAATTCAGCTGAAAATGTAATAAGTAAAATGCAATGTAAACCTACATTTGACTTTATAATTCAATTTACAATTATACAGTTGAATCCCAGAACTCATGCAAGTTTTTGACTATAAATGAAACTTAAAAGTCAATATAATTTGCATTTTCCATCTTCGTATAATAGCATCGACATGTCACTTAAAATGGAGATTGCACTCTTTATGTTCAGCTTTATTCAAATAATAATTAAATTAAAATGTCCCAAAATGCATGGCTATGTATCATGTGGTAAAATGCAATAATTGTGTAAAAGGATAATTTAAATGTCATTTACCTTACATGTATATGATTGAAAACACTATGCTATAAAGGCAGCAAAATCCAAATGGTTATCCAAATGTAAAGGATTAAGAGTGCTTTTTGTCTTTGCTGTTACATAGAATTGAGGCCAAAAGTTTACATAGACCTAGGCTAAAGATATTCAAACTCAGTTTTTCACAACTCTGCACATTTCATGTTACCATACATTTCCTGTGTTAAGTCAATTAGTGTATCTACTTTATTTCCATAAGAGGTAATTTCAAAATAATAGCTAAGAGACAGATTTATTTCAGCTTTTATGTACAATATCAGATTTTCAGTGGGTCAAAAATGTACATACACTTTGTGTAAATTGAATCAAACGCTTGGGGTAGCCTTCCACAAGCTTATCACTGTTTTTTGGCAAGTCAATTATGGCATCTACTTTGTTCACATCAGAGATAATTTTGAAACAATTGATTAGAGACAGATTTATTTCAGCTTTAATTCACTATATCAGAATTCCAGTGGGTCAAAAGTTTACATAGACCAAGTTGACTGTCTCTGTAAACAGTCTGGAAAATTCCAGAAATTGATGTAATGACTTTTTAGAAGCTTCTGATTGGCCAATTGCCATAATTAGGAGTTAATTGGCACCTGTGGCTGTATTTAAGGGCCTACCTTTAGAGCCACTGCCTTTTTGCCCTTGATACCATGATGGAAATATCAAAGAAACTCAGCTAAGACCTCATAAAAAACAATTGTGCACCTCCACAAGCTTGGTTTCTCCTTAGGAGCAATTTCCAAACAACTGAAGGTATCACAAGCATCTATACAAACAATTGTAAGCAAATATAAAAATCTTGGGACCACACAGACACTGCATCATTCAAGAAGGAGGCACAAATAAACTCCCAGGGCTGAACAAACTTTGGTCCGAAAGGTTCAACTGAACCCCAAGACAACAACAAAGGAACTGGTGAAGGAGTTGGAGGCATCAGGTACCAAAGTATCTACATCCACTATTAAGAGAATCCTACATTGCCATGGCCTGAAAGGCTGTCACGCAAGGAAGAAGCCCCTACTCCAAGACCGGAATAAAAAATTCAGAATGAAGTTTGCTTGTGATCTCCAGGACGAAGACCTAGCCTTTTGGTGGAGAGTTCTCTGGTCAGATGAAACAAAACTTAAGCCGCGTTTCCACCGCAGGAACTATACCCCGGAACTAGGAACCTTTTGAGGAACTCAGTGCGTTTCCACCGCAGGAACTAGGGTCTAAATTTAGTTCTGGGGGCTTTGTTTTACCCCCCAAAACGTTCCTGCCTGGGGGAGATTATTTCCGAAAGATCAGGAACTTTTTGGGTGGGCTTGCAGCTGGAACATTTCTGATGTCGAGTACTCGCAGCAGTGGTTGATTTATTTTCGCCATTACCCGCCATGTTTGAAAAATGCAGCGGCAAACCAATTATTTCATATACTTCAAATCAAACTTGTAGTTTGCTGGCGCTAGCCAGTTTTGGTTATAGCCTGTCAACGATTGGAATTATAACGTTCTTCTGTTCTTTTCTTGCTTTAGTATACGTTTTATAAAATGCTAAGCATTGTGCTGGGAAAGTATTATGTAGCTACCAAAACATTCAAACGATTAATCCGGGTTTCTGAATTTTCTTCGGATTTCTTTGTTAGCCCGTTGAAATTGACTCAACGTTTGATACAGTTATTGAGTATCGTAGTTCTGCATATTAACATTGGTGATACAGTACAACAAACTGGAAATCACATCCGCCATACTTTATCGGGAAAATAACAGTTAATTCTAGTAATCTTCCTTTAGCTTTATAGACTGCCGTAGTTTTACTCAATTTTACTGCCATTTTCAATTCACGAAAAGACCAGGAAGACTATGGACAATTAATGGTGCATGGTTCCATCTGGAAAGGCACACTTAGCTGTTTCGGCTAGCAGTAACTTCGAGGAAACAACGGTGGCTGTACCACTACTAATTTACATTTTCACGCAAGTCCGAGTTTTCGTTCTATTCTTGTCATTTTGCCATTAGCCTATATGGAATTGACGACGAGAAAGTAATCAAACAGCAAATTGTTTACAACGTGTGCATGTTTTCTGCTGTTGTTGCCAGTTATACATATAAATGTGAATGCATTCTGTCGCTTCGGATGTCAAGACATGAAAGCGAATGTTCGCATAAAAAACTTAATGAATGTGTTTGAGAGGATATATGAAAATCAATAAATACAAAAGTAACCATGTATAGTCATTGTTGGTAACCCGTTGTATAAGTGGAATAAATCCCTCCGGGCTGTCCCGGTTATTAGAAAATAATGTAGGCTACTTCGGTGGTAGTATGGGGTTACGGAAGAAATCATATGACAGACGGACCGACGACAACGTTGCTTTTTCATACGTCAGTGGGCTAATTTGCCTAATCTTCGCGGTACTTTAGACCCCGGTGGAAACGCAGACAACCATTGGCTGAAGGAACCTTTTAGTTCCTGGTAAAGTAGTTCCTGGGACTGAAAGTTCCGGGTAATTTTGGTGGAAACGCGGCTTTAAACTGTTTGGCCATAATGATCAGTGTTATGTATGGAAGAAAAAGGGTGAGGCTTTTAACACCGTCCCAACTGTGGCAGCATCATGTTGTGGGGGTGTTTTGCTGTAAAAGGGACCGGTGCACTTCAGCAAATAGATGGCATAATGAGGAAGGAGGATTATATAAAATACTGAAGCAAAACCACAAGACATCAGCTAGAAAGTTAAAACTTGGTTGCAGCTGGGTCTTCCAGCAGGACAATGATCCTAAGAATACCTCTAAGTTGCAACAAAATGGCTTAAAGGCAACAAAGTGAAAGTATTGGAGTGGCTATCACAAAGCGTTGACCTGAATCCCATAGAACATTTCTGGACTGAACTGAAAAAGCATGTCCGAGCAAGAAGGCCCACAAACCTGACTGAGTTACACCAGTTCTGTCAGGAGGAATGGGCAAACATTCCGGCAAAGTATTGTGAGAAGCTTGTGAAAGGCTACGCCAAGCATTTGATTCAAGTTAAGAAATTAAAAGGCAATGCCATCAAATACTAACAAAGTGTACATAAACTTTTTACCCACTGAAAATCTGATATAGTACATAAAATCTGAAATAAATCTGTCTCTTAGCTATTTTGAAATTACCTGGACTGCAAGTGTATTCTGAAGTGATTGGATGAACCGCAAACATAAATAATCCCTGTCTTCCTTGCCAATCAGAGATACTTTGATAAAATGAGATACATACCCCTGGTCCCAAAAAGACTGGTAATCACTCTTCCTCTGTTTTGAGTTACACTTAATTAAAAGTCATTGACATATTTCATATTAGTTTAGACAACATTTGTTTGCAAACAACACATTACTGCGATGACCATCTGCGAGGCCAATAGTAACCTATGGGAAGCACATCCAAACCAGGAAGTATAATTGTTGGCTTAACATAGGCTACATGCTCAGTAGTGTGTGTTGTCACATGCCTGATCATATATACAAAGGCAAAAAGCAGTGACATGAAGATCAATGCCCATCACAGGTAATAAATGGAATAATACATTTTTCACTATAGTGTGAATATGATACAGTTATGTATGCAGAAAAACATACACCTACACAGATTGAGAACAGCACTATAATACTGATAAAAGTAGTTAATTTAACAAACATTAATTTTTCTCATTAAAACTGACATTATCAATCTCCTAAACTGTTATTCAGTGTCACGGTAGGACTGTTAAAATAGCCAATCAAATCTCATCCTCACAGATATCTCACCAATATGAGTTGAAGTTGGTTATGTTTTATTTTGCTGTCAAAATGAATGGAGCCCAATAGAGATGTGGCTTTTTGAGCATGGATTGCAGATACAAGCATTTGGCAACATTATATGTGGTGCTGAGGTTGAAAACCAAAAACGGGTCTTTTAGACATTCAGTAGTCACTAGTATAGCATTTTACAGTACGGTAACAGGCTGAGCTCTCATTTGTAGAAACTATCCACAATCCATAGTGTGGCCTTTCACAATGAATGGAATATTTAGTAATTGGCGCTAGCAATAATTCTACAAGCATAATGCTAGCACCAAGTTTGCTAAAATCATCTCTGATCCAACTATTTTAATTTCATAATGTAATGTTAGGACCCAGCTTCTTCCTGTGGAGTCAAAGTCAGGACGATGCAGGAACTCACCGAGACAACAAACACTTTACTGAAGAAAGTAAAAGTTTATTGCAATTACACTGGCCAGCGGGAAGGTCACTGAAACACAACACAAGTTTGCAATACAGCAAGCCATCCCGAACTGGTCTTCTAGCCTGGTTTAAATACCCTCTGGGACCTTGACTGGGTATGCATGTCCATCCTATCTGCGAGGGCCTATCTCTTTGTTCCCTAAACAACCTATGCCCTTAGTGTTGTCTGATACCATATGGCGTCACTACTTCCAGAGGAGAAACACTCCGAACCCATCAGTAATAAATGCTATCGTTTAATGAAATAAAGACATGTAAATAGCTAACTTCTCTGAAAATACAGCTGTTTTCTTTAATACAATTTTAAAGATTGGCCGCTTCCCTCTTCCCGTGTAATCACTCTAGTTGCAGAGGGAGGTGGCATGTTCTGCCACCACTGTAATCATGGGCATTCTGGGACAAATATAAAACAAAATTGGCATCTGGGCTTACTTTAACAGGTCATTTAACAAGTAAATATATAAAATTAGCGTAGATAAAGCTATTATATGCCATTCTAGATTTATTAAGCTATGATGTTGAATGTTGGGGGAAAAAAAAGGTTTGCTGTCTCAAAAACATAAACCATAGAGAAGCATGTTTTCTTTCATCTTTCTTTCTATTTGAAAGGCAATTAATTTATTCAATTCAATTGTATTTGTATAGCTCTTTTTGGACAGAACTGTCACAAAGCTTTACAGAATAGCATGGCAAGAGTCTGAACCCCCAAGTAGAAAGCATGTGAGGTAAAAAAAAACTCCTAGTGGGGAGAGAACCCTCACTAGTTAGCTCAGAGATTATCGGCTAATGTTAGCTCTCTGAGCTAGTCTGCTTGCATTGTACACTTGCCAGCTAACGAGCTAACTGATGCACTTTATTATTTTAGTTAAAGTAGAATTGGGCCTTATGGTATATTTACAGTACATTTATGGACAGTGAATTGAAGCATTGGAACCTTACACTGTTTTGTTCTGTTTAAGATGCAGCATGAATTTGCCGAGGCAGTAAAGACGTTGGCTATGCTAAAGTCCTTTTTCAATTTCATATATGACTCTAAAGAAATGTCTGTTTTTCCCATAGATGGATATACAGATTTTTTTCAATGTATTAATTGTTATCCAATGAAATTAGTGATTTAGCAGGGGGGTTAAACACTTTTGCAAGGCACTGTATGCATGTCACATTCTCATTAGGGACCAGTGGCGGAACTAGAGTTTTATACATGGGGTGGCCAGGGGGTGGCCAAGGCTACTTCAGGGAGTCCATAGACCATGACAGGAAATTTGTGTGTAACCCTAACCTGGCATCTAAGGAGCATGAATGAATCCTATCCGGTGGTCATGCAAAGGCTGAGGTCTGTTTGTACCTGATCTGCCTGTTTGTTCTTCTTTACAAAGAATATCTATCCCTTTCTTTTCATGATTGTTTTAATTGTCCCTATGCAAAAAATAAGACCGTCTATGGTTACATCTAAGCATCCAATTACCCACATTTTAGTCCAATCTCAATCTTAATTACAAATCCCCATTATCATAACTGTACCTTAAAAAAACTACCAGCCTAAGTTACTAGTTAGATCATGGCTAGCCGTACTCTGCAGTAAGTAGCTATAATTTCTTACACCTTACGATAGCAAGCAGGCTATCTGCAAATTGTGGTAATCTTTTGAGTAACATTAACAGATTGATAAAAACAATTGTTCGTTTTGAGTTCAAGTACGAAAATCTGAGTTAATAGTTTTCAAATTGCTAAATGTTAACTTGCTGAACTCTGACAGCTGTACTAGTTACCCCACATTAGCTAAACACTTGTATACTGTAACTTACGACACTGCACTGTATATGCGTTGCGTGTATTACTAGCACAGATGTAAACATAATGTTAGGCTAAATTGGGAACCAATCTCTCTTATCTGATAAACTGTCTGTTATCGAGCCAAATTGCCAATATGCATCTACACAGCGACTCAACTTTCGTAAAATATTGTTCAGGAAACCTAAACTCGATGCGGCGACTGGTGAGCTGGTGGGGCGCAAAACTTTCCTTTAAACTAATCATTGATCTCAAACTGTTTTAATTAATTTTCAGTGATTGATGAGCATGCAAACGATCTGACTAATCAATTGAAAAGTGACACATCACATTGTGTTAGGGAGATTAAATTATAAATGTGATTTAGAAAAATCCGTTTTAATCACTAAGCAGTGGCGGAAACTTCCCCTGATTATCCTTGAGTATCAATACAATTAATCCACAAAATAGGCTAGTCAGTAGCAATACTATCATATATAGCCAGCTCTCCCCAAATAGGCAGTTTTAGCGAGTAGCCTAGGCCTTATAGCCTACATTTATTTTCATATGCAGTACGAAATTGTGCACATTTTTAATCAACATTATTTGCGGATACATGCACTTCTTTCTCTGCACTCGTATTCATGCGTAGATTGTAAACAATCTTGAAGTGCAGGTTTTGTTTTTGCAGGTTATTCTGAAAGCTAACACGGTAGATAACAGACTGGTGTATCTTGTTTGTTAAGTGTAGACTACTTGCTGATTAAAATGGATTTTCAAGGGATAAATTGAATTTATGATAACACGGTATGAAGACGCTGTGTTAGGGTACTTGCCATTTGATTAGTCCGATCGTTGGCACGCTTGATAATAAAGGAAAATTAATGAAAACAGGTAGAGATCAATGATTAGTTTAAAGGAAAGTTTTGCACCCCACCAATTTTCATCTCACCTGTCGCCACTTTCGCCGCAGGTCTGCCATAGTTGTGTCAGTCGCTCGCGTGATTCGTGAGCTGTGGAAATATTCTCTCTTCCTCGTCCTCGATTTCAAAAAGGCGCCGCCAGATGTCAAAATAAACGCTTCTTTCAACAAGAAGTGAAATGAGATGTCAATCAGCATCAAACTGCCAGTGATAGTGAATGAAATTTTAGGGTGGCACCCGGGGTGTCCAATCAGATATCAGGGGTGCCCAGTGCCACCCCGGACATCCCTCTGACTCTGCCACTGTTAGGGACTGAGCCCCATAAAGGTCTGATCCTAGAATTGCCCCTGGTATAGATAATGGATGGATGGATGGATGGATGGATGGATAGTACTTGGATTCCACTTCCAAACTGACATTGATGTCACAGTGATTCTGATAATGTGACTCTCCCAGTGGCAAAGTAGTCTTTGTTCGACCATTGTTTAAATAGTATAGTTGAGTTTATATTATTGTTGAATAGCTGGAAAATACAGGTATTGGTATAACTGTGGAGAATTTTATGAAATTTTCAGGTGCCCCCCTATTTGGTGGGGTATAGTGGGTGCATTTATTTGCCTCATCCCTACTTATGAATGGTATACATACCACTTTTACTTGTGAAAAGGAAAAAAATACTTAGATTGCATGAACACCACTTATTTATGAAGCATATATATTCTCATTTGTAATGAAACCATTAACTAACTTGAAAGTAAGTTTGTAAGGTACTTTTCCAGAAATGTCAGGAGGCAGAATCTAGGTACTCAGTACAGCAGTCTGAAGTATAGTATACAGCAGTGGTGTCAAACTCGTTGTCATGGAGGGCCGTGTGTATGCAGGTTTTCATTCCAGCCTCAGATCTTGATTATATAATTAGTTAAATTATTTGCTGAATTAGGGATGCAGGTTTGTGCACAATGGTGACCCGACGTCTATGGTGACCCGCATTGTCTAAATAAAAATGTTCTTATATTCTGTGCTTCAATGCAGTTAAACGCATATGGCTGAATGAGTAATTGGACTCAATTAAGGCAGCATTAATTGGTTGGAATGAAAACCTGCATACACACGGCCCTCCATGGCAACGAGTTTGACACCATTGGTATACAGTATCGTTGGCTTTCTTGGCTTCACAAGCGGGACTGCAGAATTTAGCAGAAAGTACAGACACTGTATACAAGTGGTCTCAAACTCATTGCCATGGAGGGCCGTTTGTATGCAGGTTTCATTCCAACCAATTAATGCTGCCTTAATTGAGTCCAATTACTCATTCAGCCATTTGCATTCAACTGCATTGAAGCACAGAATATAAGCAAGTTTTATTTAGACAATGCGGGTCACCATAGATGTCGGGTCACCATTATGTGCAAACCTGCATCACTAATTCAGCAAATAATTGAACTAATGATAAAATCAAGATCTGAGGCTGGAATAAAAACCAGCATACACACAGCCCTCCATGGCACTGAGTTTGAGACCACTGCTGTATACACTCTGTATCTAAACAAAAAAAAATGTTTTCAACATACAAAACTGCCAAGTTACTCACACATAAAAAGCACTGTCTATAAGTCATTAAAACAAAATCTAAAAGCCACTAAAAGTGCTGTTATCAAAATTAGGCCAAGTTACAAGAAACAATATTGGCTATCTTAGCTCACACAAATTAAACATGGGGACGGAACACTGTTATGTAACATTAATTTTGGGGAAACATGCAGGCTATGTGTGCCCAGCTTGATGTCAAATCACAGAACTTTTTTTCATAGCCAACTGTCTATCCGATTTTCAACTCCAATTACTCATTCACAGTAGAAAAGGTTCCTGTGTGGTGCATGTGAATGGAGATATTCAAATAAAATTTAGTGATTATATTGCCTCTGGAAACAAACTATTCGTCGGGGGCTTCATGAAATGTGTTTTTGTGGCCAAACAGTCATATACAGGCCTAAGATCACCATGTACAATGCCAAGCATCTGCTCAAGTGGTGTAAAGCACACAGCCATTGGACTCTGGAGGAGTGGCAACACATTCTCTGGAGAGTTGAATCATGCTTCACTAACTCCCGAATAGTACCAACTGTAGTTTGGTAGAGGAAGAATAATGGTCTGGGGCTGTTTTTCATGGTTTGGGCTTGGCCCCTTAATTCGAGTGAAGGGAAATCTTATGCAAGGGAAATGCTACAGCATACAATTACATTCTAGAGAATTGTGTGCTTCCAACTTGTGACAACATTTTGGGAAAGGCCCTTTCCTGTTTCAGCATGACAGTGCCCCTGTGCACAAAACAAGGTCTGTAAAGAAATGGTTTGCTGAGTTTGATGTGGAAGATCTTTACTGGCCTGCAGTGAGCCCTGACCTCTACCCACACAAACACCTTTGGGATGAATTGGAATGCCGACTGCGAGCCAGGCCTTATGACCAACATCAGTGTTCAACTTCACTAATGCTCTTATGGCTGAATGGAAGCAAATCCCCACAGCCATGTTCCAAAATTTCCTGGAAAGCCATTCCAGAAGAGTGGAGGCTATTACAGCAGCAATGGGGGGGGTCCAACTCCATATTAATGCCCATGGTTTTTAGAATGAGATGTTCAACAAGTACATATGGGTGTAATGTTCTGGTGTCCACATACTTTTTGAAATGTAGTGTATATAAAAAAGCTTATATTTCTGAAGTACTGACTCGACAGCATACCTCGCCATGATGCCCAGTATCCTGCAGGGAAGTTTCCTGTGATGCCAGTGCTGCACATACTGACACTCCTCTGGCAGCAATTCGGTCACCTTTTCATCGCTTAGAGCTGACAGCAGGTGATGAAGTGTCAGGCCGCTTTTCAGGATTGCACAACAGCAAGCAACTAGTTGTATCCTATCTTGTACTCTTCTGTGGGCATAATGATTGTCAAGGCAGGATACACAAACATCACGGGTGGTGGCATGGCTTTTTGGTATGGCTTCCCCACTGTTTTCATTCAGTTCTGTCTCAAGGGGTGAGATGTCTTCTGGATTTACTTTTAATATTTATAGTCACCTTTAACAAAGCTAAATGTCATACAACATTTCTATAACCAAAATTTTTGTTGATTTTTTTCTTAATTTTAAAAAATGAACACAAGCACAAAAAATAATTTTAAAAACTATTATTAAAACTTGATGCCAAAGTGCACAGCACCTGACTGATTATTCAGTGTGTGAGGACCATCTTGTGTGATCTTGCTGTTTACCTCTCCAAAACTACAATATCAAATAAATAAGATAACTCATTTAAAATGAATAATGGGCTCTACATTCATGGTTGATTTCTTATAGTTCAAGCCAGCCAACGTTTTTTTGTACTACTTTAATTTAATTTAGGTATAATTCCCAGAAAGAACAGCTACAACCAAGTTCAGACAATAGCAAAAAAGCAAGAAAAGCACAAAAAATATTAAACAACAAATCAGAAAGACATTAACAAGTTATTTCCAGAATGATGGTGATTGATCCCCCCCTGCCCAACCCATACACACACAAATGTTTTTGTCACCCCAAATTTACAGTAAGGGCTCACATACACCATATATAAAACATGAACAATTAAATTTAGATTATTATAAAATAATTAGAATATTATAAATTCTACTATAATCAAATTAAATGCATAAACCTTCCTATCTCAAGTGAAAGTTTTACCCTGAAGAATGTTTTTGGTTATAAAGAGGAAAAAACAAGAGCCAGTATGTCAAAAGTGGTTAGATACAGTGATTCCTTATATTTTTGCTACTTTGTGTCGCAAAATAAACTGACTGTATCCAATGCCAGTTGACACTTCCGTTTTGGGAGCATGTTCAGTATGTCTTAGCTCCTTGTTTATCTATTTTATTCACTTTTACTTGCCAGTTCTGGACTGTTGTTAGGTGCAAGAAAAAGCAGTAGTTTTGGTCTGTGTCAGTTGTAGTTGGGTGAACCCCCATGAATTGCATAAAATGTTGGTGTGACAATTGTACATGTTACTTCAATGAACCTATGCTATAATTAAAGTGTTCAAAATTTTAATGCTAGTATTTAACAAGTGGATTTTAATGCTAGTATTTAACATTTTACATCATGTTAAATGCTAAATATTTTACTGGATTTTTGTGGAATTATTATTATTATTATTATTATTATTATATTCATGAGGTCTGTAGAGCAGTTCTACACATTAATGGACCATGACATTTACTTGGTAATGCAGTACGACCAGGACAGTAAAATAAAGTGATTCCTCTAATTCATTATGTAAAAATGACCAACTTTTATGGATGCTTTTTGCACCACAATTCAAATGGCAAATGTTAACATTGCACAGTGAAAACTGAATAGAGAAAACAATACATGAATTAACAACCACATAGGAAAATGAAAAATGCAAGGAAAAGTATGGCCTGAAAATGATGGTGCCAATTCTTTCATCAGGAAACCACATTTTTGTTTTGTGCAAATTGGCTCCTTACAGTCTAAGCAGACCTCACACAGTTCACCACTTTCTCTGTGATATTATCTATCTCAGAAATACACATACAGAGGGTTTAAGCCAGTAATGGGCATCAGCCAATTAATTAAAATGACATATTTTAACCAGTTATAATGTTTTAGTAGGAAACAACCAAGATCTTTGAGCTCATTTTACTCTGTAAAGCTCACTTTCTAATTCTAATTCTCACTTTTCTAATAAAAAGAGAACACAATTTGTACACAAAAACATTAATCTACAACTAATTTACTAAAAGCAAATATACATTACAAAAGGAAAATATGCTCTGAAAAAATAACATAAAAATTAACATATACTCTCACATTTTGATAATGTAATATTAAGTCTGTAGGGTTGCTGGGCCAGAATGGGTTCAGGGTGCTGCTGGTATGTTGTTGGAGTGGTGTCCTTTGTGCTATATGGAATGGCTGTCCACATGGCTGCACAATGTCTTGGCTCTACACTGATGTTAGGGGATCTCGATTCTTTCCCAGATCTTCACTGAAACCTATGTCTTGACCTCAGGCTTAGCCAGAATCATTGCAAGTATGGGAGTGAAGAGAGGGTTGCTTTGATGAAAAGCAAGCTCCAGCCTACTGGGGGAAGTCTGTTATGTTGCAAGGCTCATCACAATGCTGAGGCCTGGCTTTTCCAGGGTTTAGTCTGTTTTTGTCTGGATCAGAGGTACAGTTGCAGAGCTGAGAGCCCGCTCACAAAACAAAAACCATAAACTTTCACCAGAAACCTCAATTGATGTGTCTTTGTGTTTCTTGCTTTTTTTTGCTACTGACTTTTAAAAAGTGGAGGCCTTTTCTTACAAAGATAATGGCACAATGCACTTATTTGCACAATGCATGGGACACGGTGGTGGTTTGGTGGTGGAGTTTGCATGTACCCGTGTCTGCGGGTATTCCGGTTTCCTCCCACAGTCCAGACATGCAGGTAGGTGAACTGGAGACACTAAATTGCCCATAGGTGTGAATGGTGAGTGAATGGTGTGTGTGCCCTGCAATAGATTGGCAGCCTATACAGGATGTATTGCTGCCTCTTGCCCAATGCATGCTGGGATAGGCTCCAACACCCCCTGCTACCCTACCCAGGATAAGCGGGTATAGATAATGGATGGATGGTTGCACAATGTACTTTTACAGATTATTTTGTAAAATTAAATGTATGCACAATGTAAATATCTTGTTTTGGACAGCTCGAACGAAATGAAGAAGAAAAAAAGAGCAAGGCAGAGGCAGAACTTGGAAAAGAGGTCTGAAATGACGTCCACCCTAATGCTGTGAAATCCTTCAAAATGCTCAATGTAATACATGCATATGCAGACAATGCATTCTCTAAGCTCAAACCTCCAATGAGGTCCTTCCTTGCCCTCAAGCAGTCCAGAAAACATTCAGGAAGATGATACTTTCCCTCAATTGTGAAACACACAATGTTGCCTGCAACACCATAGCTCTACCTGCAGTTATTACTGAAGTCATTATTGACGCTACATCTGAAATTCAGAGCCAGATCTCAGAATTTAAAGGGTGTACCCTACAAAGGTATGCAGAATGCAAAGAATCTAAATTCAGAGCCAGAGCACCTGAAAGAGACAATGAATGCCAAATATGAGTTTCTATTGATAACCTACATATTTAGATAAGCACGTGTTAACACAGAGTAAAATTAAATTATATTGCATATTAGGGATGGTGCACAATACAAACACCATATTCGGCAACACTTGAATAATGTGATCTCTCCAAATGTTTTCTCCTCCAAAATTTGGCCTGTATTATTCAAATTCAGATGTTTTTTCCCATCTCTTTGATATGATTCGCTCAGAACTCAGCGCCAAGTTTCGCAGTTACACACATACACATACAGTGCCTTCGGAAAGTATTCAGACCCCTTCACTTTTTCCACATTTTGTCACGTTACAGCCTTATTATAAAATTGATTAAATTTTCATTCCCATCAATCTACACACAATACACCGTAATGACAAAGCGAAAACAGGTTTAGGAATTTTTGCAAATTTATTCAAAATAAAAACCTGAAATATCACATTTACTTAAGTATTCAGACGCTTTACTTAGTACTTTGTTGAAGCACCTTTGGCAGCGATTACAGCCTTGAGTCTTCTTGGGTATGACGCTACAAGATTGGCACACCTGTATTTGGGGTATTTCTCCCATTCTTCTCTGCAGATCCTCTCAAGCTGTCAGCTTGGATGGGGAGCGTTACTGCACAGCTATTTTCAGGTCGCCACTTGCAATAATAATAAAAATAAAATAAAAAAAGATTTGTCAGTTGTACAGTTTTGTGAGTTTTTTTACTCCCACATCCCACCCTGGCACCTGGAGGCGGGGGGGGGGGGGGGGGTGCTGAACCTGGGGGCGGGGGTGCAGGGGGCAGCACCCTCAGCACCCCTATTTCCCGCAGCTATGACAGCATGATGCTGCCACCACCATGCTTCACTGTAGGGATGGTATTGGCCAGGCCATGAACGGTGCATGGTTTCCTCCAGACATGACGCTTGGCATTGTGGCCAAAGAGTTCAATCTTGGTTTCATCAGAATAGAGAATCTTGTTTACCATTGTTTGAGTCCTTTAGGTGCCTTTTGGCAAACTCCAAGCGGGCTGCCTTTTACTGAGGAGAGGCTTTCGTCTGGCCACTCTACCATAAAGGCCTGATTGGTGGAGTTCTGCAGAGATGGTTGTCCTTCTGGAAGGTTCTCCCATCTCCACAGAGGAACTCAGAAGCTCTGTCAGAGTGGCTATCGGGTTCTTGGTCACCTCCCTGACTTCTCCCCCGATTGCTCAGTTTGGCCAGGGGGCCAGCTCTAGGAAGAGTCCTCGTGGTTACAAACTTTTTCCATTTAAGAATTATGGAGGCCACTTAGGGACCTTCAATGCTGCAGAAATATTTTTGTACCCTTTCCCAGATCTGTACCTCCACACAATCCTGTCTCGGAGGTCTACGGACAATTCCTTGGACTTCATGGCTTGGTCTTTGTTCTGACATGCACTGTCAACTGTGAGACCTTATATGTGACAGGAGCCAGAAAACCAGGCTTAAGTGCAGGGAAGTTGATTTTGAGTTTTGTATAGCATATGCAAGCTGAGAAACAGAGCTTCAAATAGATGTATCATACATGGAGATCTGACAATTACTGAGGAAGTTGTGCTGTTTTGAAATTAGACATTTATGCTGAATGGGCTGCCAGAAAACCAGAGATTTTCACTGCCAAAGATTGACAAGGGATTCCCAAATTACACATAATGCATTGTGGTGGTATATTCTACCTATTTGATGTTGAATGCATGGAATACAAATATTTAAACTGCTTATAAATCAACTTTAATGTAGGTTGAAAGCAGAAGTTGGAATCCTCACTGCCTTTTGTCTTTGTCTTGACTTTGAATTAATTTATGCAGCCTTAGTCACACCCCTCCTTTGAATAACAATGATGCCTTTGAAAAAAAATCATTCTGAAATTACTTACTGAAAGTAAGTAAGCTACCACAAACTACTGGGAAATGTTGCTACTAGAGCTTAAATAGATATCAAATTATGCATTGTGGTGGTATATTCTACCGTTGTTATGCAAAGACTCTGGTTGTTAGTTCTATTTGCTGTGTTGTTAACCAAAAACCTCTGGTCGTTAATTTGGCGGAGAGCATTAGCCACATTACCAGCGTTGTCACACATGATAGAATCTCCCACAATACTCGTTATCACTCGTAAAAAAGTAGATGTGATTGTAAACAACGCAAGGTATTTCCTGACTACTTATGCAGGAATGTCCTGCGGAATGGTCATTAATATGGATGTCCCGCCCATTGTCCTGCCCCCTCGCCACAAGCAGAAAGAGAGAGTGATAGAGAGAAAGAGAGTTTAATTATTTAACTTTTTCTCATGTTTACCGATGAAATACGAATTTGATATTAAGGTCTTAGAAAGTATACATGTTTAAGAAGTCATTTCTGCAAAAAACGGAATGTTTGCAAAAAAAAATGTTTTCAATTACATTACATTACATTACAGGCATTTGGCAGACGCTCTTATCCAGAGCGACGTACAACAAAGTGTATAACCATTGTGAACTCTCTCAGCCAACGGGGGGTTGAGTGACGGAAGAACCAGCACCAGACAAAAAAGGTCTGTAATAATTGTAATGAGTGGGGGTAGGGGTAGGGGGAGCCAAAAACAACTAAAAAGTCTTCCCGGTCGGGGTATCAGTGCTCCGCTCCAGGTCTTCACAGCCTCTTCTGGAGAGAAACGAAAAAAGAAGTGGGTTAAGGGGGGGACAGGGCGTGGTCAGCCCGATCCGGGTCCGGTTCCGGTTCCTTGCTCCGGCTGCTGGCTGGTGATCCTCCGTTTCAAGCGAGTTGGCCCACGGCCGCTTCCAGTCTCTTCCCGGGGTAGAGTCGTCCGGCGTGGCTACGGCGGAAGCCCCAGCAACTCTCTCCTTCCTTGGGTTGTGCTGCTCTATATAAGCCTGCCTGCTCGTTAGTACAAGCAGCTTCAGGTGGGCGCCGGCAGCCAATCCCGCAAGCAGCTTCAGGTGTGTGGCAGAGTGGAAAATTCCACCTACCTTCCCTCTGCTGCAGCCCTGTCCATGGTGCTGCCGGTTGTCGCCTCAGTTGGTCTGCCGGGGGCTGTCCAGGGTCCTGAACGTCTCTAGACAGGGGTTTGCTAGGTACCGCCCACTCACCACTTTTCCCAGCGGCCGCCGGTGTCGATGGGCTCGGCCGTCCTGGTGGTCTCGTGGGGAGCACCGATAAGGGATCGGGGCGCCACACCATAACCAGGAGCAAGTATGACGAAACCCCTAGAGAGAAGTACCGGTCCAAGTGCAGGGAACAACCGCATAGTTCAACTTGGATCCTGGAGGTTAAACTGATTAACACTAACAACGAGAACGGCAACAACGCAATCTATGGAAAAAATACAAGCAGTAGTTAAGACAGTTAATGCACCTAAGTCACCTACGAAACAGCTGCCTAGTTACAACCCTAAGCTTAGTCATTTACAGGGGGGTAGGGAGGGATGGGGAGAGGTGCAGCCTGAAGAGGTGAGTCTTCAGTCGTCGTTTGAAATGGGTCAGTGTCTCAGCTGTTCTGACCTCCACAGGGAGGTCATTCCACCATTGTGGGGCCAGAACAGACAGGAGACGTGTTCTGGAAGTGCAGGTGCGAAGAGGGGGAGGTGCTAGGCGTCACGGAGGGATCTGGCTGGCATGTAGGGTTTGAATATCTTGTGGAGGTATGCTGGGGCTGATCCCTTGACTGCCTGGTATGCTAGGACCAATGTTGTAAATTTGATGCGGGCTATAACAGGTGATTGTCCATCCAGCTCTGAATGTCCCTCAGGCAAGCGGAAATGCAGGCGGGGACCTGTGTGTCCGATGGGGAGAAGGAGAGAAAGAGTTGCGTGTCGTCGGCATAGGAGTGATAGGACAAGCCATGGGCAGATATTACGGGGCCAAGGGATCTGGTGTACAAGGAGAAGAGAAGGGGACCGAGGACTGAGCCCTGGGGAACTCCGGTGGCGAGGGGGCGGGGTGGTGATACCTTACCTGCCCAGGCAACCTGGAAAGAACGGTCAGAGAGGTAAGACTCAATCCAGTCAAGGACTGTGCCGCAGATCCCTGTTGCTGCCAGGGAGGACAGGAGGATAGGGTGGTCCACAGTGTCAAATGCAGCGGAGAGGTCTAGAAGAATCAGGACAGAGGAGAGGGAGGCTGCTCGTGCGGCATGGAGTGACTCACTGACCGAGAGGAGTGCAGTCTCGGTCGAGTGGCCAGGCCTGAAGCCAGACTGGTGGGGATCAAGCAGGTTGTTCTCAGAGAAGAAAGCAGAGAGCTGGTTAAATGCAGCACGTTCAAGTGTTTTGGATAGGAAAGGGAGGAGAGATACCGGGCGGTAGTTCTGAATGACTGAAGGATCTAGTGTGGGTTTCTTCAGGAGCGGGGTGATGTGGGCCCTCTTGAAGGATGAGGGGAAACATCCAGAAGATAGGGAGGAGTTCACGAGGGAGGTGACAAAAGGGAGGATGTCTGGTGTGATTGCTTGAAGGAGAGATGAGGGGATAGGGTCGAGGGCGCAGGTGGTAGGGCGGTGGGTGTGCAGAAGCTGGGAAACTTCAGTGTCTGAGAGGAGAGAAAATGTGGAGAAACAGGGGGCGGAGGACGCAGAGGGGGCGGAGGACGCAGAGGGGCGGAGGGGGCAAAGGAGCTGCGGATGTCTGCAATCTTTTCGTCAAGGAATGCTGCAAAGTCATCTGCAGTGAAGGAAGACTGGGGTGGAGGAGGTGGCACGCTGAGGAGAGAAGAGAAAATAGAGAAAAGTTGACGAGGGTTAGAAATGGAGTTATGAATTTTAGTTTTTAGTTTTAAAACACGATTTTCTGGAGAATCACCTCATGCGACTTAAGCCTGGGTTCAGTGGCTCCTGTCACATATAGACAGGTGTGTGTGTTTTTCCAAATCATGTCCAATCAATTGAATTTACCACAGGTGGACTCCAATCAAGTTGTAGAAACATCTCAAGCATGATCAATGGAAACAGGATGCACCTGAGCTCAATTTTGATTGTCATAGCAAAGGGTCTGAATACTTATGTAAATGTAATATTTCAGTTTTTTAATTTTCATAAACTTGCAAAAATTTCTAAAAACCTGTTTTCACTTTGTCATTATGGGGTATTGTGAGTAGATTGATGAAAATAAAAAAATTATTTAATCAATTTTAGAATAAGGCTGTAACGTAACAAAATCTGGAAAAAATAAAGGGGTCTGAATGCTTCCCGAAGGCACTGTAAATACCTACAAATTAAAGCTGACAGTCTGTAGTTCATAATCATTGTTTTATTTCAAATCCAATGTGCTGGGGTACTGAGCCAAAACAACAAAAATTGTGTGACTGCCCAAATACGTATGGACTAGATGAAAAATATAGGAAATTCCTAATAACATATGAATAGAATTGCAGTGCTGATTACTGGAATGCCGCTACAAACTAATCTTTTGATACAGAAGTGTATAAAAATATTTGGTTTAATCTCCTTCAGACGTGTCTTGGGTTTATTGGTTCACTTTCACTACATAAAGATGTCCATATTTATAAGGTTAATAAATCTCTCTTTGATGTGGCTATACTTCACAGAAGTCATGTTTGCAACAGCTCTTCCAAGCCTTCACAAAAAGTTATTCTGTGCTACATTCTGTCAATGTTATTCAAATATACAATTGGCTCTTTCATTCTTCAATTCCTTCCCTCCAGATAAGGTATCGCCAAGCAATTTCATCCAGAGGGCAAGAATTCTGCAGGTTATTAGACTTTCAACAGGAAATGGATTTTAATTTTAAACATTGGGTGAGTTGAATTCTGTATAACATACAAGACTGACATCATATATAACATTTTGGGCAGAAGCAGAATGAGAAACAAAAGTGTGGATTTGCAGGACTGGAATTCCCATCGTTCCTGACTAACAGTGTCCATGCCAAGAACATTACTAAATCAGTCATGGGTCCTGGCCCCAGCTTCTCTTTGTTTGCATGTGAGAGTTCCCTCACACCTTAAAAGGTTAGACAGGTGGCAATCTCTGTAATTGAAGCCTACTCTATTAAATGTAATGTCAATTCAAACATAGCACTTTTTAATACTCTTCAACTTTGTACCACCTTTGATGCAGTGCTTCTGGATTATCTTGCTAGATTCAGTTTCACTAAGGACACATTATTTTGATTTAAATATTTGGGAACTGGGATTCTGACCATAAGGTTGTAGGTTCAGTTCCCAGGTAGGACACTGTTCTTGTAGCCTTGGACAATGAACTTAACTTTTGTGTCAGTGTATGTCCTGGCATTGCTGTCGGCAGGCGTACGCAAGTATGCACTGTGTGTACATCAACTCAGCTTTTTTCTTCTTTTTCTTCCTCATCTGATCTGAACCTTGTTCAGTCAGCCCAGGCACAGTTCAACAAAATGCCATTCGGAAACACAGCATGTTATTATGAAATAAAATATAATCGCTTTATTGTGAAAAGGAGAGGCATGAGGTGACAATTATTTCATTATTTCTAAATAAAACGTATGAAAAGTATTTATTTAATTATTGACCAATTAAATTATGTATTTATATAATTCCACATTCATTTATTTAATTATTTCATTTTGGCAAATGTAGTCCTCCATAGTTACCTAGTGGGTTCCTGTATTATTTATTTTTCTACAGTGTTAGTATTTAGTGTTTAGTTCTTCCCGTTCCCTCCTGTTTGTCATTTCTGGTTCCCTTGATTAAGTCTTATGTTAGTTTATCCTCTGTCTCATGTGTTTCGCTGTTGTATTTCGCTGTTTTGTTTTCAAAAATGATTAATGCTGACCCTGAAGTAGACTACCCCACTGGGAAAATAATTTACCACAAATTTAAAGAAATTTTCCCATTTCTTTAACCATACAATATAGCTCACTACCTGAATTGTTTATTTTATTCAACTTTATTTGCCTATCTTTGTCAGGGGTGTGCGTTTCTCCATTGGTTTTGTGATTTCAAAAATAAATTTTCATACTTTTTTGTTTGTTGTGTGTAAAAAAAAGGGAGGGCACTGCTTCATGAGCTGAACTTTAGAGAAATTCCTCGGAAATTTTAAGTTTCTGTCTTTTGTTCCATTCTTCAGATGCCTTCCAGTTCATATTGTTTTGTCAATTGATGCTTCATTCTGTTTTCTGATTGGCAGTGACCATAATGACACTGCCAACTCTTAATCTGTCTTGGGATTTCTCCAATGATATTTAAAACACAAGTAAAATATATGATCAGATTGTTAAGGAAAGGACTAAGCCAGAAATAAATGGAAAAATTAAGCAAACAGCACCCTGTAATTAGTTTGTGTCCTTAAGTAGGAAGGGAAATTATATACATTAAAAAGCCATTTAAACCAAGGCCCATTCAAACACTCATTGCTACATATCATTAAACTGTTATTTTTATTAATTTCCTTTCAGTTGTGCAGTGTCACAATTACAGCAGTAATTGAAATGGATATACTCCATCTGGTTAAAATCACTTCACAGCCTACTCTAGCTGCTGTGTTCAGATTTTTCAAAGCACCATTTTAGTCTTCTGTGTAGTGGTGTTGGCTGTTTATCTACTACAGGGATGGATCAAGGCTTTCCTCCAGTAATAGGGTACCAACTAATGACTTAACATGAACTATTTATAATAATTTAGGAGGAAACTACCAAGTCCTTTAATTTGAGTTAATTTAAATTCATAGAGCTTACTTATTAGGATAAAGAGACAACAGAATTTTGCAACACAAAACATTTAATTACAATTAAGTCCTTGATGATCAGAGGTTGTTATACTCAGTCTGTCCAGTGGTGGCTGAAGACTGGGTTGAGAGTCCCGCTGGTCCACTGTAGGAGTGGTGTCCTCTGTCCTTTGCAGGTCACATGGCTGGGCAGCATCCTTCCATGAGGGAACTCTGGTCCTTTTTCACAGCAAGAGCCTACTTGTTGAGATTTTTACTAAAACCAATGTCTTGACCTCATGAATCTTACATTGTGAGTAATGGAGTGAAGAGAGGCATGCCTTTTTGCAAAGGCGAGTCCAAGCCTACTGGACAGTCTCTATGATGCAAGGTTCATCACAGTTGCAAGGCCTGGCTTTTTCCAGTGCCTACAGTTTGAGAGCTCAGAGCTACCTTGCACAACCAACTGACCAACTCTTCAAAAATCTTTGCTTCTGACATTTCTGTGTGTATGGACCATATACCCAACATATCCAACTGATCAATCAGTGATGATTTGCTCAGTGTGATTTGAAAATACAAGCCACAACCAGGGGAGTCTGTTTCTCCAAAATGGGAGGCTTGTCCCCTTTCCTTCCCACCAAGATCAGAAAATCAGTGAACCCAACCTTCTTTAGAACCTGTTTATGCGCCTTGAGCTTTTCTAAGCTGTCTTCTGATAATTAAATGATGCCCCTTTTCTGACTTTATTATTTGGTTTATGATCTTTCTACATAGGTTTCAAGAGCTATGAGCATAAATGGTAAATAAACCTCACAGCAACTATTTTGCATTAATTCATATGATTATACTCTTCTGTGTTTGTTTGCGTGAATGGAGTGGCCTTGAAATACAGAGGGTGCCTGCTAGTCATCAGTAGTGTTCTATCGGAACGTAGCGTGATTATCCAGGCAGTCCGAAGCTATCACACCATGGGAGGTTCACACCCAATGCGTGGATAACAATGCACCAACGTTTGTCACTATGCCTCCACTACATGCAAAGAGGTGGTTAAACCCCCCAGTGCCATCTATAGCTTTTGATCTCAGATTTACAGGTGTCTGGCAAAAGGGATCTGGAGATCCAAGGGAAGTGGTAGATAAGGTTGGAATGTTGAAATCAACAGATACATGCTCATTTGCAGCTTACAAAGGATAGATAGTGAGAGGCAAAATGTTCGAACATCCCCATTTTAGTGCCCACAATCTGTATTGTATGATACATTAACATAAAAACACATTTTCAATGTACAAAAATGCTTAGTTACTCAGGCATACAAAGCACTGTCTATAAGCCTTTAATTAAAAATTGCTAAATCTAGGCCTGCCATTAAAAGTATTAATATCAAAATGAGGCCCGGTTACTACAAACAATATTTCCTATCTAACTCACACAAAGCTATATTCCGATTTTGTCATTCAAGCTTTATGTGTCACATGGAAGTTTCAAAAGGCATAATTAGCAATTCAGCTGTGTTACACCAAAAAAAGACTATATATATAAATTACTTTATAAATCACTTTATCTTTGAACAATTGCCTGCATCCACCAGGTGCTGTCCAGTAGGTCACAATGGGACTTTTCAGCAATAAACCAGTTCCTTTCTTACTCCACACGTTCCCCTTTCCATAACTGGTAAATGGTAAATGGACTGCATTTATATAGTGCTTTTATCCAAAGCGCTTTACAATTGATGCCTCTCATTCGCCAGAGCAGTTAGGGGTTAGGTGTCTTGCTCAAGGACACGCCCAGGGCGGGGTTTGAACCGGCAACCCTCCGACTGCCAGACAATCGGTCTTACCTCCTGAGCTATGTCGCCCCTCCTGAGTTTTAACCTTGGCTGGCTGGATTACCTCCTAACATATTCATGTTTGTACTCATTATAAAAACTGTAAGACAGTGAATCTTTCGATAATGTCATAGTGCTCATCCATGCTTCTGTAGGTTAATCAAGATATTACCTAAAACAGGTAAAATGACCGTTATCCCAGGAAGAAGCAGATCAAAAGTTTGTAGTAAAAACAGGAAGATTTATTACGCAGCCGGCTACGGGAACAACTCAGAGAGAAAGTTCAAAATAGTTTTGGTGGGTGATTAGATTTATACAGTTTCCAGTAGATTGGTATTTACATATAGTGGAATTCTATTGTTGAAAGGGAGCACTGACTCTGATTGGTGATAAGGGGCCATGCTTCCTTCTGATTGGACCATTCAAATCCATAATGGTCATGGGGGGTGGGGGGGGCAGTGGAAATTCCCAAGAGGGGAAACCTCGAAACCCACAGGAATGGAGGCCCATATATGGTCATGGGGGTGGCCCTTCCTCCGGGACTTAGAATACACAAAACTGTCTGTTTCCCAACAGCCCCTCCTTTTTGACCCAACATAAAGCATATGGTGAGGTCAACTTGGTTGGCTTACAGGAAATCAGAACAGTATTGTCAATTGGTCAGTTACACCTCTTACATATAGAACCCAGGCCTAAAATCCCCTTGTGGCACACCTATGGCAATCGTGGCACGGAAAAACTTCCAGATTTTAATATGAAGAAACCTTGAGCAGAACCCGGCTCACAAAGGGGAAACCCATCTGCTGCTGGCCAGCACTGGGCAGACAGTAAGAGAGGTTGACCAATATTCTAAAAGTGTAGTAAGCATGATATATGAGAACCCACTAATAAGAGTAAGGCCGGCTGAATAATGTAAGAGTGAAAGAAAACAAAAGAAAGAGTTCTACAAGCGTTGTGTACAAGGCCTATTACCAGGTACAGGCACCTCTACTTACAATGTGACAATACACACAAATACTACCTTCTAGCCCAGGCCTGGCCAACCCGCGGCTCCCAAGCCTCATGCGGCTCTTTGGCTGGTTTCATGCGGCTCTTAAGGGGCTTTCACATGACAAGCGTCAAAAACGCTTGGCGCTGGCGCTGTCATTCATTCCCTATGTGGCCAGCTGACCAGGAAGCCGGTTTGAGTGACGTCAAACGCGCATGTTGCGTTAGATGAAAGTAGATAATTTGAGTAGTAAACAATTTGTGTCAAGTTCGCTCTCAAAATGGGAGGGAAAAAAAGCACAGCAAAACGAAAATATGAAGATGAACACAGGACGTTTTTAACAGAGTGGGAGAGTTTATATTTTTTTGTTGAACGTAATGGCAAACCATTCTGCCTTATATGTCAGGCGTCATTAGCGCATTTCAAAGCTTCAAATCTTCCGCGCCACTTCAGCTCACTCCATGCTAACATCGACCAGGAATTTCCAAAAGGGACTGAACTTCGCAAGCACAAGTTGGTCACTTTGAAAAGTCAGGCAGAAAAGCAGATACAGTTTTTCCAAAAATTTACGGAGCACTCAGAGACCGTAACGCTTGCATCATATAAACTGGCTTGGAACATTGCACAGGCTAAAAAGCCATACAATGAAGGTGAGTTTGTTAAAAAATGCCTCAGTGACGCTGTTGAAATCTTGTCTCCTGAAAACGACAAACTAAAACGAATGGTATCAGACGTCCAACTGTCCCGCCACACTGTTGAACGCAGAATATCGAACATTAACACGGCTATTGAATCACAGTTGCACTCTGACCTTCAAGCATGTGAGTATTTTTGTGTCGCATTGGATGAGAGTTGTGACATACAAGACAAGCCTCAGTTGGCAATATTTGCACGGTCTGTGTCAAACGATTGTGTGATCAAAGAAGAACTCCTTGATATTGCGCCATTAAAAGACAGAACCCGTGGCATAGATGTGAAAGAAACAATGATGGCTGCATTTGCGAAAGCAAATCTGCCCATACCGAAACTAACTGCAATAGCCACGGATGGAGCGCCAGCCATGATCGGATCTGTGAACGGGCTTATGGGGCTGTGCAAAGCTGACCAAACATTTCCCGAGTTTTGGAATTTCCACTGCATCATCCACAGGGAGCAACTCGTGTCTAAATCATTGAATTTAGACAACGTCATGAAGCCTGTGATGGAAATCCTCAACTACATCCGCACACATGCGCTTAACCACAGGCAATTCAGGAATCTCATCACTGAGCTGGACCAAGGGCTTCCAGGTGACCTGCCGCTGCACTGCACTGTGAGGTGGCTGTCAAAAGGCAAGGTACTCTCTCGCTTCTTTGAGCTTTTGGATGCCGTGAAACTGTTCATGGAAGAGAAGGACAAGGACTATCCCGAGCTCTCGGACCTCGAGTGGATTATGGATCTGGCCTTTTTGGTCGACATGCTGTGTCACTTGGACAGACTGAACCTGACCCTGCAGGGTAAGTTAAAAATGCTACCTGACCTGGTGCAAAGTGTGTTTGCGTTTGTCAACAAACTGAAGCTGTTCAAGGCGCATATTCAAAAGGGAGATTTAACGCATTTTCCCACTCTGCTAAAAGCCAGTGGGCAATTCACCAGCACCGCCCTGAATAAGCAAAGAGCCAGATATGCAACACTGGTTGAAAACCTGCACGAAAGCTTTGTGACCCGGTTCCGTGATCTACAACTGAAAAGGCCACAGATTACATTCCTCGTCGACCCATTTAATGCGGAGACAGACTGTTTGAAAGCCCCGCTAGTCACAGATGAGGCTGCGGCTGAGTTGGAGATGATCAATCTTTTTGAGGAGGACCAACTGAAAGCTGCTTTAAGGGAAGGAACCATTGAGTTCTGGAAAAGTGTGCCAATGGAAAAATACCCCAATGTCAAACGGGCTGCGCTTAAGATACTGTCAATGTATGGGTCAACATACGTCTGCGAGTCTGTGTTTTCTACCCCGAAACATGTGAAATCAAAGCATCGATCTGTTCTGACTGACACCCATGTGAAAGAATTGCTTCGAGTGGCAACAACGGAATATAAGCCAGATTTGAAGAGGATTGTTCAAGGCAAGGAATGCCAGAAGTCCCACTAAGCAACATGCGTAGTAAGAGAAAAACGCTATTGCAAATTATTATATTTTTGTTTGTGGACTTGGTTGAACGTTCATGTTCATGTGTGCCCATGTGTATGATGTGGCTCTTTGCAGTAACACAGTAAAAAATGTGGCTCTTAGTCTCTGACTGGTTGGCCACCCCTATTCTAGCCATTGGGTCACATTTGTTGCCTTTTAGCTGCATTTGTTATTAGGGTTTAACACCCAGCTATCAAGTGCTGGAGCAGAGGTGTTTACTGGTGACATCAGGAGTGATTAGAATAGAGATAGTGGTAGAGGTGTCAGTTGGATTAGTGCAGTAGGAAATGTTAGGCATTGAGTAGTTTGGTTAGAAAGTAGTCCTCCTTTTGTCACCAATATTGTGCCATTTGCTATGGACCCAGTGGCTACCTTTCACTATATACTATACAACATTACAACAAAACAAAAAGTACAACATTACAACAGAACACCAAAAATGTACAACATTAAAAATGTCTTTTGTGAGGCCATCATCCAGATTCAACTGCCGCCTGCCGCATTGGTGCACATCTTGTCCTGGAAATATGTGTCTGAATGGAGAGATAGATAGCCCCCAGGGGCTATAAGGGTAGACGGGGATTATTGTGCCCCATGTTGGGTCTCACCCTTGTATTTTCCTAACTATTTAATGCGGAACCACACCGGAGTTCCAGTCACTGGAAGCAGCTGATGGAATCGTGAGCCTGTGTGGTCCAGACCAAATTTGGATAAAATGTCATCCGATTATGTTTTTCACCAGGATCCAGGTTCAACCAGGCATGTTTCTTTGTCCTCAGCCGGGTCAGGTCCAGTTTTGTGATCCTGTGAAACACACTTAGGACAAAAACGTGCAATATTTACCTAAACGGTCACCCGTTACATGCAATTCCCCACCAATACACAAATCACCAGGAGTCCTTATGTGTCGACCTGTAAGAATTTCAAAGGGTGGAAGCAAATGTTAATTACTCGGTCCCGCTTTCACGGAGAGGCGCACCGCTGGTGGCTACGTCACCCAGTCTTATCCTAAAATGGAGAACAAATGATTAGTTAGTTTGAATTGATTAGTTAGTTTCTTGTACCAATCCCCCATTTTGTATTGGGGGTTCCTGCACTAGTCAGGAATCTCCTATTCACCCACAAGCTCAAATATTACCAGTCATTTAAAATCTTTCCTCAATTCTCCACATACAAGTACTTTCAAACACGTTTCCGCCAAATCCCTACTTGCAATTTCCCTGTAAATCTCACTGGCTTTCCAGTGCCAAACTTCCTGCCATGTTTGATAAAGGTCCTCAGTGTCTCCCACAGTACTATAGTAAAGGCAGTATACTACCTTGCACCAAAACCCTTCTCTTCTGTTCAATATTTCCATATTTTATTTCCATCTCTCACACGTACTCAAACCTTCCAATGCTACATACTAGTTCCTCCATCTCTGGTGTATTTACACGGCCTCGGTTGCAACCCCACAGATCACCCACAGGTACATTCACGGTATTAACGAAAGTCTCATGCAAGATGCTACTTTGAGAAGTAAAAACAATCTATTACCTGAGTGTCAGCTTGAAGCCAACAGTGCTCGGCATGTATTTTATATGAGAAACAGTGGAAAGGATGGTGTTAGGATCTGCCACTAGGGGTCAATCATATTTGTGCTACCTTTTTTTAAATTTCTTTATTTATTTATTTATTTATTTATTGTTACTCCCTTATCTTGGGCTCATAAATTAAGAATATTTAGGGGCTTATGGTGTCCACGTCCTTATGCTATTTCGTAAAATATATATGCAGCCCATGCCCAATAGATCACTACAATCTCTCAAAGCTTAACCAATTTCTCCACAATGCTTTGTTTCTAAAAATGGGAAGACTACATCAATTACCACAGTCAGGAAATCACCACTGTCTCTACTCAATTCATTCCCTGAATTACCATAAGCTAAATACAGCAGCGTATCTCTAAAGGCCCATTCTCACCTTGTTCCCTAGCAGAGAACACATAGCAGCCTTCCTAACCTTCTTCACTTAACCTCTCTTTCACCATTTTTAGTCCCCACAATTGAAAAACTCTTCAGAGATCTGTAGATTAGTCATTATTAACAATAAACAGCTAGTACATGGGTATAAAATACTTGTCTGTAGCTACATCCCTGTGTGTAAGAGAGTTGCTAAGGGCAAGTAAAGTATGTGTCTTGTACTTTATCATATTACACAGAATATAGGAGACATTCCTATGTGTGTCACTATTTTATCATAAATTCTTTTAACCTTACTCCATTATTTTAGGCTATTAGACCGGAACCTCAATCAGTTTATACTACTATCTATGATCATTCTATTATATTACTTATGTTATATATTCTGTCGACTATATTGTGTGCACTTCATATAACAAACATACATTGCTGCATATTTTTTGGAATCAAATTTAATGCTTTTTAAGATCTTAAATGCCGAAAATCTAATTTAGGACTTACTTTTTAAGGATCCACATTTTTCATCTAACTCTGTATCTAGATATAATAATATATAATTATAAATTCGCGTTACTGGCCAACACTTAACATACGATCAAGAACAATACGAACATGAAACAATAAAGACTCAGAACAGTATCAAACGCAACAATAATGACCCAAAACAGTATCGAAAACACAACAATGACGTGATTCACGTCAGACACGAGTAAGCTTCTTAGGAAAAGCGGCTATAATAGCCCGCTCACCTAACACTCCAGGTACGGTACAACCTTTGTCCCCTGGACTGAGGGCCAAAAACTCAGCCTGCCTCAGCACAAACTCACAAAAACCTAAGTGAGAGACTACTATATTTGGCCGCCCTTCTGGAGTGCTGCGCTAGGCAATTGCCCTGTTCGCTTATATGGACGAGCCGCCCCTATTGTATGCAAACCCTAGACTGTCCCCCATATTGCCGGTAGGCCTCCCAACAAATATTTGGCAGTGACTAGATTTCTAAAACGTATAACAGTACAACAGCCATTCACAATTTAAAGACACCTCTATTTGCCGGAAAGATGTAATGTTATAGAGAATAACTTAATGTGTATGTCAGTGTGCATGCTAGTCTTATACCACTGGGTACATGGTAGCCTCATAGTAAAGCTGCAAACAATTTCACATAGATACACTGGGAAGCATGGTGGTGCAGCACTGTCGCTTCACAGCAAGAAAGTCCTGCCTTCGAATCATGGCCTGGCCTTTCTGTGTGGAGTTTGCATGTTGTCCCTGTTTATCCCAGGTACTCTGGTTTCCTCCCACAGTCCAAAGACATACAGGTAGGCTAACTGAACACTGTAAATTGGCCATAGGTATGAGTGTGTGAGTGAATTGCCTTGCGATAGATTGGCAACCTGTCCAGGGTGTATTCCTGCCTTTCGCCCAATGCACGCTGGGATAGGCTCCAGCACCCTGACCAGGATAGGCGAGCATAAGCCACGTTTCCACCAAAAGTTAAAAATTGTAAGGTCTGAATTCAGTCCAGTCCAGTATATCGTATAAAAATAATAGACATTGTTAATTATTCCTTATTATTAATAATCACAATAGGATTGATGGAAATATCCTGCATCAAAAAAGAGTCCCTGTCTTTAGGGTTACATAGTTTTAAACTAGGTATTTTGCTGTTCTTATAGTCAAACTATAAGAAAGATATAGATGTTCTTTAAAAAGAACAAAAAAGATCAACGAAATAGTCGCATAGTTGAAAGTACTTGCATAACAAGTCACGCACTGTTTAGGCTCCGCACAAGAAGGTGAGGGTGGGAGTGCTGGGTTAAGATTAATCTTTTTTGCTGCCGGTTGAATAAATTAGATAAAAATAATTTTTTTTCACCTTTTAAGCACACAATGTTTTATAGCTCTCAATGTGTGAAAGAGCTTAGAGGCAGTGTCCCTCATGGTGTTAAAGTCCACTCTTGACAGTGTGCTGTAGACAAAAATGATAATTTATAAAATTAATCCTGACTTTCAAAAGTGATAAAAGTCTGCACGTATAAGACAGTAGTCTCCAACTGCCTCTGTAAGCGAGTGCTACCTAGTGCTTCCCAAGGGACCCTGCTCTAAAACCCATACCTGGCCGCTAAACAGCAACACACCATTTCTGCGAAGTAAAGGAAACCCATGTTTCCACTCCTCTCCTCCCAACCCAGATCCTCAAATGACACTGATCACAGTGTCCTTTTATCTTTATTTTATTTATAACATTGTTCAGTGGGTAAGAAGGGACAATTTTGACTGTTCTAACCAAATTGCACCTTTTCCTCCTTACTTTGGACTTTAGTAATTCCACTGCTTGCACACCAGTGGAGTCGTAAATGTTAACAAGCTGTAAACAGCAGCTGGAAAGACAATATAACAGGGCTGAAGCAACCTACAGGGCGTGGAACAGTCTTACAACCTTTTAACCCCCTGACATGGATTGGATGTGTCATGGGATAAACAGATGGCCAGGACACGGTATGCTTTCATGTCATATAAAGTTCCCACCAGCACCCCTGGATCAGATAGGAGTCTGGCTGACCAATACCAAAATTATGGACTGAAAAAAAGCATTGTATGTGTGCATGTAAATAACTGGTGACTATAAGATAAATGTGGTGGACTGTAAATAATATCAACTAAAATTGCAAGAGATAAGTGATACGCAGATAGGCACACTGAGCTGTTATGAGATGGTATTGGGAGGTTATGTATGTATGTATGGAAGGGAAAGTAAAGTGTATTTATATACAGATATGTATGCCTACATAAGTGCCCAGATCACAGAGGGACATCCATAGAAAGGTATCTAGACCACTGATTACTGACAAGTCTCAAGAGACCTCTGAGTTTCTAGTAGTAGAATCCAAGTCATTTAACCTCCGAATATGGAGTCATTCTCAGGCCTATGCCATCTGTACCCATAACAAGTTTTAGACCTCTGAGTTGCTCACAAGTCAGGTATGCTGTGTAGCACCAAAGCATACACATAAGGTTATCTTTGGGAATATCACGTTTCTATAGCAGTTAGAAAAACGTTTTTTTTTCCTTTCCGCAAAACAGAATTCAAATCCTCACAGTTTATAATCTGTGGAGCCCATTTATTAAAAAAGCCTTTTAATTAAAATTACAGCCTAATTTTGTTTTACATAACATGACATAACATAATGATGAGAACAGGCTATTCAGCCCAAAAATGCTTGCCATTTTCCTAACTAAATTGTATCTAGTGCTCTGATTACCTACAGGCTAGGTAGTGTTTAACACTGTATCAAGCCTGGTCTTGAAAACCGCCACAGTTGCTCCATCTACTACATGACCTGGCAAGCTATTCAAATATCGACTACTCTCTTTGTTAAAAAATACCTCCAATGTCTGTGCGGAATTTACCATTCGCTAATTCACATTTATGTCCCCTCATTCTATTGACAGAACCCAACCTGAAGAATATCTTGTAGTTAACTTTGTTAATCCCTTGAAATGAATTTAAAAACCTGTCAAATCACCCCTAAGTCTCCTTTTACTAAGCTTGAAGAGATTGAGCATCTTAAGTCTTTCCTCATATCTTTTACCTTTCATACCTTTTAAATGTACTGTATGAGAAAAGTACTTCCTTGGACTTTTACTCAATACTTTTGGCTATATATCCCAGCATCCTGCTGGTCTTTTCTTTACTGCTACAACAGTGCCGAGAACCTGATCAATGCTTTGATCAACCATTACTCCTTCTTCAAATTGAGTACATTCCAATTTCTTTCTTCCCATAAAGTAATCCTGCCTTATGTTTTTATTTCCCACATGTAGAACTTGACATTTAGCTACATTGACTTTCATTTGCTAGATTTACACCCACTTCTGGATTTAGTTTAAATATTTTTGGATTACTTTAGTAGATTCCAAACTATTATCTGGGCCAGTTTATCATCTGCAATCTAACTAATGTTCTTTCAATGTACCTGCCAAGGCCATTGATATAAATGAGGAATAACAGTGGTCCCAGGACCGATCCTTGTGGGACAGTACCCAGCTCAGGAAAGATCCCTACTACTCTTTGTGTTCTATAAAGTAGCCAGTTCCAAACCCACTCTGAAATACATCCTGTATTTAATAAATAATAAATTTAGATTTTTTTTACATTTTGGTTTCTATTTGTGTGCTCACTGTGCTCAGTTTCACAATAGGATGAAGTATTTTTGTCATCCTCAAACAGGAAAAAAGTTGTGATCAATTGTGCTTCAATGCATGCCTTATATTTGCTTAGATGCGCATGTGGAAAAGTGTATGTCAGTAAGACCAGACAGATCAAACAGCATATAAATGAACATGAAGGGAATACATTTTATGTTGCAGGGTGTATTGGCACAGTCAATGGCACGGTGTATGGGCAGACTGGGCGTAGATACTGAATGTTGCTATATTCATGACTAGTGGTGAGGAGCATACAGATCAAAGCAGGTGGTTCAGGTCAAAAATAGGCTGGATTATGATGAATACACTCACCGACCACTTCATTAGGTACACTTGTTCAACTGCTCGTTAACGTAAATATCTAATCAGCCAATCACGTGGCAGCAACTCAATGCATTTAGGCATGTAGACATGGTCAAGACGATCTGCTCAAGTTCAAATCAAGCAGCAAAATGGGGAAGAAAGGTGATTTAAGTGACTATGAACGTGGCATGGTTGTTGGTGCCAGACGGGCTGGTTTGAGTATTTCAGAAACTACCTGGATTTTCACGCACAACCATCTCTACGGTTTACAGAGAATGGTCCGAAAAAGAGAAAATATCCAGTAAGCGGCAGTTCTCTGGGCCAAAAAGCCTTGTTGATGGAAGAGGTCAGAGGAGAATGGCCAGGCTGGTTCGAGCTGATAGAAAGGCAACAGTAACTAAAAAAAACACTTTTTACAACCGAGGTATGCAGAAGAGCATCTCTGCATGCACAACACGTCAAACCCTGAAGCAGATGGGCTACAGCAGCAGAAGACCACACTGGGTGCCACTCCTGTCATCTAATGAAGTGGCCGGTGAGTGTATATTATCAGTGAATGCGTTGCAGCTTCATTCATAGCCAAACAAATCACCTCTTTTCATTGCCTTTAAGACCAGGGCACAAAGCGCTCTGGCATACGGCTAATTTACAAGGTCTACTGTTGCCATCTGAACATAAATTTTGTCTTGCTATTGCAAAAAACTGTATACTGTCACTCTAATAATGCATTTATTCACAAGGTAATGTCTAAAATTGAAAACAAAAAACTTGTACTAATTGCTTAATCAGTTCCCATTGGTCTATACCTCATAACATTGCATGCAACGTTGTACATAATTTTTTTTAAAAGTAAAAAAAAAAAAAATAATAATAAAAATTTTAAAAAAGCAGTCCAAAAATGGATCCAATCCAACGTTTCATCTGGAGTGATGAATCGTATTACCATGTTTGACACATGTACACATTGCATATTTGCATAATGTTACACTGAACAGCATTCCAATCATGGGATGGAAGCAAAGTGTAATTGAGTTTTCTTTTGTGACTAAACATTTTGCTTTCTTTATTTTTTGAGACTGAAAGTTGTGTAGAAAAGAATTCAAAGACTTTTTTGTGTGTTGTATTTTTGGAATGTTATCATATGCCTGCACCTAACTGTGAACATAATTTCGTCTTGAGGACAAACTGTCTTTCTGTTTATCTCTATGTCATATTCTCAGATAATGTAAGTAAATAGGTTTTGATAAATTTGACAGATTCCATATGTGACAGTAGAGGGCTTGGATGGGTAGAGAGGTGAATGGGTAAAAAGGAGGAGGGGAGGTAGTGTTGAGGTGTAGAGTAGCTTTTCTTCAATCTTGTTCACTTGGCATGATTCAACTGCACCTCACACTCTATATAAGACTATATATATTTATTACAGATTTATTATGCATACATTTTGTTTTGAGTCTCCTTCTGTTATCACTTGAAAACAAACACTTTCTTGGCTTGCCAGTGGATTGCCTGGATGCTACAGCTGAAGAGAGCTTAGAGATAAGAAATGCTAAATAAACTGCAATACTCTCCTGACAATGTACAGCCTATATGACTACTTGCAGCATGCAGCAGGAGGACTGGCAGCGCGTGGCAAGCATGCTTGCAGGAGGAAGCATGTTTAGAGTAGCAGACTGCAGCATGCTTGCAGGAGGAAGCAGGTTTAGAGTAGCAGACTGCAGCATGCAGCAGGAGGAAGCAGGTTTAGAGTAGCAGACTGCAGCATGCAGCAGGAGGAAGCAGGTTTAGAGTAGCAGACTGCAGCATGCAGCAGGAGGAAGCAGGTTTAGAGTAGCAGACTGCAGCATGCTTGCAGGAGGAAGCAGGTTTAGAGTAGCAGACTGCAGCATGCTTGCAGGAGGAAGCAGGTTTAGAGTAGCAGACTGCAGCATGCAGCAGGAGGAAGCAGGTTTAGACTGGCAGCGCGCAGAAGCATTAATGTGGGAGGAAGCGCCAATGAACAAGGGGAGGCAGTTTAAATAGACTGCCCCGTTATGTGAATGGACTGTGATAGGCGAACATCACAAATCAGACTTGACACTGGTGGCCTACCTGAACTACGCGATGCTCCATTTAATAGTGCGGTAATTGAAGTCGCCCATAATAACAGTCTCACCTTCCTGACAAGCTTATTTTATATTTCCAAACAGCATTGTATTCATGCTACTCTCTGAAGCTGGTGGCCGGTAAAAAACTAAAGCCCTTCTCATGTTCCCCTAAGAGCTTGTCGACACAGTGAGGTTTGAGTAAAAATTTTTAATGTTCTGAATCCAGTGGCTTTAATTAACAGTTAACACCCTCGTTTAACGTCCGGCACTCTGAATTCCAAAACTTAAAAGTTATCCAACATGTAAAATATATTTATTTGATTCAATTTGGGAATTATTGTTTTATTATTTAATTATCAATTAAATCTCCATTTGTTGATAGACAGAGCAACCTGTTGGATCAATCTTTATCAAAGTGCACAACTCACCAAATTAAAATAAAGAAATCAATTATTTTACAACAATATACAATGTCTTATATAAAGATGAAGGTCAACAAATGTTACAGACATGGAGAGGTTCAGTCACAAAAGAAATGAATGAAGGAAAATACCAAACTATAGCCTATTCCTCCCATAATAGTCCCAAGGAAACCAAGATCAAAGATAAAAACAAAAGACAGCTGAATATTCTAAAAAGGAAGGGGTGAAAATGTAAAAATTGCTGATGAGCTGTAAGACAAAAATTTCAGACCCTGCACAATCCAAACACCAAGGAGCTCAAGCTTCAGATTCTTCAGATGGCAACAGCAGAATGTCCCCCTGAATGTCCACCACAAAAGATCTTAACTGGCTGAAGTTAATTACCCAAAAACTCTACTTCTGTGTCACTGTGGTTGTGACACCCTGGTACCATTGATTAATATCTTTGATGATAATTAACAAATGAACTCAGATATATATATATATATATATATATATATATATAGTAAATTTTAAATATGCTGGATAAATTAGAAGTTTTAACTGTTCATACATTTGTGTTTGGTACTCAGAGTACCGGATATCAAACAAGGGTGTTCGCCCTTAAAATCTCTGGATTCAGAACATTTTTTTTTTTTTTACTCAGTCCTCACTGTGACGACAAGCTTAATACAAATATCTGCACTAGGCTTGAGTTGGTCAATTTGAGGAATTTCTTGCACATTAGGATTTTCTTTTACATAGAGAGCTACAGTACACCCCCACTTCTTTTACTGGATTTATCCTTCTTAATAAATTTGTACCCCTTTATATTATATTCATCCGCATCCCCTTCCCCAAGCCATGTCTCTGTAATTCCAACTATGTCAGCTCCCAATATTCATAACAGCCTCAAGGTTACAACATGTTTTAAATACTTCTAGCATTTAAGCAAAGACATTTCAGATTATTACTTCTACTCATCCACTCTTGTTCCCTCACTCTTCACTGCCCCAAGCCACCCTTGCTAAAATTTTGCTTTACAAAGATTTTATCAGTGTTCTCACTATTGTAGGTAGCCCTGACAGCTTCCATCTGGCCAGTCTCCACCTCCCTACCCTATTAACTCTTTAACCTCCCTGCCCCCAAGTCCCAAGTTTAAATAATCATGTGCTACCCTAACAATTTGCTGGCCCAGTGCAGCAGCACCACTCTAACTCAGGTGCAGCCCGTCATGCTTGTACATGTCACCCCTGTCTCAAAAGGAGTCCCAGTGCCCCATAAACCTGTACCCCTCTTTCCTACACCAGGTTTGCAGCCACATGTTAAACTTCCAAATAAAGCTTTACTTCCCTCTGCTTGCACGTAGTATTGGTAGAATTCCAGAAAATACTACCATGGATGTTCTGCTCTTAATCTTTTCCGCTAACTCCACAAATTTGTCCTGCAGAACCACAAATCTACCGTTACGCATCTGATTTCCCCCCAGAAATACCACACTATTTGAATGACATTTGACAGATTGATTATTTTATTATTGATTGATTGAATTCTGCACAAATAGTTTGTTCCTAATACATTCATAAGCAATTATATATTCATGAATGTAAAATGGAATATTCATTTTAAAATAGTGAACAGGCACATAATAGCGTGCAGAATTATTTTTAGGTATGTAACCCTCAGGCCAGGTCTATGTCAGGTGGTGACATAATGCACACACATTGTGTTTTACATTTGTAACAAATGTATTATGAAGTGCCCATGAATATTCATTCATCCAACATGAATGCTTCATGAATATATTTAATGCAAACCATATATAATGCATATACAGTGCTTTCCAAAAAGACGGCTGTTTAAAATGAACAATGCAGGTAATGCGCTATATTGTATGATAACAAATTGCTCATAGAACAATATTTAAATATATTAAATATATTTTTCCCTAAATTATATACAGTACATTAGTTAGTCAAATCCCTAATAATTCTTCTAAATAAAATGCAACAGAAATAAGTTTACATTAACATGTCACTTAAAAAAAAAAAGATCTCAATCTTATGTTTCCAGTTTCACTGGGGTATAAAAATGAGTTGTAAAATCCATGTCATCCATCACCATAGGGGAAGCAAAAAAAACCTCATAAGGAACAAGACAAAAGGTTATTGACCTTCGATGATAAACAAGTTAGGCACTTAAAGTTCCACAAATAGATCAATAATTCAACAGTTTACTACCCCAGACAGAGTGAAGTAGATGATTTGGGAGGCAAAGACAAAACAGAAAGGCACAGTTGGAGATCTACAAAACTTGGTTGTACCTTACAGTCTCAAAAACTACCAACAGGTGTCAGAAAGCCTTTAGATTTTTTAAGCAAAAAAAAAAAAAAGCATTTATTGAGTTTGCTAAATGGCATTAGAAATCTATTGTGGTCAGATGATATCCTTTCTAAATTTTTTAAGCATACAGAGTTTATTACATGTATTGTTTATTTTACAGAACCTTCTCTGCTCATCTTGTCAAAGTTTTGATTTATTTTGGAGGACACTGCAGTTCCCCCTGGTTGGGCTTACCACTTTTAAGACTTTCTATCCTGTCAGGCAAACATGCTACTCATCCGGGAATCTTGCAAGTAATGTTTTTGCACCATGAAGAAGCGGCTTTAACCTGAAAAATAATGTTTGTCCAGGTACCGAACCTAACCTATCCCAGTGAGCCCTAACTAAGGATACTCCATCTGGTTAATGAAACTATCTAAATATCCTGGACTATGACCCCTCTATTATTTATACGAAATAATACTCGGGCCAATCTGGACACTGACTTGAATAACCATTCTGGAGCAGCTGCACTTCTGGCAAGCTAACCTATCAATATGCCCAGGAGGTAACCCAATTACAGTGTTAACCCTAAACCATATATAAGGCCAATACATTGACTGGTCATTGCAGAGATGCACACCCGGGTCAGCGTATATGCAAACCATGTATATTAGATGCACTGAAAAGGGAAAACAGTTTATAATGAATATGACTGTTGACATTAACCTAGGATAGGCAGTTAAAGGTAAATATTATGCAAAACAAGACAAATAAAGACAGATATTCTACAGTATAAGGGGGAAAAAAACATACAATCTAAGAAACCAAGACAAAGAAAAGGAACACAAAGATGAATGACTGATGCATGCCCAAATGATAAAATACTTGTACGAGAAGACTATGGCACCAGGAGAACTGTTAAGCAGATTCTCCTCGAATGTTTCTTTGGACTTCCCTTAGTCAAAAAGAAATCCAAGCCTCAAGCTCCTTCCTTCCTGCAACGCTACCCAAGGGCATATGAAGGCACCCTGGCAATCAAGAAGGAGAAATTCCGGGATCTGATGACCATGCTCAACTTCCTCACACAATCTGCACGTACATTCTGAGACCTTGGAGTGTGACAAAGAGTGAAAGATGAAAGTGCGTGTGTGTGTGTGTGTGTGTGTGTTTGGAGCTATAGTGGTGGTGAATGGGTAGTAGCAATATAATTTTTAGTGTTGGGTTGTATTAGTGGTAGGGAGTGGTAGTATGTACTGTAGTATTAGTTTGTGTAGTGATGTTGGTAGCGTTAGTAATGTTGTACTAATAGAATCATTGTTCGCTTTGTTGCATTTAACTCTGTGTGAGCGTGTTATTTTAATAAATAGTTAACAAACATTTGCATTCATTCATTGATCTACAAACTATTGACTGTACATTGACTGCAGTGCCTCTGGCATCTCCAGAACTAATTAAATCAAACATCTTTGATTAGAGCTTGTTCAGGGAATCTCCAGGCCCAATATTCATAAAGCACCTCAGAGTAAGAGAGCTGATCTAGGATCATTTTAATCCTTTGGCTCTTTGTGAATAAGGTTAGGATATGGAGAGAGAGAACCTGATCCTAGATCAGCACTCGTACTCTGACTATGCACCATGGGGAATAGATTTTCAGAGCTGATTGTGGGTATGTCAAACTTAAAAAAAAATCTAATTTCAATCAGGAGTGTGTAGACTACTTTGTTAAAGTTATAATTTCTTAGACTTTAAAAATGCAGCAATGCAATAGTGACACCCCCGTGAAAGGCATTTAAAAAAAGGTAAGTCCTCTTAGTCTGAACAAAATACATGCAATGGTAATTGTTTGCATGTGTATTCAGAATTCATTCAATTTAAAGCTCTTATTTTAGAAATAACTGAACCAAAACAGTGAACTACTGAGTTGAGATGAAAACCCATTGTATCCTTATAATGATATATAATTTTTTTTTTTTTTGATAGCTAATTTAGTGCACTCTCTCATCAAACCTATTCTAGTAGCAAAAGTGTACTCTCCTTTGCTTTAAAGGGATAGTTCACCCTTTAAAAAAAAATTGGTATTATTTCACTTACAGTGGTCACTGGTTTCAGATGACGCTTCTGCCACAGGAGATCTTTCCGGCAGCAGCAAATTTGCATCTATTTACTTTGTATTTCTACAGGAACTACTTTCGTTTGCAAAACCACCTCCAGGTGGCAAATGTGAGCACTCAAAACCATATCTGGCAGTTAACACTTCAACTGTGGCACTCACAAGCAAAGTAGAACAGTGTTATTCCCATTCTTATTTTAACAGGAAAGGAGAGGAAAGGAAAATACATTTTAAAGATAAGTTGAAAATAGGCTTGCTTGTTACCCATAACATTTTTGTGTGTATTTGAGTGACATTTACGTCTATAAATGGTTATTTAACTAACTTCATGGTCAGACTGAAACTTAATAATAGTCAGATAATTTTGAGCACAGTCTAAAGTCATCCATGTTAGTTTCACTTAGGATATAGGGTAGAGTTTGTATAAATGTAACGCATCATAAATGTAACACAGTAAATAACTTTTTGTTCACTGCTGCTAGTTGTCATTTGAGAATTGTATTTGCACAATTCAGTCCTGTACCAAATGATTAATGGAAAAGAAACAGCATTTATCACACACATTTATTATGAGCACACACCAGATTGGTCTGCTTTGGCTATTTGGTTTTGTGTGAATTGTTTTACATTAGAATGTATTCAAGGCAAATTCCCCGTAGTCGTTTCTCTTGCCAGTGTCTAGTTCCTCGTTTACCGAATAGGGGGAATGGACAATTATTGAAATTACTGAATCATTTAAATAAACCATCATTGTTTAACATTTGAGTATTTGCTCATGGTTAAAGGGGTAATGAACGAAACGAGCGTAGATAATGTCGGTTCATTACCGCTGTCTCTACCTCGGCATTCCCGTGATTTGTTTTGTCTGATGTTTTTTTTTAGGCATTTTTGAGAGACTGGCAAAGATGTGCGCAGACCATCTTGCATACATAAGAACTGGAGATGTTAGGAGGGGCCAGGCGGTGAAGCCTAGGAAGAAACCGCCTCTACTGCGCATTCTTCAGGGCAAAAGTGCTTGCTGCTCATTGAAGTTAATGTAGAAATTCAAGGTGTTTTAACAACCAAGGAAAACCTCATCTGTCCATTTTTTTGTGATTATAAATTTCATTATGTGCAGCAGTTTCTGAAACAATGGTTGTTGTGGTCCAGAAGTCTTGGGGAAATGTATTGTCAATTTATCCTCAGTAGCACTGTATTCTACAGTAGCTTACAGTGTGAATATAGTTTATTCCGCTGATAATGTTTGATGTTGGATCGTTCATACACATTCGCACATCCACATTATAACACATATCAACACACAGAGCTCTGCAACAGATACATTGATCATCTGAACAAAGTGTTGTGCCGAGTTGTGGAATTGCGAGGTGGACCAACTGGAATGTAGCCTTTGTAATTTAATTGGAGCAAAATTCATCCCACTACTGTGGTCTGGTGTTGCTGTTTCGATATAATTAAAATCCTTTTTCCTCAAATATATTGGCTTGTGCAAATTTACCGTCAATTCATCCTTGGTAGCATCCTACAGTAGCCTACAGTGTGAATATAGTTTATTCCACTGATAATGTTTGAGGTTTGATCGTTCCGTTGCTAAATAACCTGCCAGAGGAGAGACAGACACATTCGCACATCCGCATCAACACCTGGCTACTGTCAGGCAGTGGGCGTGTGAAGGCAAGCCAAACTCCAGTAAACTGCCCTCAAATTTAAAGTCATCCTGTCAGACTTGGCCTATATTATTGAGTTTGTTTGTTTAACGCCCATATGTTCACCCAACTCCTAAAAAATGAAAACGTTTTAATTAGTAGGCTACCTGGCAAGTATTAACTATCACAAACTAGTATTAACTATGAAGTCTCCATTTTCACCGTAGCCTGACTTGTTTCTGATATAGCCTTGCTGTGCGATTGCTGTGGTCATAGCCTTTGAGTTAGATTTCTGTAACAAAGTGTGATGTGCCAATATGTGCCTGTCCTAATATCCAAGCTCTGCCACTGGGCAGTGGTTAAAGAAAACATGTTCTCACATGTGTAGTGATTTTAAAGGGGTAATAGCCTACCTCCCTTATCGCCTATATAACAAAAACGCTATATTTCAGAAATACAACTACTGGAATTGATCCTACTTTATTTCAAGAAAATAGTTTTGCAACATAGACTATTGTTTTATAATATGCATGAACTTGTTGTTGGAAGTAACAGAAGTAATGAAAACACAGCCTTTTAAATGTTTAACGACCACATATTTGTGTAAAAACCTATAGAAACATTTTTTTATGTTCTATTTGCTCGTAGATTTGTAAGAAAGCAAGTGAAATCTCTGTTCACCAGGCAGGTTCCCTCTGTTTTGCAAATGTGTTATTAGAGGCGTAAATCGGACAGTCTGTCATCAAAGAAATTGATGAAGAGTGTTACATTAGGCCATCTATCGGTCATGGTCATTACGTAGGCTTCACCAAGATCATGTCTGCAGTGTGGTATAAAGCATTTTGTTTTACAAATGGGTGTTTTTAATTTTTATTTTTTTAATCCGGTGAAAAGGAGACGCGTCTTTTCGATTCCCAGTTTCCAACCTGCTGCCAGTGTGAGATGATGCATACCCCTCGGAAGATCAAGATCAAGTCAAGAGTTTGACAGTTTATTTTTAATCCATAATAGCATAAATGCTACAGTGTAATCAAATAATAGAATATAAATCGTTGACTTTCCAGAACATAAGAAAATAGTTGTTTCCTTTAATACGATGTTAAAAATTGCTTCGCTCAGCAAGTAAAACTATCATTGGGGAGAAAGGATCTGTGTAGTTTTTGGCCAATTGTTTTCCGTTTCAGGAACAGACATTAAAAAGAAAGAAATTAATGGGTGTTCGATATTCATTTTAAAACATAAATCGAAAAACGAAAATCAATTGGTTATTCGTGTTGCTGACTGATATTAAACATACAATTATATAAACTGAACTAGCTCTCGATTTTAAAGTTTATGTTCAGTTTTTATTAGCCTATAACAAAAAGGTTAGATTTTTTTTATAATTACCCAATTGGTTTATATTAAATCGTATTAAAGAAAACAGCTGTTATTTTCTGATAAGTTAGGTATTTATATGTTGCTATTTGAGTAGTATTTATGAAATTGTGAAAAATAAACTGTTTGTTTCCTGAAAAATCGCCAAAATGAGTTTGACGTCCCTGTTAGGGTCTTACGACTGTTGTAATAATTAAATTTTTTTTAAAAAGAGTCAACAGATCCATAAAAATATATGAATGGCTTCTATGCTGATACAAGCCCAATATCAGCTGGTATTAGGGTTTTATTTTTCCCAAGTACTAATGTTATCTTAAAATCACAGAGTTGAACTCATTTTAAGATCGCAAATCACCTCAAAATGCAACACGGTGTGATGTCAAGTACAATGCAGATTAGTGGAAGCTGTCCTTATGAGGAAATATTACACTCTGCTGCCCTCTACTGTCAGAACCCCGCATCCATTTCCTTCTGGCCAGCAGAACTGCCGTGGCGGCGGCAAACGTGTCATCTGAAACCAGTGACCACTGTAAACCCAAAGTGGTAGGTAGGACTGTTGTGATGGTATCCTCGCCTCACTCAGTGGGTTTACATGATGCTTGAAAAAGTTGATGTATTGTATTAGTCCGGCTAAAACTGGACATTTAAAAATCATGTAAACATTGTAGTCTGACTGAAATCGTACTAATTCAAATTTTTCAAAGTCAGACTAACATACCTAGATAATTCGATTGGGAGTCAATTTACTACGGCATATATATGCTTCAATAGGCCAAAAATTGGCCTAGGTGTTCTGCGCATGTTCCGTAATTTACATAGCAACTACTGTGGCCAAGCGGAATCGATAACGTTTCAGAAAATATATAACTTTAAAATATTTAATTCAATCTTCTACTGGGACTTTTGCCGTTTATTGAGGGTGTGACAGAAAATTTCGGTGCCGCTGACTAACAGCTAACAGCACAGTACCACTTAATTATTGTCACTTCTATCGCCACTATAATGAACTAAAAAAAGGCAACAAACTACCTTTTCTGTGAGATATGTATTGTCGAGCTCACGCGCATACACTGCTGGCGACATTCTAAAGCTCCGTTTTGCCCTCCCTAGTATCATGGCAAAAAAACGCATTTCTGGACGGACGAGGAGACCAACTTCATGCTATCGCAACTAAAGGAGTTAAATATCCTAAAATACATGGATGGAAGAAAAATGCGGAATGGCGAACTATTCAAAAAAGTTGCGACAAAATTGGAGGAAGCAGGATTTATAAGAAGCCTTCGTCAGACACATCTCCGGTCAATAAATTGATTCTTTCCAAGTTATGTATATTGGGATAACAACAATAATCCAATTCAATCTCATCTTTGGCCAAATCGAGCTATTAATATAGATCAATTTCAACTGTGCATGTAAACGCACTGACTGTTCCAGTTGTGTCGGATGGGACCAACATCCTAGCATCCTGCCGTTGTGTAGACTTTCCCCCCAGCTTGCTTTCTTTAAGTTACTACAGTCCTATGTACCACTTTGGGGGTAAGTGAAATATCACGTTTTAAACAAGCAAATAGTAAACGTCGTCCCCCAAGCGGCACAAAGTCAACGTTACAGTGTGACTAACGAACGAACACACGGAGATAGATACATAGTCGGTGGAATCGGGGGGGGGGGACAAAAATGGGTGCACTATCCCTTTAAGAGTGATTATCTTGAGCAATTATCTTAATCACCAATCTTACCTGTTTTTGCCATTGCTCATTCTGCCATGCTGCTGCTGTCCTGCTCTCCCTGCTGCTGCTGCTAGCCTTGCTTGACCTGCCCTGCTTGCTCCTGTATTTAAGCCTTCCAGAATGCTTTTTGCGCTCCCACCACCACCCCAAGCATCCATCTGTGGGCTCTGCTTTTCATCCTCATGGGGGGTTTGTAGTGTTCACTCCCTGTTAACATTTTGGCTGGCTTATCAATATAAGGATTGATAAGAGGCAGAGCCTTGATGCCACAGTTGCATTTATATTAAACATCAATGAATATTACTTAAGTCAAATTGTGAGTTGTCCAAATGAAATATAAGTTATGTTCAAAGCCATGTGCCTGTTGAGCCAAATTTCTTGCTTTGTTGCTACAAACGCAGCAGAATGTTCCAAAATTCAGCCAAGTGCTATTAGAGGAAAACATCCTATGGTACTTACAACTGTGTACAACGTAGAAGCAATAACGGCTGGTAAATCAATGGGTATTGTTCCACAGTACCATTTTTCTATCATGTAACATTTAGTGTGGAGAGGAGAAAGAGTGTTAGGAAACGGATCGAGTAAATATCCGTGGGAGGGAAATTAAATGTAATTTTGTTGGCCCACTCTTCCTTTACGGCTGTGACTCAACAGGTTTATACTTTAGACAGCAGTGGTAAATTGCATTGATAATGTGTCCAGTGAGAGACCCATTCTGCTTGGAAATGACATGATGCTAACAGCACTTTTGTTGCCCATATAGCAGAAGGTAGTGCAATTCACTCAGCCATTACAATGTTCCTTTTCTTTGTGCTAAAGGCTATTTGCTTCCATGAGTTTTCTGAGAGTTATCTGGGAAGATAACATCCATTTATTATCTCCATTTGATTACATTTGCTGGCTCAGGATATTACAAAGAAAATGTTCCATTTAAAGGGCATTCTCTGAAAAATGGTTGTGTGAACCAAATGGTCATTCACCCCACAAACAGAGCTAGTGTCACCTATTTCAACTGAACAGGGCTCCACATTTTCAAGTGAGCAAAAAGAAAATGTGCTAAATCTGTCCCAGCAGGCACCAGGGACCTCACCAGAGAGCTTCCTGTGTAGTCAAACGTAATAATTGCTGCCCAAAAACTTCTTATATATTAAATCTTTACAGAAGCTGAGGTAAAGGTAAATGTCATTCTGCCGGTCTTGGCTTTGTAACAGGCATAAATATATTATTATTATTATTATTATTATTATTATTATTATTATATAATAATAATAATAATAATAATATTAATAATAATTTGGTTTGCGTCCTGCGATATATTGACAACCTGTCCAGGGTATATTCCTGTCTCTCACCAATGTACGCTGGGATAGGCTCCAGCACCCCCCCACCCCTGACCAGGATAAGCAGGTATAGATAATGCATGGATGGATGGGTTCCCTTTCTTTTACCCTCTGGGATATAATGCCTTGTGTAACATTTGAGCTTCCTTTTTATGATATATCAACTGAGATTTTCTGAATTAAATTTTTTAAATGAATGCGTGTACAAATTGTGGGACAGAAAATACATATTTCAATGATTTGGTAATACTGTATGAAGGCCATATGAGCCATATAAGAGGATAAAGAGGATAAATGTGAGCTAATTGGTAAGCAGTAGCAAGCTAGACATAGTGAGTAAATGTTCATGGCACACATTAAGACATGTTCCTTGACTTTAAATCACTGTGTTTCCACCCACTAAGCCAAGCTGGTTTTGAATGTGTAAAGTGGAACGAGGCATATGAAGTTGAATAGTAGAACCAGGAGGGTAGGTAGGTAGAATGAGAAAGTTTTGAAGTGAGATAAAGATGTCCTAAAATGCATAGGACCACTGCTTATTTTTTGAACAGGTTGTTTCATGTTCAGCACCCTGAAGTCTAACGTGCAAAGTTGTTTCTTTGTTTTTCTTCCTTTATTTAATTTACCAATTATTATTAAATCACAAAATATGTTAAATGGCAGAAAAAGCTGGTGCATCTGCCTTGGTGAAAGTAGACAACTAAATAAATCATTGAAAATTAAGTTTTAAAAAAAAGTTACAGTAGCAAGATATCACACATTTAGGTTAACTACCTTAACAGACACTAAATCTAAACTGAAACGAAATATTTTAGATGTTTAGAATGAACTTTTTTTAGGCAGCTCCAGTTTAAAGTAGAGGTCAAGTTTGTATGACTGTCCTTGTCATGCGGAAGCAATAGTGCTTCCGTGTGACAAGGACAGTTCAGGCCTCTACTATTCAGGCCTTAACAACCATTACCTACATGGAAACTAAGACTTTAAAAAAGGACCAAAAAATATCTATGACGTTATGTTCAGAAAATGCAAACAATAGCCAACCCCAGAACGAGCTCATTCTGTTGAAGCTCATTTGTTATACAAAACAAAAAACAAGACCAAAAAATAATCAGCCTGCCATGTGACTCATTTGCTTATGGCACAATGTTTTGGTGCATGGATGAGCCCCACGGTCTTGGATCGAATTCGGACTGAGCCAGTGCCAATTGCGACTTGTAGGCCCAGAGGGCGACATGCAATTGGCGATTGCATCTCTCATGGTACAGGAGAGTTCAGTCGGTTAGGGCAGCGGTGCACAAACTGTGGGAGATATCTATTGGGTCATAAAATCATTATGAGTTACCCTGGATTTACACCATACACGGCATTCCCACAGCGCTCTCATCAGAAGTCATTTATTTTCATTGGAGAGAGAGGCGACCCACCTAATTCCTACTGTCTGCAAAACTGCTTATAAAAATCGACCTCGACCCTCTTGCTTGCACAACTGTGCTGCTATGCATACTGTCAAAAAATGCACACATTACAATTTAGTAATTATTCAGATGTTTGGCTTTACAACACAGCAGTTGTGTATTAAACAATGTGTTTGTCTAGTGTTTCACATGTCCACAGTTGCACGGTATAGCTTTATGCATTGTGGGATAAAAGTGAAAAATGTGCTTTTTGTAGTACAGTAGACATCAATGACTTATACAGGATTTGTGTTTAAATTTATACAGTTTTAGGACAGTAACACAGAATTGCACCATTCTATAACATGCAAAATAAATGGCATTGCATAACCAAATACAATACAGACACCTAACATTTAAAAGATAGCTTATACACTGGGTAGGTAAAGGCCATCTGACTAATTGAAATTCAGGTCCTGTCAGAAAGAGGTCTTATGGTTGTGATGCCATATCTGTCTTGGTAAATGGCTTGAAAGAGCCAGATTAATCTCTGTTAACCCCACCAGAGAAGCTGCTAATTTTCTTTTTCAGTAAAAATTGAATATAAACTATATAAAATGTTCTGGAGTACAGATATTTATATTATCAAAGTAATTCAAAATAAAAATATCTCCAGCGTTCCTTTTGCTTAATAATTATGCAAATAGCTAATACAATTTATAGACAAGCCTGATCAATTATAACTAGATCACCAAAAACCATAATCAATTTCATTGAGAAATTGATCAGTTGCAAACACTTGTCTAGATTCTTCTGTGGAATTTTAATATGTACTTAAAAGCTAGACCAAAATATTTACCCATAATTACATTGAGCCATAGTATTATTTCTATACACACAGCAATTTTAAAAGGTTGATGTTAAATAACTTTTTAAATAGAATGGATCAGTGATTCCCAAACTTTTATATCTGAGACCCCAAAAATTATTATTTTAAGTCTGTAGGCCCCACATCTAAATATATACATGAGCCAATCTCCTGACTCTGAACACATAGGCCTAGATTTTTCTTAGTCGAGTAGTTGAGTTAGTTGAGACAGTAGAACACCTTTGGCCAATGTAAACGCATAAAAGTAGACTAAATAAAGAATGCATTTCAGTTGATCAGCGACCTTATCCCCACAAACGCTCAAAGCCATCTCCCGACAGTAACAGTTCCTCCCCAATAGTGTGAGTGTTTCCCAATCTGGTATGCAACAGCATAGGAAGCCTTGAGTGCCTTAGTGGTCTTTAAACTATGGCTTAAAAGAGTAACATGGCGGTTGAATGTGACACTTGCCAGTTGTCTTTAGGCAACAACAAAACAGATGTGCATAATTTTTTTAATCATTCAGTCATTTAAATGTATTTTTCTAAGCCTAAATTTCCCACTATAAAAGTTCACCCAAACTGTCTGGGCGTGGTAATGAGAACTGTCAGTTAGCTACCTCCATGATACACGCTCATTTTGGGAGACAGAATTTTCACAAGCTAGCTAACTTAGTATATCAAGTATCGATAGCTAAGGACGTTGACTTATATCCAATAATAATTTTTGCTAGCTAGCTAGCCAAGTTAAGATAAAATCACAACTATAACATCCTTATGAAAGCAAACTAGCTAGCTAACGTTGTCGATAACATTACATTATGAAAGCAAACTACATAGCTAGCTAACGTTAGCTAGCTAGCTATAAATGAATATAACCAACCAGAGATAGTCTAATAGTCCTTTAAAGGCACTCTAATAAGTGAACCTAATGTTAGTCAAATATTTGCATTGTCTTGCCTGTAAGCCAGCGGCACAAACTATGGGTCACGAGTTATCTATGGGTCCCAAAATATGATTTAGAATGAGCTATCACAGCAATCTGACTGACAGTAGGGAGGGCAAAACGGAGCTTTAGAATGTCGCCAGCAGTGCATGCGCGTGAGCTCGACAATACATTTCTCACAGAAAAGATAGTTTGTTGCCTTTTTTTAGTTCATTACAGTGGTGATAGAAGTGACAATAATTAAGTGGTGCTGTGCTGTTAGCCTTTACTGATCGCCGTACAAGGTTAATGTGAAGTAGCTAGCACAATCGGACAGCACTAACCCATAAAAATGTACTTTGAATGATACTTGCTCAATCGAACAGTAAATCTGAAAAACATTCGATTATAGTCAGCGGCACCGAAATTTTCTTTCACACACTCAATAAACGGCAAAAGTCCCAGTAGAAGATTGAATTAAACCTTTTAAAGTTATATATTTTCTGAAACGTTATCGGTTCCACTTGGCCACAGTGAGTGAAACTAGGCAATCTGAGCCTACAGTTTCTATGTAAATTACGTCAGAAGGATTCGGCCTTGTTGTTTGCTACCTAAACTTCACAGCACACTTGTAGCAGGACAGTGTGTCCAGTCAGATTTATTTACGGGGCTTGGAAAGGGGAGTGGTTACTGTACTTGTGACGCACAAGTCGATAACATTCTCAACCAGTTGAAAATAGGACGATAAATTTAAAACTCAAAGAACGGACATATTTAATACTTTACTCATCGTGTTTCTTCAATGCCTCTTGTGCAAATAGCACATAAAACAGAGAAAGTGTGAAAACCACCATGTTACTCCTTTGAAAGCACTTTCGAACAGTAAACTAACCTGACATCTTAAATGCAACTGTTTCCCTTCAAAGAAGTCTTGAGGTTTGTCCATCAGTACATGATGTTTTGTTTAGAGGTGACAACAACGCTTCATACTGTCACTTGTGAGAACTTTGGTGCCGATTGCAGCTGGGACTGCTCCTCCGACCCAGTGTAAGTGAAACCCAAATATAAAAACTACAGTTGGTATTTTCGATACCAGCATGGTTTCTTCAGAGAGTTGACATGTTTCTGTTTGAAAACCTTTCCATGCTAGTGATCTGATCTCTACCTCTGATAGCTAATATTACAATGTTGGCTAGCTAGTGAGTGAGCTGACAACCAAAGTGCCACCATCTCACATTCTCTTGCAGACTGTCTACCAACTGAGTGGCAGAGAGTAAAGTAAAATAACATTATAATTTAAAATCATAGTGGATGACATTTTCTTGCCTTCATTTTGTTGTCTTTGTGCTTTTATGGTTATTTTCATCCATCCATCCATAATCTATACCCGCTTATCCTGAGTAGGATTGCAGGGGGTGGTGGAGCCTATCCCAGCATGCATCGGGTAAGAGGCAGGAATACACCCTGGACAGGCCGCCAATCTATCACAGGACACACACACCATTCACTCACACATTTATACCTATGGGAAATTTAGCTTCTCCAATCGGACGACCTGCATGTCTTTGGACTGTGGGAGGAAACCGGAGTAACCGGAGGAAACCCAAGTGGACACGTGGAGAACATGCAAACTCCACACAGGAAGGCCCCAAGCCGAGATTCGAGATTCGATTCTTGCTATGAGGCGACAGTGCTACCCACTGCACCACCGTGCAATGTTCAATTATACATTTTTATTATTAACATGGAGGACTCAGCAAACTTCAAGCTTTGAGATCAATATCTGTGCCCCAACAGCAACCTCTCCACACCCCCAAGTTTGAAAACCCCTGGGATACATTGTTTCTATTATCTTTTACCCTCCATAGTTCCTCAGATTTAAGCAATTATAAGCACAATTATAAGTGTGTTTTCTCCTTGGACCAAGTAGACTGAAATTTTGTATGTTCCATCTATGTTCCACATATAATTTTACTACAAATTTGAAGACCATCAATTAACATATGTTTACGTTTTAACTTGAAAAAGATTTGATAGTTCTAAAGATTCTATCAGTCAAATAAGCAGGCACAATGATCTCAAACTGTTTCTTAGCAACGTCTGGTGCGTGTGCTCATAATGGTGGAGAAGCCCAGTAACTGCCTCAGTACAAGGTTTGACATTTGATTGATGTTTGCATCTAAATACCTAGATTTATGTTGCATGAGAATACATTTGAATCCACAGCAACCCACCTGGGTGACCTTCTGAGTGGTGAGAAAAATGTTCTGTAATTACGTCACGTACCAGTACAAGACCAATTGTAAGCATTTGTTGTGAAAGTTCTTCTAGGACTAAAATATGACTTTAAATGGTATTTTTTTAAAGAGATTACCATTATTGATTACCATTCAATATCATAAAATCCAAAATATTTACCTGAGGAGTTTGAAACAATCTGTCAAGAAAATATGATTATGTAAGCAATTCAATTTTCTTGTGGCCTTGACTAAAGATAAGTAGTCAATGACGAGTTGCGTCTGATGCCTGTACTTTCTTTTCTGATATCAGAAACATTGAGTTGAACAAGGAGATAAACAATTAATTGCAATGATTAAATTGGTTATCCTGCGATAAACTGATATTAGTTCCCAAATTGTTCCCATGTCTCCACTTTGGATATAGCCACATTGAAAAAAATATTCTGCAAGCTTGGGTTCAATTTGTTTTAAATTCTGTCAATTTATAGTAACTGAACTTGGAACTGAAAGTTAATTAACGGACTGAATAAAACTCACTCAAATTGAGTCTTGAAATAGAACTGATGCCAAAACATATACTCGGGATCTAAGGAAATGAATCCCCTTTGTTTATGCATGTATGTTAAGATGAATATATCAATTCATGCATGCATTTTTTGTCATTTATAAGAATAATGTAATTTCAATAAAAGGCTAATTAAATGCTGTATGCAGTCCGCAAGTCTTTGTATGATATGCATGATATAATATTCTTATTATACATACCTTAAATACACTATCAACAGCATAAATGTAATATTATCATATTGCAACAGTAAAAACAATAAATAAATGTGTTTCATTAGCTTCAGTAACACTGCTATGTAGATGCAGTTTAGATGTAGATGCTACATGACTGAATTTTCCAAAAATAAACAATTTTTAGCTTTAGACACTTCGTTTCAAAGAAACTTACTGCTATTTTAACCACTTTACACTTTACTTTTAGCCCAGCTTCTGTCATCATTTAAATGACTTCTTCGGTTGTTATTTAGTTCTGAGGATAAAAGAGCAATTTCTGCAGAAATGTTTTAGATCCATTAGTACAAGAACAGCAATTGGCCTGCAGATCACCTCATTGGTCTGACAGCTATCAAGGGGAATTTGTCAAAAGGCAATGATCTGATCCTGATTCAAGACCAACTTGATTAAAAAGAGTGCTTGTTTTGTTGCTTTGAAAGTGAAGGTGAAAAATTGGTGTATTATAATAATCAAGGCAGTAATCAATAATAAGGCAATGACAGACAACATTTAAAATGGTGGTCATTTTTGAGAAGAACCGTTATGGATTTGAAGCTTTGTCCTAAAGAGTAGCTTAGCATGTGCACATTGATAAGTGATTTAGTGTAGTAGGGGACGAAGCAGGAAAACTTGGTTGATTGTATGTGGGAGAGCAAGAAGTGATATCTAGAGATTCATATCGGTCATAAATTGAACTTGGCAGACATACGAAGCTGAGAAGGCAGTTTGTGTGATGAAAGTATGCTAAGCAGGGAGATGAGAGAGATGGCATTGAGGTCTGTGGCAACTCCCCTGTTCCCTGGAGTGGGAACAAAGTAGGATGTTGGAGCTCGGGCTATAAATGAATGGTGGTCAGGGCTTAAAGATGGGAAGGAAAAAGATAAAGATGCTGGAATGTGTATTGTGATGTGAAAATTTCTGCATTATCAAAACTGAATGGAGACGTAGCAGCATGCAGGCAACCATGGTATGGGGATGACCCTCTATGTGCCTTGCTGCAACTTTGCATGGCACCTGAAAATTTTTACTGCATTTACCCCTCTGGCACATATATATATATATATATATATATATATATATTTATTTATTTTTTTTAAAGAAGAAAAAAAAGAATCTGGAGCCAAAAGAGAGCACGCTTTCCTTTCAACTATAAAGGCTGTCAAGGCCAAACTAGGGACCTTCAGGAGTATCAAGACGCCATCGAAAAAGCAGTTGCTGTGACCTCTGTTACAAAATTCTGAGAAGTCTGGGAGTGGAATCCCATGGCAATATGTGTGGGTAATATTTTCTGAATGCATGTGGGGTTTGAATATAATGATTTTCATTTTACTTATCGTGCACCCTGTGATAGATTGGCAGCCTGTCCATAGTGTATTCCTGCCTCTCTCCCAATGCACACTGGGATAGGCTCCAGCACCCTCTGCGACCCCGCCCAGGATAAGCGGGTATAGATAATTGATGGATGGAATATTGTTCACCACACCCTCCACTGTGTGATTCAAGTGTTGTTAGGTAACATGATGTTCATCAAGTTATGATTTGGTAATACTTTTAGTCCCAAACAAAGACTGTTTTCCACTCTTTTGTGTGGGAGAGTGAGGAAAAGAGTACCTGATCATGAATTCAAAATGGGGAACTGATGGGTTCAGTTTTGTCCTATTAGAGTAGTTCAGCATGTGTTTACTAATCAATGATTTGGTGTAGCAGGTGAGGCCTGGTCACTGGGGCTTGGGTTGGTCTCTGATCTCCCTGAAAGTACCATGAAGTGCCATCAGATATTGGGTAAGACTAAACGCAGGTGTAGTATATAAACAAAGCATATGTCACTCTGGAACACAAAGGCCCTCAGACAAGATGGAACGTGTGTTATGTTAGGCCCTCTGAGGGTATTTAAACCAGACTACCAGCACTGAAGATGCTGTCCCACAATGTTGTATTGTGTTTCAGTGATTTGTCCACTGGCCGGCATTACATACATATTTAAACTTTCTTTTATATACATTGTCCTGACTGATTCCACAGAAAGAATCTGGTTCCTAACAAGTGCTAAAAATTTTCTTGACCAGGGATCTGCAATGGAGTTTGCCATACCATACTTCTGCATGTCCTTACAGCACAACATGAGATAAAAGGTGGCACGTTTTAGCTAGCCTATTTGTGGTACTGTACAGATTTATGAGGTAATGCGTACCATGCAATTTTAGTATCACAGCACTTTGTGAAAACTAATGCAGTAGAACCCCATTATAACATGATAGTTGGGGTCTATTAATGGCTATAATGATAAAGGTAGAGTTGAATTATAATGGAGTCATTAACAATCAGTGTTCAAAGCTAAAACTATGGCAAGAACATTATTTCTTTAGATTCCGTTTGGAAAGTGCTGTGTGACTTATCTGCTGCAACTCTCCTTTCAACCTGTTCTCATGACCAATTCGTATGCACTCTACAAATTTCCACCCCCCCAAAATTCATAATTATTTTGTGAATGACGAGACTCCTCACATCACGTAACTTAACAAGTTTCTCCCAATGAACTGTATAAGAATTAGAAGGGAAATGTGATCACATAGTTCTATTAAAACTTATTCCATTCGATACTTCCGCATGCAGCACCACCGTAAGATGGCTGCCATGGCCCAGAAATAGTATTATACTGATGAGTCTGCCATGTATTTCCTATGAGTGTTGTAGAAAGTCATCAAACTCAATGTGCAGTTAGGTGCCAAAAGCTCAAGTTGTGGTAATCAATAGAACCAGGCAATTACATTTAACTTTTTTCCTGAATCAAAATATTTCCTAGGCTGAACAGAATAGAGAAAAATATGACCAAAAGTCACTATTCTGATTGTACTGACTAGGTGCACTGATCTGATTGGTTAAGAACAAAACTGATGAGATCTGAACAGGACCACGACACAACCATAGTAGCTTCACAGCTTCATCATATGGCCGAGCCTAGTCCATTGTTGCTTCAATAGACTAATTTGGTGTTAAAAGAACGGTTTCTTGACAGTTTGTCTAATGTAGTGGTGGTAGCAAAAAGAAAGATCTGAGCATAAAACTTTCATCATTAGCTTGCATTCTCATCAAAAATAATATTATGGATCCTTTGGACACCTTGTCAAATTATTTGAAAGGTTTGTCTGCAATTATTGGGGCCCCTGTGTGCCACCTTCTCAAATAATAAAATCTATATTCACCTAATTAAATGGACACAAATAAATATAGTTTAAATTATTTATATATTTTTTCTCTGTACTTAATTATTTGTTATATTTAGTATTTTGCTCACAAATCACAGATTTATTATTTTATTTTTAATATTTATTTAATTTCGCCAAATACATTTATTCATTGTATTTCTATTTAGTATTTTCCTTCTTCTATTTCCTATTTTCTTGCTCCAATATTATATTTGAGAATGTGGCACATCCGGGCCACGATATCAAAATGAGGTGACGAGGTCTGTCAGTCAAGCAGCATAAAGACACACGGCGTGATGTGGCATGTAAAAAAACACACCCACCCTGGGTACAACCTGGGGTACTCACTATTAAAATGAATTAGATTGAGGATTGAGATTTTGACCACCTCTGACATAAACTGTATTTATAAATTAAATTAAATAATGAATTATTAAACTGTGAATAAACTTTTCCACATGTTTTGTGTGCCCTTATTAACATAAGTTGTGATTATTGCCGTCAACCAACTACATAATACCGAATAATCACCCGTCCTTTCTCGAAAAAATAGCTAACCACGGCCTACTGCCAATAACCAAGCAGCTCTTTGTTCTTTCTCTTTCGGAAACAAGAAGAATCTAATTCTCTTTCGGGAACTACTTCTGCATAATGGAACACAGCAACCCTTGGGCATTTTGAATTCACGATAAGTAAATTTGTCTAATGCCTAAATTATTTGGTTCTTCTATATGTGACAGGAGCCACTCAACCCAGGCTTAAATCACATGAGGTGATTCTCCAGAAAATCACGTTTTAATTGAAAACACTTAACAAAATTACGTTTTTTTGCAGAAATGACTTCTTAAAAATGTATACTTTCTAATACCTTAATATCAAATATATTTGATCGGTAAACATGAGAAAAAGATAAATAATTAAACTCTCCTTCTCTCTATCTCTCTCTGTCTGCTTGTTGCGAGGGGGCAGGACAATGGGCGGGACATCCATATTAATGACCATTCCGCATGACATTCCTGCATAAGTAGTCAGGAAATACCTTGTGTTGTTTACAATCTAGTCTACTATTTTACGAGTGTTTACGAGTGATTACGAGTGTCTCGGGAGATTCTATCATGTGTGACAATGCTGGTAATATGGCTAAAGCTCTCCACCAAATTACCGAGCTGAATTTAGATAGTGCCAGCGACAAGAATGAATGGATTGAATGGAAGTAACGGATTACTTTATGGATAGAGGTGATGCCTTGGAAGATGGTTTATCAGTCTCATCAGATACGGACATTTAATGTAGTTAAAACAGCAATTATTCTTTCGATTTTGAATTGTTGTTACGTCCCCGTTTCTCAGTGTCCAATTTCGCAATTGATGGCAACATTGAATCACGGTTCTAGTTACTGACTTCATTTAGGGTTACCAACCATCCCGCAAAATACTGAATCGTCCATTATTTGGCCAGTAGAATAGGCGTATTTAACTCATGGCTTCAGGGCGCATTTTCTTCTGTATCTTTGTTAACGACTGCGTTTATAGTTACCACTGTTTTTAATATAATTCAGTAGTTAGCTAGCTAGCTAACCGGGATAAAAAGTAAGCCGTAAGACCATTTTGAGCTAAAACCCAGCTGAATTTTAATATTGGCTAGGTAACAAGTGATGGCGAACCTATCATAAAGCTAGCTGGATTTAAACCCCGGTTTCAGAGGGTCTTGGAAAAACGCTATGTCTACAACGCGTGACCACACCATTTTAAAAAGCAAGACAGAACTAGGGAGATTCATTTGATTGAGTCATGGTTTCATGCAGTTTTCTTAAATAATGTAATTACAAAAATGACCAAAATTGGTGCTAATTGTATGGTATAATACAAGAAGGATCTATTTTTTTTAGATGGAATCATTGTTTTCATAGAATTAATGACCAGTGGTTTTTGCATAACAACAGTCCAAATACAACTACCAACAAGAGTTTTGCTTGACAACGGTAAAGCAATATGCCCAAACGGCCGTGGAAGAATATATCAATTTCAGGTGATTAAGTCGATAAAAATCAATAAATATCAAACTAACCATTTATAGTCATTGTTGGTAACCCATTGTATAAGTAGAATAAACCCCTCTGGGCTGCCTTGTTATTGGAAAATAACGTACTTCAGTGGTGGTTAAGCGAACTCAGCTACGCCTCGGCCGCACCGCCACCCCGGTTGTACATTATTTTTCAATAACGGGACAGCCCGTCGTGGTTTATTCCTTACGTATTCCATGCATTCAGCATCAAATAGGTAGAATATACCACCACAATGCACTATTCTGGCTCTTATTCAAAACACAATGCAAAGCAGAGTACTAATGAGTAAACATCACAGACATCAAAAATGCTGTGGTGGACCAAACCGCAGCGGTGCTTTTCAGATCTAGAAATGCAACATCCTAAACAAATTGAGTCACTGGAGTTCAAAGCGTTACAGGAGAAGCTTCCTGTTGGGGACTATATCAATGAAAATCTTCAGGACCTCATTGTTGTCAATAGGCATCTCTCTTTCTATGGCCAGTAGGAGATCTGACAGCCGCTCTTGACCACATAGATTTCTCAGCTTGTTTTTACCAGTTCCAGCTTTGAAAAAGAGCGTTCTGTAGTTGCTGTTGAGACAGGCAGAGTGGCATATGTTTTGATGAGTTTGAACAGTGTTGGGAATACAGTGCGAGCATCAAATTCTTTAAATACATCCAGCATCGCCTTTCCGGTCCTCTTGGGACATGGGCATGATGAATGGAAGACTCTCAGCTCGGTTTGGAGTTTGGTCTCCTCCCCCTGGAAACCATAGAACTCACACAGTGAATGCAGTGTTGAGACCCTGGCCAATGTCCTTCCACTGTGCCGAGTCAGTGAGGCTGTGCAGTGACATAATGATGTCACTGGTGTGCCCTTCACCTCGGAACCGCCTCTCGAGCTCCTGCCTCAATTTGTACAGAAAGGTGAAGTATAGCCTTCTCCTGTACTCCTCCGGTGTCTGGACCTGGTGGTCCTCTGTTGCCGACGTGGAGCTTTTCTGCGTCTTCCTTGGCCTGGTATCTCTTCCGGCATGTCAATGTCCACTGCCTCTGCTGTTACTGTGGCTTTGTGGAAAATCTCTGTGAATTGGCCTCAGCTCCTCCACTCGCCTCAGGACACCATCAACAACAGAGTACGCAGCTGCCAAGTCCAGGTCTTCCAGGAACACTGGTGTTGTGATTTCCAAACAGAGGAGGAATTCAAAATTTATGCTGTGTAAAAGCATTTTTGCCTCTCCTGCAGCCAGATCAGGTGGCGCACACTTCCTCAGATCCTTCAGATATTGCATGGCAGCAGAGAGGACCTTTCTGATTGTCTTTTTAACTGCAGCTCCACCGGGTGTCTGAGAGCTTCTGTAGCTCAAGGATGCGCTGACCTGGATTAATGGCTTTCTGTGTCTCTACGAATGATGCATTGTGTTCTATTGGAAAGGAGAGACACATGGGGTCTTTGCTTTGATGCTTGCTTTTCCTTGATTACATCAAGATGAAGCTTGAGGACACTGTCATATTGGCCTAGCAAATCCACCAGATGCAGGAAATTTCCTCTGTTTGAACTTAACCAGCTTTCATCACTACCCCTGAACCAAACCTTGTCTGGCTAGGTACATTGTGATGTCCATTAATCGGAAGATAACCTCTCTGTTCTTCTGCCTCTCCCTTTCTTTGGCTGCTTGCATTTGAGAATCAACCACTGCAAAAGCCATCTCCAATTCCTTTCTTTTAAATTCATCCCACCTGATCATGCCTAGCATGTGTGATTCACTGCTGAAGTGCTCCTTCATTTTGACTTTGGCCTGCCTCCAAATGTTTAACCCCACAGACTTCCATGCAGACCTGCTCTGATACTTTTCGTCATTCATAAAAAGCTAGCAGCTGAAGCAGTACATGGCATCATTCTGAAGAGAATACTCTAACCAGGGGTTTTCATCATACCTGTGGCCCTGAAAAGACCTGCCAAATGAACTGCATATCCAAAACACTTCGTAAATTTGAAAAACACAAGCACATTAATGGAAAACACAAATGCAAAAATCACAACACAAATGCAAAAGCCACAACATAACGGAAGTGAGCAACAACGGATGTTGACAATGAAAAGGGTCAACTATTATTGCCGGCGGACTATTATTGCCTACACATGTGGAAGAGGAAAGTTCTTGCCCGTTTGAGAAGTGAAGCGCTGTTCGCTAGCTAATTATGATTAAGTTTGCATGTTCTCCCCGTGTTCGGGTGGGTTTACTCCGGGTACTCCGGTTTCCTCCCACATTCAAAGACATGCATGTTAGGTGCACTCCTGCAGTTGCCCTTGACCAAGGCACTGGCCTCAGAACTGGAGTTGGTCCCCGGGCGCTGCACTGTGGCTGCCCACTGCTCCTAAGTAACTAGGATGGGTCAAAACGCAGAGCACAAATTACCCCACGGGGTTCAATAAAGTATATCTTATCTTATCTTATCTTATTACTATTGCTATGTGATCGTCACAAATGAGCAATGTCTTTATATTTTTATATTTATGCACTCTGTATACCTAATACACCCTCAATGTTTAATCTTCTTGGTGTCTCTACCACTTTGGTTATATGATGTTATTGAATAATTTGAGATTTGTTGCTTTCCTATTTGTATGTATAGCTTCTAAAGATTTGTGATTTGATGTCCGCCGGCAATAATAGTCGGCCCGTTTCATTGTCAACATCCGTTGTTGCTCACTTCCGTTATGTTGTGGCTTTTGCATTTGTGTTGTGATTTTTGCATTTGTGTTTTCTGTTAATGTGCTTGTGTTTTTCGAATTTGCAAAGCGTTTTGGATATGCAGTTCGTTCAACACGTCTCAGCCACCGTAATGGGCTGCCCCATCTCTGTGTCCCACGGAGGCATGCCTATCAAGAAGTAATAAAAGTTTGGATGACATGGCGATTTAATTTGGTCTAACTTTAGCAATTGTGGGCTACTCGTATTTATGCAGCCACGCAACAGCAAAAATAAAACAATTATTATTTTTGCCTCCAGAGGGGCAGCTCAGCCAAAGAGGGCAAATGGGCTGTTGCTCGGGCAACTTTAGCCTGACCTTGTGCACGTCCTTAATGTCAGGTAATGGTTAACTTAACTAGGGCTAATGCTGCTTTCAAGTGGTGTCAGATTTACAGTCTACACAAATTTCCCACCAGGAAGGTCCACATGAGAACCTGATTATGTTGGATGATCAAGTTGGGGATATCATGATTCTAGCTAGGTGCAACACGACCCAACTTGGAGAAAACTAGCTATGACCTGACATCATTTGAAAGCAGGGTTAGCCTAGGCTTAGCTAGTTTGTGCTTGTTCACGCTGGGAACACGTGATATGTATACAATTTCTGGCCAAAGTCAGGGTAAATTGCTTACACAGCAACAACATATAATGGTGAGCCATGTGGCCATCTAGTTAACTAACTATAAACACCTTGCTAAGATAGTTAAGTAAATTGCTAATGTTAAGTTATTCTAGCAATTACTAGCGGTTCATTTCTCCTTTATTGTTACAGCATTTCGGGAAAAAAAGTCTGTATTTAAAACGAATTCTCAATCCTCAGAATGCATATTGCCCCTGATAGCCAGAAGCTCCGGGACAGATCTGTGCTAATTTTGGTCCAGATTGAGACACTGGCTATCTGTTGCCTGTCTCTCTGCCGTGATTTAAATGGGATTGTACTATTCAATCAGCCTTATGGCCATTTGCATAACCAAAACCAAGTTTCCCATGTGAAATACATTCATTTCAACAGAAAAATATTGCAATATTTAGGCGGACACAATACAAAGTTAATTGTCATGCAAAACCTTTCGCTTTCTGCTTCTGGTCCAGTTCCAGAATTGGTGTCAATCGTAAGTAGAGTGCTACAGTGATGACGTCTTTTTGTAGGCCAACCTGGACGTTTTTTCCGCCATGGGTTCCCTTGGCAGATTTCCAATGCTTTTTTCCTATAGGAATTTAGTTTTCTGCCGAAAATAAGGAAAATAATATACCTAAGACAGTTCCACGTTTTGTTCTACAAGATAAATCACACTCATTAATATCTCAACCATGATTTTCAAAGCCGTTATGTGATTTAAAAAAATAAGTTGCTAACCAGTTGCTATATTGAAACTACAACGATTTTCGCTTTCAGGCGGGCTAGTATGGAAACTAGAGTGCCAGAATGCGACCATTGTTGTAGTTTCAATATAGCAAGTTGTTAGCAACTTACTTTTTTGGTTGTAATATTAATGGGTGTAATTTATCTCGTAGAACAAAATGACGGTTGAGGAGAGAACATCTATAGTTTATGTGGGATACAGCATGATGCTTGAATCTTTCTGAAGTTGGACTCGTTTATGTGGGATACAACTTGATGCTTGAATCTTTCTGAAGTTGGATTCTGTCACTCAGTTATGCCATATTCAGCTTGACTAATTCAATGATTACACTTACATATAATTGAGAAAATAGAATTTCTCACTAATAAGTATGTAGCATCTGTACATTTCTCAGCATTTCTTCTATTAAAATGATTCTAAAGATAAATCTGTGAATGGCTTCAGACTACATTTCATGGGGGTTATTATGGTAAGCCCCAGCAACAGTACAGAAAAAAAATCAGTTGCATTGCAACATGAACCTGTATCAGCCTATACCTTTCCATCTATTCCTATGTGGGGATTATGTGTGGAGTTCAATTTATTACCAGGCTCTGAGCTATTGGGTCCAGGTCCTTAATCGTGTCATGAAGGACTTGACACAACGGCCAATAAATGTTTTAGTCTCATTGCATATTTCTTCCCATTGTTTTAAGCAAATAAACGCATTCTGTCCCACTAAAACAGCCCCTTTTGGTCAGAGCAAAACAGCCCTTTGGCATAGAGAATCATAGATTTGTCAATGATAGATCTATCAATAGATTTGTATTTGTATTTGTCAATATAACTGTAGTTATTTCGCTATTTTTCTGCTCTGCTCTTAATCCCTCTGCCTACCGTATCCCGCACCTATATCCCTCCTTCCCCAGCATGCTCTTTCTCCCACCTTCTCCATCTCTTCTTGGTGGTGCTACCAAGCTGGATGGCTAGCTTGTCTAATTGTATTAACCAGAGAGCTAGAAATCATTTTCATTTCATTATTGTCATTTTGTTTTGTTTCATTATTAAGCCTCCATTTGCATTGCAAGCATGCTAAATTTACCCTGTGTATACCTGGGTAGTTAGGAAAATGGTGAGCATTGTTGGGCTAAATGGCCTGTTGTCGTTGTTATGTTATGTTATGTTTCGTGAGGAGTCCGTCATTTGAAAAATAACTGTGAATTTTGGGGGGATGGAAATTCTTTATTTCCCCAACCATAAACGGTGCCACTTATGCCTAAATGACAAACCAACTGTGTGTTGCTTTTCCTGTTTTGGTTAATTGAGTGTATAGTTTGTTTTTAGGACGAGATGTTTTTGTTTTCCAGCAGCTTTTGCTACATCCTGATGATTATTAAATTGTTAATGATCTTTCAGTGAAATGTACATGGATTAAACCATGATTCATTGACAGTGTTGCTAGGGAGACTGAGACTCAAACTAAATATCAGTGTTGACAGGAATTAAGATGAAGCCATATGGCATTGATTTAACTGCATGTCTTACTTTTTCAGAAAATAAAGGTGATGCTCCTAGTCATGTTAAAGCCAGATTATAATACTCGTGATTGAATAATAGGGTTTGTAAACAACCCCATTGAATGTCACTTTTTTTTCACCTCAGCATCGCAAAAAAAGTATTACTATTAATTTCATTGGGTTTTAATCTCCAATGTAATGGCAGAACCACACATTGCCTGCTTTCATTGTGTAAAGCTCAGAGAGCAATGGTGTCATGGTGTGCAACTGTAGAAGCCATATTTGTGGATTACAAGGCTTTGAACTTGCAACTACAGAAGCCTTGCTGAAATCGTGATATATCCAAATTTGCACAATAATGTGGCTTATTATTATTATTATTATTAGTCTTCCACTGTGCATATTTTAAGCACAACATTGGGTTGTTGTAATTTGAACCTGTATAATTTCAATTCTGTAAGGAAAACTAATATATTCTGTTTTCCCCCACAACCCTGACCAAGAATAAGCAGGTAAGGAAATGGATGGATGGATATCCTGTTTGTGGAGACTCTAACACTTGCACTTAGTTAATTATTAATTAATAAATAATGTTCCTAGCATTTGATTTGTTAGGCTAAGGTTTGGCCTATGTCTCTGACTGTTTTTTATTAGATTTTTTTTCTCAGCCTCATTCTCACAGTTGAAATAGGAGAACTATTTATAAAAAGTGCTGTCATTTCTACAAAATGAAACCAAAAAGTATAAAAATACTCTTAACCCCTTTGCGCAAGCCCCCTAGTGGCCAAGATGCTGGCATGCCCAGATTGCTCAAAGTAGCCACTCATTGCTCCTGCAAGCAAACTATGAATGGAAACAAACTTTGTGTTTTAGATTTATTTATACACAATACGCTACAATGATGCTAAATAGAGTGCCAACATTGATGTGTAGGTTGTCCATTTAACAACACCCCCTCCCTGCAGTCTCATCTGGAACTACACCCCCCATGCATGACACGCTGGACAATAGTGTCTATCTGGGCATACATGAAAACATTCTTTTACTACTAAAAATTCTCCGTCGTAGCAACAAAATAAAGCCAACAATAGCCGAAGGTAGGCCAGTACAGCTGTGGAAAAACGCTGCTCACTGAACACTGAAATAAACAAGGAATTTTTCAAAAATTATACCATGTCATTCTACTGTCAATATCTGCAACTAAATATGGAATAAATATACAACATTACCATTGTTTTTATATGACGAGATGTCCCTTTCGAGGCTGAGTGGTCATATATTGTCTTGGACAATCCGTTTGTGAAATATGTGAAGTCTGGGTACCTTCCAAAATTGGTGTGCGCAATACCACACACGTTGTTTACGGTGTTGTCGTCCTTTGTAGTACAATCTGGCTTGATCGACAATCGATCCAGTAGGTGACAGAATAAGCTTTCTAACGATGTATAATATGTCTAATTTTACTTTTTTTTACTTTTTTTATTATAGCTCAGCATAACCAAATGTTTTGTCGCATGATAGCTGCATTACGCATTCAGTCTGTGGTAGCAGTAAAAGATAAACTGCCCCTGGCATTTTATCGATTACTTTTGTCATTTCTTGGAAAATATTATTTTTGAGAAATTCTGAGCATGGCTAAGGCATGTGTTTGCTGAGAGACCTAGCTGATATACTGTTTTCTGGACGAAGTGAGAACTGGGGAACAGCAGCATTGATTCTGTCTCTGTCTACTGAACACAGATAACAGGTGTTACTACTGAAAATATTTTGGTTATATACATCATTTTTTAAATAGAAATTGAGTGTCTTTATATAGGTTAGTGGTATTCTATAATGAGAATATTTCACACTGTAACGTAAGCGTTCGTTGGTTTGCTAAGTAGTGTTTGTGTTTAGGGGTTTCGTCATACTTGTTCCTGGTTATGGTTATACACTTTGTTGTACGTCGCTCTGGATAAGAGCGTCTGCCAAATGCCTGTAATGTAATGTAATGTAATGTAATACACTGGAATATTGCCAAAACATGGTGGACGGTTGAATATTGTTTAATTTCGTCCCATCCCCATTAAAAAAAACATCACTTACTGTAGGGTACAGAAAAACAAACGAGAGTTAATGATTACACATTTAGGTACTGTACCACATTGTGTGATAATGTTTTTGCATTATGTTTTTTATCTGATATCAATGTTTCATCTTAAACCTTCATAAGGGGCATATGTATACGCTTTATAATGGACAAAAAGCACTTTATTCATTTTTGGAGAGATTTTGAATATGTTTCAGGACCTCTACATATTTTAGGCCACTGTACTGACGGAAAGCTTGTCATTCCCATGTGAAAATTATGCAACAGTGAGTTTCTTGAGTCTAAACAGTTGATTTGTAGTTGAACACATGATTATGTTGTGATTTACAGTAATGCATAATTTAGACATGCTGGATAGATTTGAAGACACTGGATACACTGCTTACCTTTTGCTTCATAGATCTTTAGTAGTTCTGCATACCCACCCTTATATTTTATGCACTTTTGGTCAAGGAGTTTTTTAACCAGACATGTATATTTTAACCTGCTGTGAGAGTTATTTTTTTTGCCTAGACAATTGCATTTGTGGCACTTTATTTATTCCTAAATTATGAATATAAACATCTACGTTAGTTAATATTCTAAATGGTACAAATGTCTTGCTTAATTTAAGCCATTTTTCAAGTCTCTGTGATGCTCACATCTAAAGCTTTAAATAGGGTACCCCCTGAATGGGAAAGGATTGACCAGATTTGGTATGTGCGCAAAGGGGTTAATAAATGCAGACACCAAAGGAGAAACGTCATTCAAATAAATGTTACTAAACACATCTGGAACTGGAGTGTGCGATTTGTTTTTTTCCCCCCACTTGAACAGCATAGACTAGGTAGCTTTATACAACACACTTAATGTACAGCATATCTATAATATAAACAGTGGGCTAAATACAACTAACTAACATTGGGATGGCAGGTATGCCAAACAGCCAAGTTACGCCTTGGCGGGGCATACCTCATACCTATACACCTATGCACCAAAAGTATGGAACTTTTCAGGGTTCCCCACAGAAATAACCACAACAGCCACAGACTCTCAGCCCTTAAAAACATCAATTTTTGTACATTCTGACCCCATTTCAACAGACAGAATTCATAAACAACTTCACATGTCCACACAATAAAGTCCCAAACTGAGGGAATTTAGCATTTTCTCCTTCTTGTTCTTCTTATTCTTTTTCCTGGTAAAAATGCTCCTAGCCCACAAAGAAAATGTCTCCCCATTGGACATTTATGCCTACACCAATCCTTCACCTACACCACCCAATCAAAATGTTACCTACACAAAATGGACTTATACTTTTTTATCCAAGAATATTTCCAGGCTCGACAGCTAGTCAGTTCGTGGCTCAGTGGTAATATTTTGGTCCACGAATCATTGAGTCACAGGGTCAAATCCCGCCTGATGCAAATTTTCTTTACATGCTTATTTGCTCACTAATAATTATATATTACTTCTCAACTATTGCTTTTGTGCCACATTTACTCCGTCTTTCACTGAAGGTATAGACTGCTTTATGACGTACGATCCACATGTTCAGTTCTCCGGCTACAATATAGCCTGGCCATATGGATAGAACCGGAGCTCAGCTGTGCTTCCTGGCTTGTCTTCTTTTTTAAAACCACAGACACATTTCAGCAAAAAAAATGCACACCTTGAACAGCTATTTCACAGTGGTGCACTACTAATGGTACTGACTGGGAAGGGCAAGGTTGGACGCTCGAATCCCGCCTTACCTTCAGGCACGTCTTTTCATATCTTACAATTTCTTGCACTTATATTTGCTAACTAACAATGCTTATTGTTTTTCAACTATTGTTTTTGCACTTATCAGAATATCACAATATTCAATGCATATGTTTACCAAAAGTCACTCATGGGCAGCCAAATGCATTTCATGACGGCGCATTTATTGATTTTCTTAAAAAGGTACGCCAGCTGAACATTGTGGTGTTTCTACTAACTATATTTATTCACTTGGCTACTGTACAAAACGTTCTTATTAGCAAACACCATGTCTCTACATTCATGTTACCTTCCCCTGTTCTCTATCTACCCACATATAAAGACTTAGTACGTATGTACTGTCTGCAACACCCCATTCAAAAATTCCATTTAAAAACATGATTCATTCATAATTATAACGAATAGTACTTCCCTCGCAGCATGTAACATTCACATTTACAAATAGACATTTATACCAAGAAACATACAATCATTCACACATGTTACGGCCTCAAAAACCACTGGCTCTACCATGAGGCAGAAACATATTAATAGGACGCCACGCCGAGTTAGAATAAACAAGCAAATGAATTTATTTAACAAAACACGAAAATACTCCCAAATGATGAAACAATAAGTGCAGGGAGGTCGGGCCAAAAAGAACAAAAGGAAGGAGAAGCCTGGGCCAACCATGCAGTGGGCCGTCGGACCCAGGGCTTCTCCCTAAACTAACAAAAGAGAAAAAACTAAAGCAATAATGCCACGATAACTAGACTACCAGACCTCCCTCCCCAAAAGAAAAAGGAAAAATAGGAAACTTTGACAAAAACACTAAAGGTGAAGCGGGACCAAACACAAGGGAATGCTGCCAGCCAGGAGTCTCTCTCTCCACTCTCCACTGAGCCCTTTTGAAGGGAGGGCACTACAGGTGCAATCAGCCCCTAATCATAGGCACCTAAGAGATGAGCGAAGGAGAGACAGACAAAGGGGAATAAAAGCAGAAGAGGGGGAGCGTGTAACAACGCAACAGAAAGGCTGGGCAGCTAAATGCATACATACCGACACAAATTGGACATATTGAGGCCTATTCAATCAATCTTGACTCTTAGAAACCCATCCACACATATGTTTCTCCTGTTAATGTATTGTATGCTTATACACACAAGTGACTTGAAACAATTTAGGAAACAGCTTCTTTGTAGATAGTGCTTTGTATGTGTGAGTAACTTGGCATTTTTGTACGTTGAAAACGTGTTTTTTTAAATTAGATTTTCTAGTTACATCAGCTACACAGTTTGGGGCGATAACAAATTCCCACAGAAATAGAACAAGCAAAATAATTACCTGTCCAGCAGAAATACTGCACTTTTAGTGTCACTTTTGAAGCCCTTCAAGTTCCTGAGCTGTTGCCATCACAGATGTTCACTCGAGTCTTGTCTCTCACTTGTTCAATCTCATTTTGGTCAAAACCATTTCTTTATCAGTCTTTCTTTTCTTGTTTTTTTTTTTTTTAATATCCTTATATGCCATCACATTCAAAGTTGGAACTGTTAATACTTCCAGATTTTTCCTCTGCCATTCTTTTGTTCTCTAGGCTAGCTAGCTATAGCACTATCATTGTGGTACTCTGCTCTGCTCTTAACTGTGTAGCCTGCTCTGACAGGGTTGTAAACTCGCAATATAATGGACAGACAGAGCTGTCCTGATTGGCCTCCTTGCAGAGAACTGTCCTGATTGGTTGTTAAGATTCAGGCATGGGGAAATTTAGAGTTAATAATTTCAGAGCCTGAGACAGTCAGAGAAACTGAACTTGTTTTTCATAGAGCTTATAATTTATTTATATCCATCAGGATGTGAAGAAATGTTAACCTAATATGAACAGTGTTCTAAAAAACCTACATACTGCACCTTTAAATAGAACACCCCCTAAATGGATGAAGATTGGCCAGTTTTGGCATCTGTGTGAAGGTACTAAATAAAAGCCGACATGGACATCATATTGTTTTGAAATGGTTTTATAACCCTTCAAACAGATTAACAGCAACAATTGATTTTCTGAGACTATCGCAGATATCCCTTGTCCTTGTCCATGTACTCAAAACCAATCTGTCATGGTTTCAGCTTTTATTTACAGGTGATAGCAATTACTGATGATAATTTAATAATGTGCACTTGATTAGCAGCACCTGGTTCTTCTAGACTTCTTAACTGATATGGCAGCAGTAAGGGTACAATTTCTCTTTTGCACATGGATTCTGCATGTTGGTTTATTTTTGGTCCAAACAATAATGGATAAGTCAAATGTGTGTGTTTCAAGTCACATGAGGTTAGATTTATCAACTGTTAGAACTTGGTGAGGACAAGATGATGTCAGACAAGCAAGGATTAATTAAGAATATCTTTATTTTCTGAATCCAGCGGTTCCAACAATCAATGTCCTTGTTAAGATGCTCAGCACTCTGAATACTGAACTCAAGCGATATTGCCTGCTAGAACCCCTTACTTAACCTACATGTAAAATGTAGGTATTTTATTAGATTTAATTTAATAATTATGTTTAAAATTAGAATTATCAATCCCTGAATTCATTGATAGGTCAGTTTACAGTGCACTGGTGGAATCAACCAACCAAGTCAAAACAAGCTCTATACCAGGTTTTAAGATTAAATAATTGAATTCAATAAGAAGCATTCAATTATATTAATGAATTGAAAACATACATTCTTTATTGAATGCAGGCACTCTACTTCTAAATTACCCAACAGAAGACATACAGCAAAACATTAAACAACTAATCTAGAAATACCAGAAAATAGAGAGAGAGAGATGGAAACGGATCGGCCAGGCCTTGCCAAAGTATCACCCACTTCCAGTGTAAGCGCCACAAGGAAACCAGCTAAAAACACACAACCTAGGAACCACCACCAAAATAAGAAGAAGAAAACTCTTCTCCTTCCAGGCTCCAAAATCAAATGCAACACAAAAACCTTTTTCCTGTGGCCATCTTAAATACCTTACCCAACATGGCTTTAGGATGTTTGCCCAGAATGGGTGATGCCGGGTTAAGGTTTAGGAGAGAAGGGAAGGGGGGTCAGACTCATTTATGGCAAGGACTGGCCTACCTAAAGATTGGATTCAAACTAAGAGTAATGGGAAATGTTAGGCCTGCAGGGTCTCCAACCCCCAATATGGTGTCCTGTGTCATATGGTTTGTCTCTTCTGAGGAGGTGGGACCCATAGATTGTCAGCCTAGATTAGGGTATCAGTGGAATTTCAAATTGCCCCAATCACATTTGCTTAGATGCTTGTGATGGGGAGGCCAGGCCACATTCTTATTCACTGTTTCCCTCTCTAAGGCCAAAATCTAAACACTACATGTCCTACAATGAGAATGTAAAAATTAGGGATGCACTGATTGATCGGTCACTGATCGTTATCGGCTGATAATACTGCAATCAGCCATCGGTTTGAAAACATCTGATGTTTAGCTCCAATTATGTCCTGTCAATCAAAAGGAAAAAACAGTACCTTGTGTATTTGTAATTCAAGAGGGGTTTTTATTTGCCTTTCAGATACAAAATAATTGCACTTTGTTTTCCATGTTCAGTGTATCCCCTGTAATTGTACAGACCTGGTGGGCTGCCTGACAACGAAATTATTTTTTTAAATACCAAAAAAATAACACCAAATATCTATTCATTTTGAAATCAGTAATCATTTGGCTTGGGAGCTCCCGCGGGCGACTGTTCCGAAATATGAGGCAACCTCTGTCTTGTTTCCTGGTAGTGTCACAGTAGTGTACTATCAATGAACTGTATAATAACTTGTTCTTATACAGTTCAAAATGTTCTATGCTGCTGTCAGTCTCACTGAACTGTGGTCTGTTCCTTTACTTTACTTTCACTTCGCTCAGCAGGAATAAGTAATCTCATAAAAAACACATTTTCAACGTACAAAAATGCCAAGTTACTCACACATACAAGACATACACTGTCTATAACTCATTCATTCAGACTGCCAAAATCCAGGCCTGCCATTAAAAGTATTGATATCAAAATGATGGCAAGTTACGGTACTACAAACAATAGGCTATCTTGCCTCACCAAAATTAAATAAGATGTATTCCAGAGCAATGCTACCCCATATTTCCTCAGTTCCAGCAGTCTACACACAGAAAGAGTCTTGTGTGGGAAGTCTGATTGCAGACTCCCAGAGGGCCCTGTTCCTCTCCTATAAGAACCCAGCGCAGGCAGGTGGATGTCGCCACAAAAGGGTCATAAAACCATAAATTTACTTGGAGGGGGAAGATTGGAATTTGGTTCAGACAGGATCAGACAGATGGATTTACTAGGAGGAGTGTCCCAAAAATACAGTTTACTTCCAAATTTATTAAAATAGATTTTCTATAGGTTTGCTGGTTTTAAAACCTAAACCAGAGCATAACTCGCACAGAGACCATAAAAACCATACCAAATATGAATATTTGTTCTTGTGATTGTCATGAAAACTCTGAAAAACATGAAATAACTGTACAATCTCTTACATGAACCAACTGCCAACTCTCAATGTCTTTCCACAGTGTATCAAGATTGCATAGTGTAGTGTAGCAATGTATTCAACCCAAATCTGCATTTATTTCCCAACAAAAAGTGTGCTTGAGTAAATTTCTTTCCTTATGGAGGTAGGGAGACAAGTTACCCAGCGACACCAGGTGAGGGCACTTTGGCTGTCCCTCAACTGTCCTGAGCAATTTGCCCCATTTCTATCATGTGATTTTATTACTTGCAATCTGAAACCTCCAGGACATTGGGGTAATTTTAGAATTGCTTTCCCGTAGAAAAGAGGTGTCACCTGTTAACTGTCGCAAAACCAGATGCCAAGGTCTTACGGGCCACTCTGTCCCGACAATATCAGACTCTGCACCTGGCGAACTGCTTTACGACAGTCAGAGAGGAAATTCCACTCTATGCCTGTTCCCGTGGGCCTTACAGAGCGCGTACCGTTTAGCAGTTTTGGTTTGCTATATATGTAAAACAGTGGCTGTGACAAAGGGTGCGGTGGCGTAAGTGTAAACACATGAGAAACGCAGGTAAAATATGGCCAGTGAATGTACTCACGGATTTTACGGCCATCCAACGAGCCTTGATTGACAAAAGAATCAGCAAGCCCGTAGAATTAGAGCTGCCTAGGTCGCAACTTGTGTACGCTTCTGTCCTGCTCTGTTGTCTGTTATTTTGTGGAGATGCACTTTTAGTGTTTGTAAGGTTTATAAGGCATTTTGATAGGCTTATCTGCAGGTAAGAATCCTCTTTGCTGTTTTGCTAAGCTAGAACCGGAAAACTTGATAGAGGAGAATAGGAGCAGACGCATATGTCCCAGCAGGCTTTGCATAGGAGAAAATAACAACAGTGTGAGAGAAATTAGAAGAAATGATGAAATTGCGTAGTTGAAACAATATGTTTTTAGCAGAATGGGCATGTAGGTGAAGGTTGACATGATAACAGACTATAGTGCGAAGTAAATTAAGTGACCATGAGCGAGCTTAGTTTCCTTACCGAACGGTATATATAACAGTCAGTATAAAATATTAGTCATTAAAGTGGAGGGTTAAGTAACATGTGAAATGTATTGCAGTGATGTGCTTTTCTCATGTGCAGTAGTAGTTATAATTATGAGTGAGTCATGATTTTAAATGTAATGTTTTAATGAGGAGTTGCAGAACGTACATACGTAGTAATTGTTTGTATGTGGCTAGATAGAGAACAGGGCGAGGTAACATGAATGTAGAAACGTGGCGTTTGCTGATAAGAAGGTTTTGAAGCCAAGTGAAGAAATATAGTTAGTAGAAATGGCACAGTGGTGAACTGGTGTAACTTTTTAATAAATGGAATACATTTGCCGTCATGAAATGCATATGGGTGGCCGTGAGTGAGTTTTGGTAAAACAAATATAAGCGTAAGAAAACGTTAGTGTAAAAGAGGAAATTATCTGCCTGAGGGCGAGGCGGGATTCAATCCTTCAACCGGAGGTTTACCAGTCTGTGAATTTGTTAGTGCAGCACCATGACATAGCTATGCAATGCGTGAAATATCATTAGCAAACCTGTCCGTGGTTTTAAAGAAGAACACAGGCCAGTAAGCACAGAAGAGCTCCCGTTGAATCCATATGGCTTTGCAATATTGTAGCCGGTTAATAACTGAACGTGCAGACAGTACGTCATTATGCAGTGTATACGTTCGGTGAACGGCGAGTAGATATGGTGCAAAAGCAATAATTGAGAAGTAGTAGACAATTATTAGTGAGGGTAAAAGCAGGTTAAAGAAACATGTTCCCACTAGGCCACAGGCAGACTAGCTGTTTAAATTGGAAATGTTTCAGAGTAAAAAGGTATGGGTATTTTGCGTGTGTATGCAAGTTTTTGATTGGGTCGTGTAGGTGAAGATTTGGCTGGTGTCGGTAAAATGTCCAATGGGGAGACATGTTGTTAGTGGGATAGGCGGCAGGAAAAATAAGAATGAGAAGAAGAAGAAGAAGAAGAAGAAGAAAAAGGAGAAAACGCAAAATCCCCTTAGTTTGGAGCTTTATTGTGTGGACATGTGAAGTTGTTTATGAAATATGTCTGTTGAAATGGGGTCAGAATGTACAGAATTTAACCCTCTGGGGTCGAGAGCTCCGCCGGCGGAGCTCGACAAGATTTTGTTGCTATTTGGATGAATAACTTCGCGAGCTTTTATCATACAGACACAACAAAGACATTGACATAAACCTTAGAATCGTGGCATTCCAGTGTGTCCATTGACAAAATAATATGAATTGTTTTAAGCTATTTAAAATGAGATCAAACAGACCATTGCCATGTGTTAAGTCTTTCTCATTAATATGTGATTTTCGCTCTGCAGTAAGTACGCCCAGACCACATTCACAAGATAATTACATGCTAATTGCTATCGATGGCAGGGGAGGGGCGATGCGTTTGATGTGCGAGAGCGCCTACTGTAAACAAGGATAAAATGTCATACAGAAGCATAGCCCACATCTTCTCGGGCAATCCTTACATTTCATTTCGGAAAATGGCACGAATTACTGGACTGGACGTTCTTCATGCTTTGTGGGAGAGCGACCATGAAGACGCGAACAACTCATCAGGTCCGGACACTGAAGCTGACACTGATGAAGAACGGTGTCATTTCGAACTGCGAACTGATCCAGCTGAGGATCAACTTCATGAGTAAGTGTATTTCTTACGATAATATTGGTAGTGTGTACTGTATTGCAACTTATCTGTGTGTTTGTAGGAATATCCAGTAATGTACGCGTTTGTAAATTCCCTTCAATACTGCATCTCAAAAAATTGCACTGTAACTGTATTTCATTTGATCACTGTACGTAAATAACCTATGCGTGGCGTGTATTGGCGTGGCTATGATTCTAAAACTGGGTGTCCTCGCACAATCGATATTAGCATATTGCATGTAAGTTCGGGAAATAAACTAACCACTTAGCTAAAAAGACCTACTTCAGATTGAGGCATTGTTAGTTATTTATGAGTTTCGTGAGTTTAGCTAATGTTGTTTCGTTGATAGGTTTTATTATTTGTAAATATGTGTACTGTATTGCAATTTATGTGTGTGTTTGTAGGAATATCGAGTAATATGCGCGTTTGTAAATTTCCACACTAACCGTTGCATCTCAAAATTATAGGCTACCTCTCTGCATCTGGTTGTGTTTGTTCGGTTATTTGTTTGTATAAGATATAACTGCCACATTTTCTAAGTTTTGTTTTCATTAGTTAGATGTGGTTTGTCCCTTTTTTGTAAATCACATTGTTGTTGATGGGAATGTGCTAAATAAATGAATGTACCAAAATCAAAAGATGTCTTTGTTTCTGTCTTCTAAATGGCTCACTGTGTATTGCTTTGTGAAAAGTCTTTGTCTTAGAGGTGGGAAGGCATGTGGCCAGGTGTGAATAGCCTACTTAGCTAGCAGGTCCTCCTAATCAATAAATATTCATTACAGAAAGGCCATTAGCCCTCCCATTTTCACCTGATGTTGAAAAATAATAGTCACAACACTTACTTTTAGCAATTTATTTTATATTTCTCATTGGATTTGCAAAAATATTTTGTCATCTTTTGATACCCAAGACCTTGATGAACACATTTCAGTGACCAAAATTCTTATTCACAATTGTTTAGTGTGTTTTATTACAACATTCCTGTGCATGTTCAAAACTACTGTTTACAATTTGTGTGATTTTAGAGCAGTTTACAATCCACACATGATTATGACCTACTTACTACTGCCATATTCTTGTAGCTGAGTTTGTGCTGAAAATAAAGATATGAAACACTTTCGAATCACTGTATATAAAGTTGATGAAATTTACACAAATGTCAGAGCATCGCAGAATCACCAGTGTGCCTCATTTTACCCTTAGACCCCAGAGGGTTGATGTTTTTAAGGGCTGAGTGTCTGTGGCTGTTGTGGTTATTTTAGGGCGACATGGCTCAGGAGGTAAGAGCGATTGTCTGGCAGTCGGAGGGTTGCCGGTTCAAACCCCGGCCTGGGCGTGTTGAAGTGTCCTTGAGCAAGACACCTAACCCCTAACTGCTCTGCCGAATGAGAGGCATCAATTGTAAAGCGCTTTGGATAAAAGTGCTATATAAATGCAGTCCATTTACCATTTACCATATTTCTGTGGGGAACCCTGAAAAGTGCCAAACTCTTGGTGCTGTATAGGTATGGGGCATGCCCCGGCCAGGGCGTAACTTGGCGGGATGACATACCTGCCATCCCAATATTCTGATATTTAATATTTTGTTTTGAAACTGCAATTTCACTGTATGACTCTAGTTTGCACTGTCAAAGTAATGTTACCACATTGTGTCAGTATGGTTGAATGTTGTCATAATATTTCTTCTTACAATGAAGAATCCCTGACGTTTACATTTTGGACAGATGTGACTGCAAGCGAATCTATCATTTACCCCTCGCAGCACTTTCGGCACAAGCAACGGCAATATTCGGTCTAAATGCAGGGACAGACTTTTTGTCTAAAATGGTATTTCTTGATAAAATCGTGCTGCTGTTGTAACACATTTCCAGCGCTTGTGGGTCAGACACTCTTCACGGTAAGAAGAAATTTTAGGACAGCTTTTCCGGCATTGGTTGTGTCAAAAGTGATGCAATGGTAACAGCAATAGATTTCACTTGCATTCACCTCTGTCCAGAATGTAAAGTAGGCATTCTTCATGATAAGAAGAAATTTTTTGACAACGTGAGCGTTGCCTAAACAAGAAAAACTCCAGTGCGGGGGACAGACTAACCAAGTATTAAACGTTTTTCTACTATGTTCATGGTGTCCTAATATTTTGTGAAGGTTAGAGGATGTTAACATTAATGCACAAGGTGCATAAACCTTGTCTAACCTGCAAAGTAATGCCAGGTGTGTCCCAATTTTTTCCTGCAAAAGCAGTGCTTCAGACCCAGCAACTTCCTTGCACTTAGGTCAAATTAATTTACATTAGATTAAATTGGATTATTATATTTTTACTGAATGTTCTAAAAAAACACTCGCTGTCAAAAGTTTATAACATTGCTGCTCTGTATGCAACTGTGGAGTCTTAGTTATAATATGAGTTTACACAGCTTATTTATATGCAGTAAACACAGTGTATTAAGTTATCCTTTCTTTGTGATCATTTTAAGTCTTCAATATACAGAGCAAACAGAAATTTGAAAGCACATATAAATTGCAGACTGCCTGCTGTACCATCCGACTACGTCAATATGCCACCCTGCATGCCACATTTGCTTTTTCAGTACATACCACCCGGCCTGAAAAAAATCTAGGGGTAAACGCTGATATTTCTGGAATGCACTTTCAGTTGGAAGAATGCATTTTAAGTTGGATGAATACATTGAAATGTCATGACAAATAAATGCTGCATTGCTTTTAAAGTTGTGTAATTAAAATTGTGTTTATTAGAATAGCATGGTTTTAAATTGTTCATAAAACTTATGGAAGCAAAACCACGAAACAGTCGGTATTGGCATTGGCTGATGTTTCCCCCAAATAATCAGACTCTGTATTGGTCAGAATTTTCATACCTGGTAATAATATAAAACCATAGAATTGAAAGTGGGTGTACATTTTTCATATCATTGTAATACTATTAGTTATCAGTGAATGTGAAGCTGGTCAGCTGATGCAGGAATATATTTATTTTAATATATTGTGCCATAATTTTAATTAATCAGAATGTTGTTCTGCATTCAAAGATGGATCATTAAATTCAAATTATCTGAGATACTGCACTTTCTTTGCAGCTAAACAGGAGTGCAGGTTGAGAATTGGTTTTGCTCCATAAAGTGAATAGTGTTGACAATAGCAACACTGTGGTAAACGGACATAGAGTTAATCAAAACACTGCATGGCACATTTCTCCTGCATTTAACTTCTATTTCATTGTCATGTGGGGCCTGTTTTCACTTGTCAGTAATTACATTTTCATTTAAAGGACTTTTACAACAGTTGGCTGTTTTTGTTGTGCGTCCAGAAGACAACGATAGAGAGAATCAGAGACAATGAATCATATACTGCTGATTGTAATTGTATAATTAAAGCTGTCAGAACATTTTACTCAGAACAATTACAGCAATGAAGGTTCAATTTAGAACATGGGCAAACATCTACTTCCACTGTATTGATGACATTCTCTGAAGTTATTTGGAAGTTCTGGCAGATGGGAAACAAATAATGTTCATTACATAGACCTCCACGTCCCAGGGAGATGGGATGGCTTCACTGATTTACAATTACAATTAGGCTTTTGGCAGACACTTATAGCCAGAGAGACTTACAGAAGGTGGTACTGACACCAGGCCTATTTAAGCATAATATAAGTGCCTGCTGGGTGGTCTCACAGACAGCCCTGCTGAAAATTCCATCTTAAATCAGCCTATTCTGGTGAAGCTGGTTTAAGTTGTGTTTTTGACACTTTTAGTTGGTTGACCAGCTGCTGGCCTTTTTTTTTGTTGTGGTATTGAGGTGTCTAAAGCAAGTGGCCAAAACTGGGCTGCATTTTTGAAGCTCACTTCCTTTCACTTGTCTTGTTGAGAGACATTGCTCACTAAGGCCAGTGCAGTTGGCTCCAGTTTAGGTGTTTCAGCCACCCGTTTAATGCAAGTCAATGGCAACAATGCAGTCAAAATGTCAATAATAAAAGTCAATTATTTTTTTGCACAAGAAAATGTAGTCACAATACGTGTTTTTTCTTTGTATAATGTCTCCCCATATGCCTATTTGTTAAGTTATTGTGCTATTTGGACAAGAATATATTTTGTGGACGAACCAGGGATGGTTTGCGTCACTACCAAGTCTCTGTATCTCATGCACTTAGTGGATGACCAGACTTCATGTCCCTACTGCACAGTCTCTGGCTACAATTTGTACAATATGCCGGTCCCCACAAACACTTCCTGGGCTTCAAAACGCTTTTCATAAAGCCCTTGGAGAGTCAATGGGTGACGTCACAGTGACTTTGTCCATATTTTTCTACAGTCTATTGTCTGGTGTTTGGTTTGGCTGACATTTTTTTGGTGATCAGTTATTCCACTGCAGCCTCTGGTCTAGAATAGCAAGTAAGTCCACTACGCTAGCTAGCTTGCAAGCTAATATAGTTGGAGGAACAGCTATCCGAAATCTCTCTCTGACGTGAGTTCAGTCAACGCCCGCTTCGCCGACGTCGTATGTGTCTCCAAATTCAAATTACCTGCCCATTGTTGTTCTTCAAAAATGAGGAAGGGTAGAGATGTATGTCATTTTCACATGCATGCTATTATAATTTTCAACTTTTTCTGCCGATATCTCCATACAGAAATTGCTTTGGCCATACAGGGAGAATTAATCAGTTATGCCTTTATCTGCAAAATGAGTATTGATCTGTAACCTCGCCATCCTGTTTTTGCAGCTAAACAGTAGATTGAATCTTGGAGTATAGCCTCTGTAGTTCTGTTTGTGAAGTCTTCTGCAGACAGTAGTCACTGGTGTATTCTCACCTGTCTCCTAAAGAGTGTTTTGGATCTGTCAGACATGTGTTTGGGGGTATTTCTGCATTATGTTGAGAATTCTTCGGTCATAAACAGTTGAGGCCTTTTCCTGGCTTACCAGGACCCTTGTCATTACTGAGCTTACCAGTGCTCCCTTTCTTCTTAGTGATGTTTTAAACATTTGATTTTTGTAGGCCTAAGGTTTGTCTCGTGTGTCTGACAGTTATTATTTTTTTATTTCTCAGCCTCATAATGGCTTCCTTGACTTTCATTGGCACACCACTGGTCCTTGTGTTGACAAATGCCAATAACAGACTCCAAAGATAATCAAAAACCTAGAATCAGGACTAGATAGTGGAAGCTCTCTTATGCCTGCACTAAGGAAGCAATTGAACACACCTGACTGTTCAAAAACAAGTGTGAAACCATTTGTCCCAAACATTATGGTGTCCTGAAATGGAGGGACTATGTATAAAACATGCTGTAATTTCTACATGGCAAAACCAAAATGTATAAAAATACCCTTTAATAAAAGATGAGAATATGCACTTTAACCACATGAGAATTGTTTGTTACAAATCAAAAGTTGTGGAGTACAGAGCCAAATCAAGAAAAAAATGTCTTTGTCCCAAAAATTATGGAGTTCACTGAATATATATCAATAAATTATGCATGTGTAGCTATGTCTATGCTACAGTCCCATGCAGAAAACATTTATGTGATACTATAATATGTTTCTTATGCTTTTTACAAGCTCCTTACATGACACACATTTGTGGTACACAATGCTTTTATGGTTTATCATATAAAGTAGTTGGACCAGAGAAATCTTATACATGGCACATTGAATACTTTGTTTTTTATATGAAAATATTAACACTGACCAATGTTTCTGCAGTTATGTGTTGTGACATGTATGAATCCACTACAGGACACATTACTGAAAGTCTAAAAAATGTGTATTTTCTGATTGTAAGAACTGTGTTTAACATTGTAAAAAAAAAAAAAAGTTAAACCCAGATTTTTACTAATTTCATATATTTTGACACGTCAGTACACATCAATACATTCATACATTCAAAGTATATCACATTAGTTCACAAATTCACTAAAAGTAAAAAATGAAATTTCAACATTACATAGCTTATATTTATTTTTACAGAAGTATATTTACATGCAGTCTAGGCTGCTGTTATCAGTCACTATTATATTGTAAAGCAAATTTAAATATCATGGAATATCTTCATACATTACTGTATATGCAGCAGTACAACGATATTCACAAAAGGCAACTCTCTTCAACTGAAGTTTACTGTACTCATTTACAAAAATGTGTTTACCTTATTTAGTATTATTGCTATTATTAATATCCTAACCAAATAACACACTAATCGCCTTCAAAAAGCAGGGACTAAGGTGAGAGCTATTTTTGAGGAAGATGCCTTTGAGAACTGGTACGCTATAGTAGAGAAGCCTGTTTTGCCACTCATGAGCTTTCCAAAATCTTCTGTCTTGTACTGATTTCAGAACTTCTGCTAAAGTTGTTTCGGTATCTTATCACTAATAGCCGTTTGTCAATGAGCTTTGTTTTCTTGTCTATGTACCACGGCCTGGCAGAATTGCATGAGTCTAGCCATAAGGCTTCTTTCTGTCTGCACACACCTAGAAGAATACAGTGCATGTCATTGGGTACCATTCCGGATCAAAATTAGGCTAACAAATGGGGATGCACCTTTAATACCTAGAATAGTTTGATCACATTGGTCAGCTCTTTCTGCAGTCTTAACAGTGGCTTTGTTTTTGAGAGACAGAAAATTATAAATCTGTGATTGTCTGACCATTTCTGAAATCATGTTACCTAGGATGTAAGCACCATCCACAGCCATACTCTCCATTGTACTGTTTTAGGTTCTACAGCAATGACCGTGTAACAGAATCACAGATGCAACAGACTGCATATACCATGACATATCTGACAGTATGGTCAAAGGGATGCTTCTGCTCCATATCATTATTGTACATCGCTTTAGATAAAAGCGTCAAAAAATAAATGTCATGTAATATTGGAGAGATGTGAAAATTCTTGAACGAAAAGGCCAAACCGCAATGCCATAAAAGCATGCTCATCTCTTTTTCCAGGAGATAGCTCATAGAACAAAAAATAGGTAGGCCAGACTCTTAATCTTGCAGACTTTAACACAGGCACTCCATCACAATTAAAGGCAACATAGAAAATCTCCCCTTTCAATTACCTGTATTCACTTCTCTCATATATATCTTGTATTCATTCACTTGCACAAAATAAAATATCATGCATACACTTATTTTCTAACAAATCTGCCCATTTCTCCCGAGTCCCTCCCACCCTCTCCTGGAGCGGGCGTCCAAATTCTAAGAATGCCTTGTATGGAGAGAGATTATTCAGTTATGTTACTTTGTTGTTGCAGACAAACGAGCTGCCATCAGCAAAACAATTATAGAGTTTATAGTGACAAGAAATTAAGCAGTCCCCCAGGATGCTGATGATGATGATGAAACTGACAAAAGTCAGGTATGTAGTAGTAGACTGTAGTGTAGTAATGCATTGAATGCACCTACCAGTTAAAGTAATTTTTCTCGCATTTTTGTGAATTTCAAAGTTTAATGGGTTAAGTTGTCTCTGTTTTTTAGTTGCCAGTATGTTGACATTAAGATACCTTTTTGCCCAGTATCACCTGCCTACCACATCTCCCCAACCCTAGAGTGACCTGAGGGCCAAAGTAGCTTGCCTTGAGCGTGAAAATAATGACCTGAAAATTGAGAATATATATATGAAAAATTACCTGTCAAAATGGAAAAAAGATCACTCTGCAAAATTTTGATTCCATTTAATAATATACTTTCGCATAATTTCATTGGACATATTTTTCAATTGCCAGTATGAAATCTGTAGACCTTTGCTTAAAGTTTGCTTCTTGGTTTTATCTGCCAGCAGGTTTACCTGTGCTGTTGACTGATGTTTGCTCTTTATGCCAAAAACTTCCCCACCAGACAAGCTCTGCAACTGCACAAAATAGTGAGACACAGCTTGTCACAGCATCAGGACACGGTGAGAAGGTAAAAGATTTGAAGTGTACTGCTTGGTTAAAATGCATGCGAGTAGTCACCTTTATAGTACACCACTTTGCTTCACATGTTTGTATTTTTATTTTGCAGATAGAAATCCACCCAGACACTGGTGTTGCGTGTGATAAGTTACCATGGGCATATGCTGTCAACTCCAACTCTGCAACTGCCTTTGTGTGCACATTACTAACAGGCAGTGTTGGGGAGTAGTGAACTACATGTAATTAAACTAGTAGTTTAACTACATTTTGCAGTAAGTTGCTGGTAGTTCAACTACATTCATATTTGCATAGTGATTCAAGTAGTTAAATTAATTTTTTGCCATTTTTTTGTGTAGTCAACTACTGAAACTACAAACAATTTTGGGCCATAAAAGGAAAGGAATGATTTTTTATTTTTATTTATATTTTACCATTGCTTCTCTACTGTAATTGAACCCCCTTTGACCAGCCCCGCCCCCTTTTTCTTTCATCCTGACCGCTGTGAAGGCATGCCCAGGCAATGCATTCGTCAGGCAGCCACCACCACACACTTGACCTTTGTGCTGACTTTTTTGTATGTGTTGTGTATTTGGAATGTTCTCATATGCCTGCACATAACTGAAAATAATTTCCTCTTGAAGACAAACTATCAATATTAGCTTTCTTTTGCTATGTGATATTCTCAGATTATGTAAATACATGTTTTGATAGATTCCATGTGTCAGTATATGGTTTGGATGGGTAGAGAGGTGGAAGGGAGTTGGTGTTAAGGTGTAGAGTAGCTCTTCTTCAACCTTGCCCAGTTGGCATGTCTCATTTGCACCATACACTCTTGTAAGACACATTCATTGCACATGTATTATGTGTGCAGTTAGTTATGTGTCTTAAAAAATAAAGTTTATGTATTTGACACATTTCAATACCAGAGGGTTAAATACATTGTAATTAAGTTGATTAAACATGATATTTGTCTACTGTTAGTCTATTATTCACTAGAATCTCACATACATACAGAACAATAAAGAAACAACATGAGGATACTATGTGACTGCATCCTGAATACCCATAGCTGGTGGAACCAATGAACTTTTCCACTAACTATAATATTTATTGTGGGGGCGGGCAGGGGTAGGGGCTGGGAATGTGTCTGTGGCAGGGCTGGGTTTGCGGGAGGAATTCAGGGCAATTAGAGGACCACACCTACTGGTTAAGTAGGCACACACCTGGATTATGTTACAAATCTGTCCAGGATTTAAAAGTTCGCTTCTTTACACAGTAGGCAACTGCGACTGGGGATCCTCCACTATGGCGAGAAAGATCACGTTCAGGCAAAGAAAGGCTGAAAAGCGACGGTGTATGAATTCATTTATTTTTTCTTTGTTGTTTTAGTCTATTGTTTTTGCCCAGATCCCGTGAGGGTGACGGGTGAAGGTTATTTCATTTATTTGTGCTCATGGGTGATTGCGTTCTCTCTTGCTATTAAAGAAAATGCCAAAGTTTTCCAGAATTCTCGCATCTCCCTGTGTCTTGCTCTTCTGTCCCTACTAGGGTGGTCACGGCGTGTGACAGTGTTCCTTCCGATGTCAAACTCACTCCTACGCTGTATAATCAATGACAGTATGCTGTGAATTAAAAAGGGACCCATTCCTTTCTGTCAATTGTTTAATATGATTTAAAAGTGGTATACTTCAAAATATCACAAAAATGTTAATTTGACTTGTATTGAATTGTTGTACTCATAGCATTGCATTTAACTTTTGTTGAGCGTTTCCATATTTTCCATGAGGCTTGGTTCAACCTAGTTTTGAATAAACATCATTATAATTATATTAATGTGTGTATGCCTGTGGGTGTTCTTGCATATATCCATATACAATAACATAATATTTATAGTGTGGTCTTATTGGTGTTAATTTAGAAATATCAATTAATATACAGTAGCTGAAAGATCATAGAGAGTTTTCACAAAGGGATAAAGGTGCTGTGTTAGACAAAGGAATTATACAACGCGCTGAAAGTCACCTATAGAGAGTTGCATATTGTTTCAGACTTTGATGCAGTTGGATCAGAGTAGATAATGCAACTTAAAGCGTGATTTTTTATTTTATTTTATTGTTTTCATTGCCAGTGAGCAGGAAACATAAGGACACCAATTGTTGGCCTTTGTACTTGTGTAAAACACGCCCAGGGAATTGATTAAATAAAGTCTGAGTGCTGCTAACATCAGAGGGAAAATGATTGACGATAACTGGAGATATTAACAACATCCTCCCTCTCCTCTCCTTCTCCTAGTGACAAACCATACAGAGGTGACCCCAGGAGGCTTCATCTCAGACAGAGCAGACACATTTTTGTTCCTTATTCTACCGTGCAGAGCCCCAAGGAATGAGAAATGCAGTGGAATGCAGAGAAAAATTCTCAGAAAAAACCAGTGCATTCTAAAAATGGCTTTGTTTCTCATTACTTTCAAACATTTGTATGGGAAGAATGTATTGCACTTTGTCTCTTATTATTTTCTTGCTGGATATTTTGAACATGCCGAATAATGCAGCCACATTCTTTCAAATATTTACTAATGATGTGGCTTCAGACATGATGTGGATTTGCGTTGAAATTCCATTTCATTTCAGCTTTGGGCCCTTATTTACAATATAGCATTAAACAAATGATGAATTGCATTCATTTTGAATGCAGTCATGTGATGTAAGCAAATTATTGCATTTAAAGTAGTATTTATTATAGAAACACAACAAAGAATATTAATTAACAGTATATTCCACTTTACTCCGCCCAGTGGTTGTTATTGGATCCATGAGCAAAATTATAATAGGCTATATAGTCAGGCTTCACAGTACATCGAAAAGGGCAGTGTTTCAGGCTTACTTGCTGTCACTGTGTCTTTCTGCAAGGGATACATATTGTAAGAACACTTGATAGGTATATACCTCTGAAATCTTTTACATGTAGTGTTAGGATAGGTTATTTTTGATTATATTTGATTGGTCCCAATTGGCAAATTTGCATGTTCCCTGAGCCATGGACATATACAGTAATGTGTACAAACTAGGGTAAAAAAGAAGCAGCTTACAGTGGAGCATTTGAAATTTGATAAGCAGAAATGCAGGAAGTAAATAAAGAAATGTCTTTTTGGTAACGTTGCCCTGCCAACACAGCATTGCAGATCTGGCATGACTTTCAGAAAATGTGCATGTACATCATCCAGAAACAGTATGTTTTCCCAGACATTACTCAAATTCATTAGGATGAATAATTCAAATTAATCAAGTAGAGAATGGTGCAAGCTTTCCAACTGTATATGGAATGTTTCATTTGAAATTTATTACAAAGAGTGAAAGCTCCGCATATCTGCTTGACTGTTTTTTTTCAGCAGCATTGTGCATTCAACTGTAACATTACGCAGAAATATACAAGCACTCGTTGCAGCGTAATTGTTTTTTAGCCTCAGTTTTTGGAATATTTTACTAATTTTGCCAACTCATCAGCATGGCATAAGCAAATTATTTGGAGCATGGGCCAGAAGAACAGGAATCATGAAGTAAGAGACAAGTGTTAGCCTTTGCTAATATTATTATAATATTTGACTTTTACTACATTGAAGATTCTGATATTTTGATAAGAGCAAAAGCAATAGACAATTATTAATTAGCAATTTAAGTGTAAGAAAATGCTAGTTTAAGATATGAAAAGATCTACCCCTGAGGGCGAGGCGGTATTTGATCGTCCAACCTTGCGCTTCACGCTCATTTACTTTGGCAGTGCGCCACTGTCAAGTAGCTATGTAAAAGTGTGAAATTTTTTTGTCAAATGTGTGCATGGTTTTAAAGAAGAAGACAGGTCAGTAAGCACAGCTGAGCTCTGGTTGTATCCATATGGCCTGGCGATATTGTAGGAGGTTAACTGAACGTGCATATGGTATGTCATAATGCAGTCTATACGTTCGGTGAAAGGCAGGTAGTGTGGTGCAAAAGCAAGAGTTGAGAAATAAAAGACAATTATTAGTGAGCAAATAAGCATGTATAAGAAATTCGTTTTAGGTAGGGCTTGAACCTGTGAGTCAACGATTCATAGACCGCAACGTTCCCACTGGGCTATGAAGTGACTAGCTGTAGTGACTGGCAATTTTGGTGTACGTAAAATGACCAATGGGGTGACATATTCTTTGTGGGCTAGGAGGCAGAAAAAAGAAGAAGGAGAAAACGCAAAATCCCCTTAGTTTGGGGCAATATCGCCAGGCCATATGGATACAACCAGAGCTCAGCTGTGCTTACTGACCTGTCTTCTTCTTTAAAAACATGCACACATTTGACAAAAAAATTTCACACTTTTACATAGCTACTTGACAGTGGCGCACTGCCAAAGTAAATGAGCGTGAAGCGCAAGGTTGGACGATTTTGTGGACATGTGAAGTTGTTAATGAATTCTGTCTGTTGAAATGGGGTCAGAATGTACCTAAATTAATGTTTTTAAGGGCTGAGAGGCTGTTGCGGTTATTTTTGTGGGGAACCCTGAAAAGTGCCAAACCCTCGGTGCTGTATAGATACGGGGCATGCCGCCCCACCAAGGCGTAACTTGGTGGGATGGCATACCTGCCATCCCAATACATGCGCCCCTTATGAAAGTTTAAGGTGAAACATTGATATCAGATTAAAAAATAATGCAAAAACATGATCATACTGTGGTACAGTACCTAAATGTGTAATCATTAACTCTCGTACGTTTTTCTGTACAGTATGTGATGTTTTTTTGAATGGGGATGGGACTACATTAAAACAATATTCAACCGTCCGCCATGTTGAGGTCATATCCGGTACATACATTAAACACAAACTACAAGCAAACCAACGAATGTTTACGTTACAGTGTGAAATATCCTCATTCTGAAATACCACTAACATATTTAAAGACACTCAATTTCAAAAATAACGTATATAACCGAAATATTTTCAGCAGTAACACTTACATTTTGACAATGAAATCTTATCTATGTTCAGTAGATAGAGACAGAGACAGAATGAATCCTGTCGCTCCCCAGTTCAAAGTTTAGCCCAGGAAACAGGAAATCAGCTAGGTCTATTAGCAAACATATGCCTCAGCCATGCTCAGAATTTCTCAAGAATAATAGTGTCTTTTACTGCAACCACAGACTGAATGCGTAATGCAGCTATACTGAGACAAAACGTCTGGTTACACTGAGCTGTAAAACGCTTTTCCAAAAGTAAAATTAGACATATTATATATCGTTAGAAAGCTTATTCTGTCACCTATTGGATCGATTACCTGTCGATCAAGCCAGATTGTACTACAAAGGACGACAACACCGATAACAACATGTGTGGTATTAAGCACAGCTATTTTGGACGGTACCCAGACGTCACAAATGAGCGTATATTTCACAATCGGATTGTCCAAGACAATATATGACCACTCCGTCTGGAAAGAGACATCTCTACACGTAAAATCAATGGCAAGGCTGTATATTTATTCAATATTTAGTTGCAGATATTGATAGTAGAACGACCTGGTACAATTACACAAGTCTTCATTTTACTTTTTATTTCATTATTCAGAAAGCAGCGTTGTTATGCCCGCTGTACTCTCATACCTTCAGGTTATTGTTGGCTTTATCTTGATGCAATGACGGAATATAAAATTTTGGTGGTGAAAAAATATTTTTATAAACAACCAAGTAAATGCTATTATCCAGTGGGTCACGCTTGGGGGATATAGTTGCAGATTAGACTTCAGAAAGGGGGTGCATAGTAGATGGACTACCTTCACGACAATGGTGGCACTTAGAAACTCCATATTTAACATAGTTGTCTTGTATTGTCTTCACATACAGCTAAATAATCCCTCTAAACAAGAAAAACACCTCATTAAGAAAGTTTAACTGCGTGTTCATATTCTAGGATTGCAATTGTGGTTAGAACAAGAACCAGCATACACAGGGGTTTCCTAGGACAGTTATAGAACTACTGCACTAGGGTACAAAAAGATGCAAAATGCAGGCATTCATCACCATGGGGAAAGTCAAAGAATTGTCAAATCAAAAAAAGATACGTGGTTGTTCACCTACAGGTAGTTAGTAAAAACAATAGATTAACAGTTAAACATGCAACTTGTGATGTTCTGTGTAAGGACCCACACGCAGACCAGGGAAATCCAAAAAACGTTGTCTTTATTCAGTCCGAGGTTCGAACCCAGGTAATCAGAGAGAGGACGGTGCCGAATCGAGTTTCCAAAAGAATAGTGAAAAAACAGGCAAAAAATCAAAAACCAGGAGATCAGAATGGCGAAGGTACAAAGGGCCAGGCAAAAGAGAAGTCAAGGCAAAGCGAAGGTCAAACCAGAAGCAAACAAAACCAAAAGGGGCAGGCAAACTCGAAGTCGTACAAAGGGGTGTCGCAGGAATCTCGATCGACAAAGGCTTACTAACAATCGGCACAATGAATTCGATCAACGTTCTGACTCTGAGCTGGTGGAAAAGACTGACCTTTATACACTGGGGAAGGTAACAATCAAGGAGGGGTTAAGTGAGTGAGGGAGGAGTAACAAACAACATCCAGATGAAGAACATTAGGAAAACTAATTCAATGACAGGGGACCGACAAAACGCGGACTGGAATCACATAGACAACAATGATAATAGATGGCCTGGGTGAAGCAGGTAGAACACGTGCAGAGAGAGAGAGGTGCAGTCAGAGCAAGAGACAGGTGCAGGCAATTGCAGAACTCAGCGTTAGAGCTAGGGCTAGAAAGAAAAGGGGCAGAGCTACAGCGCAGCATGGAAAAGGGGAGACTGGTTAATGTATTCGTATAGTGATCTAAACTATCAAAAACCCAAAACTAGTGTGTGTTAGTCCATTAGTAATATTCACATGTTAGTATATTAGCGAGGTTAGTACTTTACAATCTATAAATTAGTAGGGATTAGTAGAAATTAGTAAAACTAGAAATAAGCAGGAAGTAAGTAAAGCGAGACTGGATTTCTAGCTTAATCTTTAGGCTAGAAAACTGGCATTTTCTGTTGTTTATGCAACCAGTGTAAGCAACTCCCACTTACACATTTCTATCCAAATACAGATACTCTATCTGCATCTAAACAGATACAGATGAACATGCCAAACTTTAGGTAGAACCGAAATATACCCATTCAACTATTTTTTTATTAAATATTGTATTTAGATGTTTTATTATTTTCGTGGGAGAACTCTGGGGCAGGGTGTCACAGTTGTATTTTCTTTCTGCCCTTTTTATGTTCCTTTTCTTGCAGGGCATAAGGGCTTATTATTATTATTATTATTATTATTATAATTATTATTATTATTTTCAACTTCTTTATGCAGGGAGGAGTAATGTTTCCTGCTCAAAGTTTTTGAAGATGCACTGTGACACATTCTCTAGTTGTGCCAGTCTTCTCAAGGGTAAGCCTCCCTCCCTGTTTGTCTGGGTGTCTATTTTTTATATGAAACCTGCGTGGTGTTTTGCCTCATACACCATCTATGTGCATATGTTGAGTCCAATATTAATTTCAAACAAATATTAGTCACATATTGCATAAGTAGCATTAAATCAAAATAAGTCCATATTCTTATTAACAAAGACCCATTTTCATTAATAGTATATTTATTAATATAATCTTGTGTGATGCCTTGAAAAGAACAGCCAAAATTAAACCAGCCAAAGGAAGAAAATAATCACCATTTTTATCATTATGAATAAAATACTAGTGGCTGTTGTTCAAATGTAACAAATAGGGTGCTCTGCAAGGTCTCCCGGTGCTGTTTCTAAATAAATTCTACTCCAACTAGAGATGTAGAACTAAGATCATGTTTCTGAAAACATTTTCCTCCAAATGGCATCAAGAACAGGATACCTTAGGGAAAGCATCACTGACCTGACAAATGCCAGACTGTGCGATATGGGGAAACACCTTGACTCCACTGACTGGAGGGGAGTCAGTGTCTTGTGCTCTAGCAGACACTGAGAGGTTCTGTCACTGCAGTGGAGAGGAGCCATAGGGCAGACTAACAAATCAAAGTCCCCAGAAAGTGAGTACAGTAGTTTTTGTGGCAATGTTCACATCTAAACAGTATAAGAAGGATGGATTCTGCCGATGGTTATGAAGAACAAATATACTAAAAGAGTATGTGAGTGAAAGATAAACCAATTAAGAGTGCTACTGCTAGAGAATGGAATTGAGAGTGGTACTGCAAGAGAGGTGACCTGAAATTGTTTTCATGTGCTTAACAGACTGGAAGAGAGAAGATATTCAACCATACAAATACAAGCAGAGCAGTTCACATGGCTCAATAAACAACCTGAAAAGCTAATGAAACTGAGTTTTTATGGTAACCACATGGGTGGATTTTCTGGGGATGAGCCAATTGATGAAGTGTCAGATCACTGTAAAAGAGTATTGCCACCCCATCAGAGAAGCTGAACTATGACTTGCAAAGGTGGCTGGTGTGATGCTTGATGCAGGCAGATATTATGATGTGGGTGACTGGTGTTATTTCCCAAATTTCGCTCACGTTATATTAACCTGGATGATAATGGTTTGGACATAAATCTTAAGTCCTAGAGGCCCAAAATAAAACAAGGTGCTGAAAAACCCTGAATATAAGATAAACAATCATCACAAGACACCAGACACCAGACAACAAAACCAAAGAAATTACAAAATACATACAATTAACTATATGTAGGAGGTGGAATCGCACAGGACAAACGACAGGATATGGTAGGGTTTATGGAAGACTATTACCTTTATCTAAAACCAGTAGTTATTCTTCCTCCTGTGGATACCAAAATGATATTCCACAGGATTCCTACTGTTACCAAAATAATAAAACAATTGTACATAAAAGGCAAATAAAGTGAATGCTGCTTGTCATTATGACAAAATACAAAACAATAAGCTGTGAGCACAAAAACCACCAACAATCAAGCCACAAAACACAGTCTGAAACAAAAGTAGGATCCAGCCGCAAAACTCTGCTCAGTATGCTAGAAACTGCATCTTCGGCTGAAGCAAAGTTTATGTAGGGCCACAGGCAGGTGGCCCTCAGGCAATCAGCTGCTTATAAAGCCAGGTAGGGCTCCAAATTATCAGGGAGATGAAGACAGAGAAAGACTCACAGGATCGCCAACAGGGGATAACAAAGACACTACGACATAGCATGATATACTGTAACATGGTGATGCACACCAGAGAGCTAATTGTCTCCAAGGTTTCCACAGCTTGTCTGTAGTTTTTCATGTCACGGGTGTTGGAATCTCTTCATCGAGACCCCAGAATGGCCCGGTGCACATGGATCCAATATGTGGATGATCAGTCTGGACCCATGGACCCAAACCTCAAAGTCTCTCAAGATATGAGAAAGCCCTGCAGAAAGGAGGCATGAAAGCTGATCCCACCCAGTAGCTCCATCGCGTATCTAGGATACAGCTAAACCACTGGAGAAGCCCACCAGAACATGCCTCTGCCTACAAAGTTATTATGCCTATTTAAGCCATTAAAGCTCATTGCCAAATGGCAGTATGCTTCAGCTATAAAGGAGCTAAAGAGCTCTGATAATCAGTACTTTGATATGTGAGTTAGGCCACATGAGCCAAGTAGGCCAAATAGTTAGTGTCTAAATTGCAGGTACATCAGTCACAAAAACTAGAAAATTATTTAATGTGGCAAGGGAACAGACATTATGAAGGTCTTTGCCAAACATGAATAAACTGCATTGGCAAAAAGGAACAGTGGTCGCTGGTCAAATCTCACCAACAAGGACAGATAGACACTTAACAGGATATTTGGCAAAAATCCAAAAACTACCACCTCAAAATTACTACAGAATCAAATCAACACCTTTGCCAAAGTCTCAACAAAATTGTACCCCTGAGCAATGAAAAAAGTAATATGGCCCATCAATAATACGAGTAGGACCCAGATAGCAGTGGATACCGAGAACCATTGTATTCTATTATCGAGTATTCCATTATTTACACTTATTGGGTCTTGGAACATTGGTCCAGGAGCCTCTTCTTGTATGACTCCCTGTGCACATTTCTGGCAGATGGCTGAAGTTAGAACTCCTAGAATTCTGACTGACAGAAAAGTGCCACTGGCCATAATTAACCAATTTCATTTTGAACATTCAATTAAAAGTTAAATTAAAACACTTGGTGCTTGTGCTACGCTAGCACTTATTGTTAGTCTTTATTACAAAAAAAAAATGTCAGCAGTATATATTTTCTGTTATTTTTGCCATCCTAACTTGTGCATCATGTATGCTTTCATTGATTTTATTTAGAGATTTCTGTTTGAGGATGACAGGAGCTGGAGAAGGCTTATCTGATTATTTCTTTGTGTATGTCCTTTACCCAGGTAAGTGAATATAATTGAAAAAGGCTATGTTTATATTAATTTATTTATCAATAAATGTTATAATTTAATATGCAAAAACTGTCATGCTAACTGCGCACAGCCCAATGGTTTAAAGATAACAAGCTTTCTGTGAGAAACTAGCAATGACTTTTCTGATATTCCTTTAATGATGCATTTATGCAGTCATATTCCCAGTCAATAAATGCATGTGAGTTGAACTGACTGTCTGCTACATTATTTGCTGAACTGAGTATTACATTACATTACAGGCATTTGGCAGACGCTCTTATCCAGAGCGACGTACAACAAAGTGTATAACCATAACCAGGAACAAGTATGACGAAACCCCTAGAGAGAAGTACCGGTCCAAGTACAGGGAACAACCGCATAGTTCAACTTGGACCCTGGTGGTTAAACTGATTAACACTAACAACGAGAACGGCAACAACGCAATCTATGGAAAAAATAAAAATAAATAAAAATACAAGTACAAGTAGTCGTTAAAACTGGCGCATCAACTAAGTCACCTATTAAACAGCTGCCTAGTTACACCCCTAAGTTTAGTCATTTACATGGGGGGGAAGGGAGGGATGGGGAGAGGTGCAGCCTGAAGAGGTGGGTCTTCAGTCGTCATTTGAAATTGTTCACAGTCTCAGCTGTTCTGACCTCCACAGGGAGGTCATTCCACCATCGTGGGGCCAGAACAGACAGGAGACGTGTTCTGGAAGTGCAGGTGCGAAGAGGGGGAGGTGCTAGGCGTCCTGAGGTAGCAGAACGGAGGGATCTGGCTGGCATGTAGGGTTTGAAAATCTTGTGAAGGTATGCTGGGGCTGATCCCTTGACTGCCTGGTATGCTAGAACCAATGTTTTGAATTTGATGCGAGCTATAACAGGCAGCCAGTGGAGGGTAGTGAGCAGGGGAGTTACGTGGGAGTGTCTGGGGAGGTTGAAGACCAGACGAGCCGCAGCATTCTGGATGAGCTGCAGGGGTCTGGTGGCAGATGCCGGTAGTCCAGCCAGAAGAGAGTTGCAGTAGTCCAGGCGGGATAGAACCATTGCTTGGACCAGGAGCTGGGTTGAGTAGGTGGTGAGAAAGGGGCGGATTCTGCGGATGAGCAGGTTACAAAGGCAGCTTTTCTGATTGCCCATAAAGAAACCACCCAACCCACCTGCCCCCCCCCCCCCCCCACAAACACACAATCACACACAGGTAATTTATTTTAAACCAACCTCTCAGTAGTTTCACAATTGAGCCTTGACTGTGATTCCTCTACCAGCACAGAAACTCCCTTTCCTCTGTACAGTTGCTCAAGCACAATACCAGTTGCTTCATACCTTGTAGTCTTACACCAACATGCTTCTGCAATGCTTTAATTGTAAAATTAATTTAATTATTCTGACACATAACTGTCAGTGAACTCAAGACAGAAATTTCTCTGTTGTTGAAGGCCATTTAAATAGGAAAAATAATTGCAAATCAAGTAACATTAAGACACCTATTTTTAAGAGTGAAAAAAAATAATTAAAAAGTACTTTAATTCATTCCATCCTATTAAACAAAACACTCCATCAGCAATATCACGTTTCTTATTATTGGAGGTTATTTTTTTACGAGACATTCATCTCACCACATAGAAAACTCTTGAGAACATGAACTCAAATATAATAACCACTTAATAATAATGACAATGACGTAATACTTAATAACTGAAACACTGACACTGGATCAGAGAAATCAGTGGTAAAAAATGTGTCATCTTATAGTTGCTAGTGTCAATCAGGAATCTGTCCAGATTGATTCTACCATCTTGAGGCTGAAATATCAGTCTTTATTCAGACTATAAAGTAGACCACAGGGAATCCAATAAGAATGTAGCTCCTCAATTAAACCAAGGGTGTTAATTTGTGATCTTTTCCTTGAGGCTAATCTAGTTCATCTGTAACAGTCCTCTGTGGCCTACAAACTGCAGCAGGAACTGACTCACCAGTCTGGGTGCTTGGCTTACTCTGAGCAGAGCATATGAATGGAGATGTGGGGGAATAATTGCAGCTTTTGTAATTGCCCAGCTTGGCATTTTATGTGCCATCCGTGTCCTCTGCTCCAGTAGCACTCTTGCTCTATGAAAAAAGAATGCCTTGCTCAGATCTACACTCCAGTTATAATATTTGCTAAAAACATCTGTTTATATGAGCATACTACTATATTCAAGGCATGCATATTACAAGGATCGCAGTATGAAAAGCCTACGAGGACTGCTCAACATCAATCAAGAATAACACAGTATAATATATCTAATATGGCCTTTTCAGTAAGGCCCAGACTGTTATACTGACACTCAATTAATATGACATTGTAGTATAGCACTGACACAGATGGTATCACATAAAAATCTGAAGTAGAGGCTCCTGGTGGTGGGAACAGCAGTGGTGAGGAGGACACAACCCCAACCATTTTATATGCTAATGGAGACTGCTATAAATCCTCATCTGCATATGCAAATCCTGGTGCCTTGGTTCTCATTAGCTTGCTCAGTGTTCCGTGTGAGACACCTTCTGTCTTTGCAGTACATCCTGCCTCTTGTTCCCCTATCTTTTAAAAAATGAGGGCAAGAGGACATGTCATGCTCCAGATGTAATACTTTCTGCTGTAATGGAGTCATATCCAGAAATGTTGTGTGTAGCTGGGGCAGTTGTAGCAGTGTAACTAATGAAAATAACACCTCCTCATGCAATGTAACATAAATGGCATCCAATCATTTCCACCTTCCTTCAAAATAATAGTCTTAAAGCAAAACTTAATACATAGTGACAAGCATTCCCTGAGTGTGTGTAAAAGTAAAACCATGTGGTGCTGAGCAAGACTATTTTTAAACCTATTATCAAATCACTTTAGATTTGAACAGCTCTGTTACTGGAATTGATCCCAATCAGTTGTCCCCAACATGTCAATGATTAGCATCAAACACTGTTGATTGTAGGGTATGTGGTGTCTATGAAATAAGGATTGGAGGTTAGAGAATTGAGTGTGGTGGAAGTAGAAAAACAAAATAATAATAAATGTGCAGGGGACAATAAAATTACATTTCAAACATTCCACAGTGAACATCCATCCAATATCTATTCCCACTTATTCCTGATCAGGGTCGTGCTCTATCCCAGCATGCATTGGGTGAGAGACAGGAATATACTCTGAAAACAAGAAATATGAGAATTGTCCAGTAGAAAAATACTCTCAAGTTCAAGTATGTAGCCGTCATTTCAAACCCGATGATTGCGAACCGGTCATCCGCTCCGTAATGATGGGGTCAACCGGGAAAAAGAAACCGAAGTACAGTGTTCTCATGGAGTGCTAGTCTGAAAAGAAGATATTATAATTTCGCTGCTTTTAACTAATATTTTTATGATATCCACTTTTAACTAACATTAACATAGCTGTTTGTAACTATCAACCTAGCTATCTAATGTAATTTCTTTAGGATGTGATGTGATGCGATGTGTAACATTGCTAACTATGCAGTTACATCAGTGGTCTCCAACCCTGGTCCTGGAGAGTTACAGGGTCTGCTGGTTTTGTTTTCACCTTAAAATCAGCACCCAGTTGAGAACCAATACACCAGGTGAGTTGAGTTAACTGTGTAATCAACTGCTCTAATTGATTCATGAAGTGCAGAGTCACTATGAAAACCAGCAGACCCTGTAGCTCTCCAGGACCAGGGTTGGAGACCACTGAGTTACGTTACATCACAACCTGAAAAAACAAACATACAAATGACCATTTCTGGCCTAGCCTCTTACTGCTAATGAAAGTTATAAGTAGACTACTTACCGGTGACAAATTGCTAATTTACTACAAATGGCTTGATCTGGGATCCCAAAGTTTTCAGACTTTCCCCTTACATTTAATGGCCTGAATCCACTTTTTCTGCTCATTTTACATAAAACTTAAAATCGGGGTTTCTGGCTTTGTTAATTGTACAACCCCACACATAATGTTTCGGCATTTTTATAATCTTGGTAATCCACTGACTGCTAATACTATACCTATGGAGCACAACAGATTGTTATCCCCAGTTGTGGATGTGTGGCCTATTCTTGCCCTTTCTTTATTCTTGTGTGAGCCTAGGTGAGGACAGCAGACAGTATTTGTATTTTCAGCACTTCTTTATCAAAAAGGCACAGGGAAAGGAATTTCAAGAACCACAGTGGCTTTTGGGTCCCCCAGCTTAACTCACGCTCAAAACTAGCCAGATGAGCGTTTCACCAGTCGAAATATGTGGAAGTGGTGGTTCTGTTCGATAGGATGGAAATTAAGTTCAGAACTGGATTTTTTGAGCATATTATGGTTAAATAACACAGGGAAATATATTTTAAAAGTTTCTGGGTGCAGTTCCCCTTTAAAGCCATCACAGCTTGTTACGTTAAGCCTTGTGAACTCATGGCACCTTATTTGTAAGATATTTGTAAGACCTGCCACAATGTGCAGCTGAGTTCAGATCTCCCTCCACTTCTTTGTGTAGTTGTTTCTCTACCACGTGTGTCCATGTCTGCAGTCACACAGACATACACACGTACGTATCGGTGAGACCATACACACTTAACTACATACATTCTCTACCTCCTTCTCTCTCTATCTCTCCCTACAATCTACCCATCACTATCCATTGTTCCTTGCATCTCCTGGAAATCTTTGAGTTAAATTTCTGTTTCCTTATTTGAATTGTCTGTCATTTCATTCAAGTTGATTGGAGCCAACCTCTTCTATTACCTTCAGAACCCTATTAAATACGTTTTATCATTAATATTTGTATTTTACGAATTAGTCAAAATTCCAATATTTATGATTTTATGAGTCTGATTAATACTTTTATTAGACTGATCACTAATCTAAATATAGCTACTGCACCTACAAATGCTTTTCTTTATAAATAATGTGCTTTTTTCTTGTGTACAGTAAATCATATGAAATTCATAATTTCTGTCTTTGGTCAATAAAACCTAACAATAAAAGCATATGCCTTTTTCGGCATCTAGTGAAGTGGCTACAGCAGAATGGCTTAATTACATACCATTTTTTTGTTAGGAACAGCTCTTTTGTTTATGCCCGGAGTTCAGTTAAGTGCTTGCTTGTGCCTTCTTATACAGTATGTATGCAGGACGGCTATGCATTACGGACTTAGTAATCAAATCTTGGAATTGAAAAGTGGAATTTCCAATTCTGGGACTACGTCCCTGCTGAGTTTGAACATCAATTCAAGAAGGTGAATCAATTTTTAAATTTAAACAGGGGATGTTGAATGAGAACAATAATATACCAGAAAACATGTGTCATTATCAATCATGGATATTTCTGATGACAATAAACTGGTGCAGTGTAGTTGTGGCAGAGTTGGCAGTATATATGAGCCCCTACCTCTGATGCAGTTCTGACATTCTCTGTTTACTATTCTAAAAATATCTGTGATTGCCAATTTATTTCACATCTGCTTCCTCACCAAATGTGGGTAAACTTCACTCCTGGTGAGTGGTCTGTTTAATTAACCCACCACATTGGCTGGTAAGGTATTTTAGCTGCTGAGTACACTCCATCTGCTTCACCCACACAGACATGACAGTTGCCTCTTGTGTCTTTGTCACTATGCCAAAATCCAAGGGGTCTGTCTGTTCTTGTTGCTGCCTCGTGGCTAACAACCAGGATGTAAGTAGACATAAAGAGAACAAAATCAACATTTGTCCTTAACTTTGAAAACTAATATAAAAAGTTACACTTTCATTAATTTGTCAAAGACAAATCCTGATTAAATCCAAATGTCAAGGTTAAGTACAAATATTGACTGAATCCAGACTATTATAGGTCTCATTATTAAACTTCTAAATAGTTATTAAGTACTTTGATTAAGCTGCAGTTTCTGTAGAGATGCCTCATTAACAATCAGCAGATGTTAAAAACAACAAAGACTGTACTTATGCTTAATGGTGTAAGAGAAGGACATAAGCCACACTGTCTTCATGGCATGCCAGCTATCAAGATCATCTCACAGTGTGAGCTCGTAAACAAAAAAAGGTGATTAGAAATCAATGACTGTGACATCCCATCGAAGCATGGTAAGATTCCTGCAGAATCCAGATAATAACACACTGCATACCAGGTGGTGTTACAGTGAGAGCAGTCATGCTGTACAGATCCACCACTGTGTAGACACTTGGTATTCTGCTAAAATGTAATACATTGGCACCTGAGAGTCAGTGTATTAGATTTGCCCTCTTGTACTGGGTTGCTTTTTAACTTCATTTTCTCTATCAGACCTTGCAAAATCCATTAGCTTTTATTAAAGGGCATTTTAATACATTTGGGTTTCACCATGTAGAAGTACTGTAACACCACTTTTTATTCCCCCCCCCCATGTATAGGACAGCTTTCAGTATCTAGTCTTGCGGTCTTGATTCTGGGCTTTTGATTAAATCCACAGGTTATGACAAAACAATTCTCACCATAATAAAGAAGCACTCTTCAGGAGGCAGGCATGGATGTGTCAGTGACCACTGTCTACAGAAGACTTAACAGAAATAAGAAGGCTACACTGCAAGATGCAAACCACTAGTTAGCTGCAAAAACAGGATGGTCATGTTAGTTTGCTTGTTAGTTTAGTACCTAAAAGTGCTCTGCAGAGTTCTGGAAAAGGGTGGACAGATGACATCAGTGATGGCAAAAGCTTCACAAGTGTGGAGACCAAAAATAATTTTAATGAAGGTCCAAGGCATCATCTGTGAAACATGATGGCAGGGTTGTTACCATTTGGGCATGTATGGCTGCTACATGTGCTGGCTCACTTGTCTTCTCTAATGATTTAAGTGCTGATAGCAGCAGCAGAATGGTTAGGGCATGTGTTTTGGGACTAGGTCTTGAGGGTGACTATGTATAAAAGTTGTGTTATTTCTACAGGATGAAACAAAATGTATTAAAGTAGCCTTTAATAAAAGCTGATAATTACAATTTAACCACATGTGCATTGTTATATTGCAAATTTAAAATAGTGGAGTACAGAGCAAATCAAGAAAAAGTATTATGGAGCTCACTGTATATATGTATCTCATAAAAAACACGTTTTCAACGTACAAAAATGCCAAGTTACTCAAAAGTATTGATATCAAAATGACGCCAAGTTACGGTACTACAAACAATATAGCCTATCTTGCCTCACCGAAATTAAATAAGATGTATTCCAAAGCAATGCTACCCAATATTTCCTCAGTTCTTTCAAGTCACTTGGCCCTGTGTGTATAAGCATGCACTACATGGACAGGCCAAACATATGTGTGGATGGCTCTCTCACAGTCAAGATTGATTGAATAGGCGTGTATATGTCCAATTTGTATTGGTATGTATGTATTTCGCTGCCCAGCCTTTCTGTTGCGTGAATGATAGTATGTGTCTTGGTATAAGTGTGTGTTCGTAAATGTGAATGTAACATGCTGCGAGGGAAATGTCCCCATGGGGATAAAGAAGTTCTCTATGTATGTATGTACAATATGTATTTTACATGCAGTATTTATTGTACGTAGCAAATATACAATAACTTGTACATGTACTCAAATTCAGTTCAGAAGCAAGTATAAACATGTTTTCTGGAGAAATATGCTTCCTGTAGTTACTCAGCAGCAGTTTTGTACATGAATTTCAATGGGTTCCATGAGGCAATTCGAAATATTTGACTCTTTGATCTTACACAAAGTTTGCATGACATTGTAAAATGGTAAGATTACAAAACACAGGGCCAAGTGACTTGAAAGAACTGAGGAAATATTGGGTAGCATTGCTTTGGAATACATCTGTGGCAGAGAGTGCCACCCCTCCTGCCTTCCAACACACTCACGTGAGACAACCGCTTTAGTTTTTAGCACTTCCGTGCTCTTTATTAAAGCCCACGGCTTTTTTCTTGGGTTTGTCTTTCGTTTCTTTTAACACTGCGTCCTTCTCTCCGGCGTCCGTTCCCAAAGCCTCCCGGTCTCCGCTTTTAAAAACCCCAGGCTCACTGTTGAAAACAATTAGAGGCAATCAGCGCAATTAAACAATTGATAATTATCGGCGCTGATTACCTCCACCTGACAGTTGTGACGACGGATCCGAGAGCCGCTCCTCTCACTCTCTCTCTCTCTGCAGCCGACGCTCAAACCACGCCCACCCCACCACAACATCTTATTTAATTTCGGTGAGGCAAGATAGCCTATATTGTTTGTAGTACCATAACTTGGCGTCATTTTGATATCAATACTTGAGTTACTTGAGTAACTTTTTTCGTACAGTCTGATGAGCGTGTACTGTTTAGCAGTTTCGGTTTGCTATATATGTAAAACAGTGGCTGTGACAAAGGGTGCGGTGGCGTAAATGTAAACGCAACAGAAACGCAGGTGAAATATGGCCAGTGTATGTACTCGGATTTGACGGCCATCCAACAAGCCTTGATTGAGAAAAGAATCAGCAAGCCCGTAGAATTAGAGCTGCCTAGGTCGCAACTTGTGTACCCTGCTGTCCTGCTCCGTTGTCTGTTATTTCGTGGAGGTGCACTTTTAGTGTTTGTAAGGTTTATAAGGCATTTTGATAGGCTTATCTGCAGGTGGGAATCCTGTTCGCTGTTTTGCTAAGCTAGAACCGGAAAACTTGATAGTGGAGAATAGGAGCAGACGCATATGTCCCAGTAGGCTTTGCATATGAGAAAATAACAACAGTGTGAGAGAAATTAGGATGAAATGATGAAATAGCGTAGTTGAAACAATATGTTTTTAGCAGAATGGGCATGTAGGTGAAGGTTAACATGATCACAGACTATAGTGCGGAGTAAATAAAGTGACCATGAGCGAGCTTAGTTTCCTTATGGAATGGTATATATAACAGTCGGTATAAAGCATTAGCTGTTAAAGTGGAGGGTTAAGTAACGTGTGACATCCATTGCACTAATGTGCTTTTCTCATGTTCAGTACTAGTTGTTATAATTATGAGTGACTCATGGTTTTAAATGTAATGTTTTAATGGGGAGTTGCAGAACGTACATACGTAGTAATTGTTTGTATGTGGCTAGATAGAGAACAGGGCGAGGTAACATGAATGTTGAAACGTGGCGTTTGCTGATAAGGTTTTGTATGGTAGCCAAGTGAAGAAATATAGTTAGTAGAAATGGCACAGTGGTGAACTGGTGTAACTGTTTAATAAAAGGAATACATTTGTCGTCATGAAATGCATATGAGTGGCCGTGAGTGAGTTTTGGTAAAGAAAATATAAAAGCGTAAGAAAACGTTAGTGTAAAAGAGGAAATTATCTGCCTGAGGGCGAGGCGGGATTCAATCCTTCAACCGGAGGTTTACCAGTCTGTGACTTTGTTAGTGCAGCACCATGACATAGCTATGCAATGTGTGAAATATCATTAGCAAACCTGTCCGTGGTTTTAAAGAAGAACATAGGCCAGTAAGCACAGAAGAGCTCCCGTTGAATCCATACGGCTTTGCAATATTGTAGCCGGTTAATAACTGAACGTGCAGACGGTACGTCATAATGCAGTGTATACGTTCGGTGAACGGCGGGTAGATGGTGCAAAAGCAATAATTGAGAAGTAGTAGACAATTATTAGTGAGGGTAAAAGCAGGTTAAAGAAACGTGTCCCTAGCTGGGCTTGAACCTACGACCCCATGTTCCCAAGACTGTATGTAACCTTACCCACTAGGCCACAGACAGATTAACTGTTCAAACTGGAAATGTTTCAGAATAAAAAGGTATGGGTATTTTGCGTGTGTATGCAAGTTTTTGATTGGGTCGTGAGGGTGAGGATTTGGCTGGTGTCGGTAAAATGTCCAATGGGGAGACATGTTGTTAGTGGGATAGGCGGCAGGAAAAATAAGAATGAGAAGAAGAAGAAGAAGAAGAAGAAGAAAGAGAAGAAGAAGAAGAAATCCCCTTAATTTGGGGCTTTATTGTGTGGACATGTGAAGTTGTTTATGAAATCTGTCTGTTGAAATGGGGTCAGAATGTACAGAATTTAATGTTTTTAAGGGCTGAGTGTCTGTGGCTGTTGTGGTTATTTCTGTGGGGAACCCTGAAAAGTGCCAAACTCTCGGTGCTGTATAGGTATGGGGCATGCCCCCGCCAAGGCGTAACTTGGCGGGATGGCATACCTGCCATCCCAATGGTAAAACAAAAATACAAGCCAGTTAATATGCTGTGCTGGAGAGGAATTTTAATTTGCATGCCATTGTCTCATGAGGAATACAAGGATTACCCAGTACCTAGCAGCTCAGCTAAGATGAAAATAACCAAAGAACAAGACAGTTCATATGGCTTATTCCGGTAAAGCTTGACTAAGGTTGATTGCTATATTCTCCCTGAAATGAAAGCATATGCATCAGAAAATCACAGTAGACCCCAATGTCTCAAAATGCAACCAAGTGCACCACTGTACAACAAAACATCAAAAATTCAAAAGAGGACATTAAAAAATTCCTGACACAGACATCTGTTAATGCTGCAATCAAGACTTTAAACTTAATGAAAGATGCGCATAAAATGCACAGAGTGAGTTAGGTCAGGAGGCCCTTGCGGCAGCCAACCATTTGTCGACCTCGGTAACCACATTAAACCAATCACATGCACACATCACTAATGTTTTTAAATCTTTTTAAACCAAGAGCTCTCAGGTGCTGCTCATTGCCTGTGCTGCTTTTTGCATGCTACGACTGCTGCAGCACACAGAATTGTGCTCAAAAAAGTATTGCTCTAACAACCACTGCACAAAGAACTGCTTCTCAAAGAAGTGTTGCTCAAACAATCACTTTCTCATCCAGTGTGCTCAACTTCTATACTCAGTGCTGGGCAAGTGCACTGATTCAGACATGGCCCTTAGTCTCTCAAAATCATGGTGAATTTGCACCACATGCTCAAATCGTTTTAAATGAAGGATGCTGTTCAGACATGCATTTCTGGGATTCAAAAATAGAGTTAGACAAAAAAAAATATTTTATGGAGTTTATTTTTAGACTTGTACTTCAGCTTGTGTTCAAGGTTTATCCTTTGCAGTGTATTATTATTTATATATTAGGTATATATGAGCCTAATTCAACACCACACCATGATTACATCATGCTGTGCTAAGGTTCAACAATATATGGCATAAATGGCAGTGGTGCAATGGATAGCACTATCACCTCACAGCACAAAGGTCTCAGATTTTAATCCAGGCTGGGCTTTCTGTGTGAAGTTTCCATATTCTCCCAGTGTCCATGTGGGTTTTCTTTGGTTTCCTCCCACAGTCCGAAGACATGCAGGCTAGGATATCACTAGAAAGGCTGTGTTTTTTTAGTACCTTCTACCACCAAGCCTGATGCCCGGCAGCCTGATCCAGCATTACAACATTGATTTCTGCACCCACAATGACCTAATTTCATAAAGATTATGAAACCATATGTCGCAGAACTATTTTCTCAACTGTATTGATTTCAACTTTTATCTCTAAATTATAGCGGTTTTGTTTTATAGGCTAATGGAAATGTGCCGAGGTGTATGAGGCACACTGAGAAAAGCGGTAAAATGTGAAAAACACAAAACACCAAATGGGAAATGTAGTTAAAGAAATACAAAGTGCAATAAGTTATTTCTTCAGTCATAAATTCAGCTCACTTCTCCCTTCCCCTGCTCACACTAATTGCAGTGTGCTTTTACATACGTATTGTCTGTCCCCTCTTAGTCATCAATTCCTCAGGGAATGCACAGCTTTGTTTGTTTGTGTGATCAGGGACTGCACACAAATTGATTGCATTTCACACAGTTGCCTTCAGCCAATAGTCACAGTTTCAGTGAAAAACTATAACTACAATGCCCTCAATTATTGATCCTCATGCTGAGGTCAATCATCAAAGTAAATAATCTTCATCAAACAATTGAAATGAATTAATTTTGTGTGATTGTACGTGCAAAATTAGTTTCAATTAAGATTGATAAAGCAATTCATATAAAGCATCTATCATTCAGTCGCTGAATATTGTGCCAGAGGAGAGAGCAAGACATTCACACCTGGGTACCAGCAGCTGCTGCCTACTGTGTGGTATGGGGATTTTGTGAAGAAAATAGCACAAATTGCCAGTATTTATTGAATGAGTCACTTTTTTTATTCTAAAAGAACCGTTATTTTAAGCCCAAATACTATAAGTCAGGGAAGGAGTGAAATATTGTATTTGCGGTGTTACAGTAATTTTAATTATAAAGTCCAAACACCCAATGGTGTTGGTTCTGGCCTTTCAGGAGCAAGGCCCACTGGTCTGAATTGCCCAGTCTTCAGTCAGATTATTCTGTATTAAACCTTTCTTTGTAAATGTATTCATCCACAGCAACTAAATTCATGAGGTTAGGGATAGTGAAGACAAGATTAACACTCTGCTTGGTCATTCTCCTATTTCTGTGGTGCCTTCTCTGCTTTAACCTAGTTAACTCCTTTCAGTCTGGTAATATCCAGCTCTCTCTATCAAAGTCATTATTGCAGGCATTCAATGTCATCTATGCATTTCCTATAAGCCCGTGATCACAACTAATGCCAGCAACGTACATTCAGCCACAGGTTCTGTGGTAAGCGCCTTCTTCTCTGCCAAAGTAGAGGGGTGCCTCATAGCCGCTAAAACTGCCTACTCCTTCAGAATCGGTGCAGCTACAATGGCAGCGCCTAAAGTTCACCATGGCAGCTCCACACTTAAAAATCATGGCAATAATCAACAGCTGATTTTGAACGCTACGCTCCATCATCGGCGATCACTCGGGGTCGAGTATGACTGTCCTCCTTCAGGGTTCTTGTGGGTCTTCAGGTGGGCGAAGAGGCCGATCCTGGAATCACATATTTGGTGCAGTGTGGGCAGGGGTGAGTGGTAGTAGTTGTGCGTGTAGTTGGGGCCTTTTTGGTGGTCTTTCTGAGTCTGCAGCTCCTTTACAGACTATATTTCTCCAGGTCTCCCTGTTGGTTGCTGTGTCTTCCCAGGTGTTAAGGTCTATGTGGCACTTTTTGATGTTTGCTTTGATATTATCCTTGTACCTTTTCTTCTGACCTCCTGGGGCACGTCGTCCTACAAGAAGCTGGGAGTATAGGACTTGTTTCGGCAGGCGCAAGTCAGGCATACAGATAACATGGCCAGTCCATCTGAGCTGGTGTTGGGTGATGGTGGCAGTGATGGCTCCCAGCTGATCTTAAGGATTTTTCTGAGGCACCTCTGCTGATGTGCCTCTAGTGCCTTTAGGTGCCTGCTTTTATTACTTTTATTCTGACCACATGGTGGTGATCCCTCTGGATGCAATAGTCCAGACAGCAGGTTTGAGGCAGGCTATGTTTAGGGCACCTTTTCTAGCCACTTCGCCTACTAGGGTGAGCAGGGTGGATCCTGAATAGGGCTGCTCAGTCGTGGGTGCAGCTGCCGGAAAGCTCTATCTGCCTCGGTCCAAGAGCTTAACGACTGAATCAGACACCCACCCCTTTTGTGCAAGGTTGTGGCTAGGAGCTGCCAGACTTCACGGTCCTGTTCCCGTCACCATAGGACTTTTAACCCGGGATGTGAATAGGTCTGATCCCTGTTTTGGGAGGACGCCTGCGCGTGACATCTTTTAGCGTGGGGAGACTGATACGCCTGCAGCCACCACACGATCCTTGGCAGAGGGGGGCCAGGATCCAATGGCATGGAGTCCACGACGACTGGAGACCACCCACTGTTGCAGCCTTCATCCGCCTTCACTGCCGTTGTGACTTGCGTCATCTTCCGCCAGTTCCGCCATTGAGGTCTTGGTTGGATCGCACTTCGTCTGGAACCTCCCCCTCGACCTTACCGCCATGGGTGACCCTACCAGGAGCTAAGCTCCAGACAGCATCGCTCTCAGGATCGCTGGAACACACAAGCTTCTGCACCACAGCAAGGTGGCGATCCGAGGAGAAGCCAGAACGCTACACTAGGCGCAATATGAAGCGCATCAATCAAGTGTATAATGTCAGCATCTAAATATGCTTGCATGTACCGCTAACATTTGCTACTTGCTTGTGCTGATACATTTAAAAAATAAATTAATAACTGATACATTTAATTAATAAATAAATTTCAGGTAGTTGCTGTGCACAGCCTAATTTAAAAGTAGTATGTCCTTTTCTGATCTCGGTGTCACCAGGGTGCATCTGCAGTGGTTAACTGGGAACAAGGGCGTAGGTTTGCATATGGACGGTAGGGACATGTCCCTACCAATATTTTGGGAGGACAGAATTGTCCCTACCAATATTTGAGCAAACTCGTTCGCATTATCTTTGGAGTGAAATCATATTAGATAATTCCGAACTGCCCTCTCAGAGGCTGTCACCAAGACGACCAATTTAGGCATGCTAGCATTTGACTGGCTGAAAGGGAGGGGCTATCTGAAGGCTCACGTCATGTGCAAATAATATACCTACTCAGACATGAAGGAGGCGAGAGCTGACCAGTGTGCTGACAATGGTAAGATCACTGTCAGTCCATACCTCAAGCATGGGTGAAAATTTAGTCTTTCAGATGACTTAATCCCTTTCATCTATTGCGTGCACTGCACAGCACACAAAGTAATTTTGTCCATGCCAACACGTTTTGTACTTTGTAGATATCATGCCACCAAAAAAGAAAAGGGACATCAGGAGCTTTATCACTAGCCAAAGCGCAAGAAATAGGTAGCAAACTAATTAGCCAGTAGTCACGTTGATTTAAAATTAAAACCTGCTAGCTACCTAACGTCACCAGCCTTTCCACTGTGGAAAATAATGTCAACTGCTGTTAGTTAACCATAGGTGCGTTCAAATTCAGCGAACAGAGGTGAATGTTCGTAGCGTTAACTAGCAAGCTAACCCTGGCTTCTGTCACCTATAGACTAGCAGTCAGGTTGCTAGCAGGAGTAAACATAAAATGGGTGAATATACCAAATTATGAGTTGAATTTCAGTCTAGAAATCTCACGAATTAATGATTCATTAATGAATTTGTTTGTATGCAGGAAACACAGCCGCAGGCTAGAGAGGTAGAGCAGGTTGATGAGGAAACAGGTGCATCTTCAGGGTTTCAGGTGAGGTCCTAATTATGAATTATAGTTTGGAATTATAGGGAGGCATCAGCATTAAAGTTATTCTTAGGATTTTTAGCAAGTTGGTTTCATAAGATCCTATTCACTCAAAATTTAAAGTTGCCCTCAAAAATAAATGGGACCCCAAGTTTAACCATATGTTTGTATGTATCTTATTCATCAATGCATCATTTTATTACACATAGGAAACTCAGAAATAAAGTGAAGATGGCAAGTCCAACCATGTAGAGCAGGTCATATACAGCCAGGGTAGATTAGCGGGTCTGTCAGCGCCAGCATGAAAGATATCGTTTATAAAGTTTCGGTTAGCTAACGTTAACGTTAGGAAGGGCTGGATCAGCAGGTAGTTAGCTAGCTATCAAAGTCAGGTTTATTTGTCATTACAAACCATGTGCTGTACACGATGTAACAAAACTTAGTTTCGCAAGGCTTCGGTGTACATAGACTTTCAGTCTGCACACAGCACATATGCTGTACAGCAGGTTGAAGGAGAAGCAGTTGGACCTTCAGGGCTTCAGGTAAGGTCTTAAAATGATACTGCGATTAAACATATGCTATTATGGATTAATTGTAAATTACCAACACGCATGTAATGTAATCATAGTCTACCTATTTTGTTGTTAATTAATTGTAAGTTATTATAAGTTATAACACAGGATGCAAAAGAATAATTTGCTAATATTGATACAGACCAGGTTATGTTTTGTTTTCTCTTTAGGAGACAGTCAGTGTGAGTGAGGATGATCCTGAAGCAATCAGTGTAGCAGTGGCATGGACATGGGGAGTAAGCCATACCAGCCTGATCCAAAATTTGTAGAAGTACAGCGACTTCCAAACAAGATGTTACGGTTTCAGGTGAACTGGTACAGTCAGTATCCATGGCTTCATTGTAGTCCAACACTGAAAAAGGTTCTTTGTTTTGAGTGTGTCAAAGCATACGCCATAAAAAGACCACTTTGGAAAAAAAGAATGACCCTGCCTTCTGCACAAAGGGTTTCAATAACTGGATGCCACAGGTAGCTTTAGTCGCCACCAAGCCAGCAAAGCACACCCTCATGCAGTTACAATCAATGCACAGGAGCAAAATCCAGTTCACACACAAATATCAAGTGCATGGGCTAAAACGCAGGAAGAGGCGAGGCACTGTCTGGAGAAAATAATGGGTGCTGTAAGGTATCTTGCTAGGCAGGGAGTAGCATTTTGAGGACATGAGGCAAAAGAAGGGAATTTGTACCACCTTGTGAAGTTACTTGCAAATGCTGACCCTGTTCTTTCCTCTTGGCTCACCCGTTGCCATGATTGTCAGTCCACAGTGCCAAAATGAATACTTAACCTTGTTTGGTAACACAATTGTCAGAGGCATTGCAGCAACAATCAGGTCCTTACCAGTGGTTCAGTTTTCAGTTATAATGGACGGCACTCAGGATATACTGGGCAAAGAGCAAATTTCCATATGTTTTAGATATGTGGACCAAGACCTGGTGCCACAGGAAGTCTTTGTGGGATTGTATGAGGTGCAAGGGACAACTGGTGAGCAGATAGCCAAACTACCTATTGATGTGCTCTTGAGATTGAATATTCCAATTTTAGGCTTACGAGGTCAGGCTTATGATGGCGCCGCTAATATGGCAGGGAAGTGGTCAGGAGCACAGGCAGTGCTGAAAAGAGATCAGCCATTGGCTCTGTATGTGCATTGTGGTGCACATTGTGTGAATTTTATAACACAAAAGTGCTTGTAGTGCCTCTCCCCTAGTACGTGACGCATTGCAGTGGGTCCATGAACTTGGAACTCTTAGCAACCAATCAGGGAAATTCAAGGGGCTATTGGCTGAACAGGCGATATCAGAGGGGCATACAAAAACAGTGAAACCTCTGTGTCCGACTAGGTGGGTAGTGCGTGGACAAGCTGTTGATACAGTTCTTAGTCAGTATGAGGCTCTGTTGTCCAGTTTGGAGGAAATGGCCTCAATTGGTTCGGACTCTGGCACAAGGGCCAGTGGTCTCCTAGATTGCTTCCAGAAGGGCAAGACTGTTCTTGGACTGCTGGTAGCATCAGAGGTGTTGGGAGAGCTTGAGTGCCTAAACAAGTCATTGCAAAAGTCTTTGCAGTCCCAAACAATTGAAGGCATGCAGGCTGCTATTGAGTATGTTAGCTCAACTCTTCAAAAAAAGAGGAATGAGGAAAAGTTTGAAGAAGGCCGTGTCAATGACAGACTTTTATTCTTTATGGCATGCATAGCTATTTCTGACACAAGGTGGCTTAAGTGGGAAAATAATCCCTCTGACGTGAGAAGCACCTAATTAAGGAAAAATAATGCCATAAAGAATAAAAGTCCCATATTCACATTATGCTATATTGTAGACAATTACGTAAAGAGGTTAAAAAAAACTTTTTAACTAATCAAAATAAAGACTGAGGCAAATCAACAGGTTCCTAATTGGGGAAAGTGTGGACATCTGGCCACTAAATCTAATCATTTGATAGATAACGAAGAATTCAAAAACAAAGAAAATGATAACGAAACAAACCTGTATTGTACTAATTAGTTTAAGGGAAATATTATGCACTTAACCCTAATTAGGAGCCTATTAATTCCCCTCGTTAATTTGATCTGTTAAAAATGTTACCTCTTTTTAAGTGATTGTTTGCAATCACTTTAAAAGCAACACAAGAACACAATGAGATTTTATTCTTCATGCCATGCATAGCAATTTCTGAAATAATGTGGCTTAAGAGGGTAAATAATTCCTTTTAACATGAAAAACACCTAATTAAGAAAAATGAACAGCTTGTTAAAATTCTGAGATTGCAATTGTGGTTGGAACGAAAACCAGCATACACAGTGTGCCCCCAGGACCAGGGTTGAAAACCACTGGCCTAAAGTTTACTTTATTTTAGTCTTTGATCTGTTACTGTGTATCATTTGTATTTAAATGTAAATACAGATCTTAATGTAAATACAGAGCTTATATGTTAAACCATTTGGTTGTTAGCATTAAACAGTCCTCTAATTTTTTTTTTTTTTTTTCTGCAGTGGTCACACACCCTCCCTAGTCATTGATTTTGCATTAGACAGTATGCAATGTATACAGCCCCCGGGTTTGGTTTGATGTGTCCCTACCAATGTTGAGACCAAACCTACGCCCTTGACTGGGAATATTGATTTTGACTCATGATCTTCAGGAAACAGGAGGTGCTCTGCTGTACACATAGTTTATTAACAGGAATACATAATGTTAGTATTGCTAATCTCTCCGTGCTAGAGGGATATCGATATGGGCTTCCTGGTCTTTCTGCAGTTTGGGGTTTTTTGTATTTCTCCCAAAGGGGATATGTACAGTGATCCTTGTTTAATGGATTAGTGCATACTGGTGCATGCACAGACATAACTAAAGCAGACCCATTCAGTGCCAAACCAAAAATAATAACTATTCCTCAATATATTTAATCGAAAAACATGAGTTGTCCTAACTAAAATGTGCAGCAAATCATGTGTTACTATGGTACTGTGGAAACCCGTGTTAATACGCAGCTGCGTACTAAAAATTGAAGTCTGCGGTCAACTCTGGGACTGCACACTGCAGTCAACTCCAGGAGTCTGTGTGGAACATAGCCTGGCTTGAGGGCCCTCGCTACAAACCACGGTTTTATAAAACAAGGCTAGGAGAGTAACTCATTAATAAATAAGTTTAGCTAAATTAAGTAGTGAAGCGTTTAAACAAAAACTATTTTATCCAGCTTGTTTAGCATAATGTTAAACTTTGAACTGAACTTCTTCTTGCGTTCTTTTTCATTATTTTCCAGTCAGTTATTTTCTTTTATGTGTGTGATATTCTGAAGCACTAACTTCTTCTACAAAATAGTAATAGCAATAAAATACAACTGCATGCACTCCCAAATTCCCTCCCCCGGTCCGTGATTGCAGCAGAGCGACCCCTCCACCCCGCTGCGACTCACAACTTGGTTGTGTTGCACAATCTCATCACCAATCCTACAAAGAAATCCTGGAGGATACAATGCATTCTATAGTTCCCCCAGCTGTGCACGTTAGAGAGACCTCTCTGTCTGTGGCGGATTACCTTACAGTTGCCCATACCTATAGAGGTATAGGCAATGGCTCACAATGTCTGGGAATGTCTGGGAAAGTGGAGGGCTGGCTGTCTTGTATGGAAGAGAAGCAAAGATGTGCTGTGTCCTTCTGGGCTTTTAGCTGGGACTCCTGCAGCAAATAAACAGACAGTGTGTCTCAACTTTCTGTCATCCATTAGTTGGTCCACCAATCACTGTCTTTGTTTTTCCGTGATGAGAAAATATTTTCTTTTAAGCAGGTAAAATTAAAAAGATTAGATAATAATCAGAAGTGTGATATTTGGCATAATTGGTCTGCAGTATACTATTCTGTATTTAATGAAATTTTCATAACAACACTAAAACAACAGTTATTTATCTCAAGCAAATTGATTTTTATGCTCTTTCTCTAATTAAACAATAAAATATTAACAAAATATTTGACATGACATAACAGAACTCTGACAACTAACAATGAAAAAGCAATAATGGTTTTCAGAATAAAATACGTAATTCCTCATATTTAAATATAGGACACAAAATGCCTTTTCAAGCTCAGGGATATTGACATTAAGTATACATTCAAGGATTAGGTAAATTACATGGATCAGCTCCCAAAATGTGTGGGGATTTGAATTTGTAGCAGCATTGTCTCCTTTATATGTAGTTTAAAGAAGCTGTTCTTTATCGAGCAATTCACAATTTTAACAAAAAACATACTGTTCATACTGGGATAGTGAAACTGATGCAGAGTTTATTGGTAATCATTCCTCTTTTTGAAATGTATTGTATTTCAGTTATTTGGTTGTGATCTGCATATTGGTGTGTTTAATTATGCTAAGAAATTCAAAATTTATATAGTCTGTAGTTTATCGCTTGAATCTGGCTGAAATAGTTAGCACTGCACCTCTTTGCGACACGAGAAGACCACATCTCTTGAAACTTGTATCACGCTGACAGCCAGTAGCAATAATCAAATGAATTCATACAGAATTCATTTGGAGTTCTACTTCACACTATAACTCATGGATAGTGCAGGTTTTTTTGTCTTATTTCTGTATCACATTAAAATAAGCAGGCCTTAAAACTGAATTATCTTGGAATGGAAATAACTTGGCTGCTGATATATAATTTCATGTTAGTTAATAACACTGAAAATTCTGCCAATTTGGCCTTAATTTACACACAGAAACTTGATGAATATGGGAAGGTATTTTACTTTGATTGAATTGCAATTAATTAATTTAAGTGCACTTAGTTAAATCATGGCAACAGTCTGTTGAGTGTGAGTGTGAGTTTATTTTATTGTATTTTTTTTACTGAGGTATGCAAACATCCTTTGCTAAAAAATTACAACATGTGAAGCATGTGTTACAACCCCTGGCTCTCAGGTTGCAACAAAGAATGGGGGACACATGAAACCATTAAATAATCAAATAATTTATTAACAAAGGTAATGAAATGAACTACATCAACTATGTTATGTATATGAGCGTCAGTAGAATCAATGGTGTAAGTGAGTGTGGATGTGTAGAATATGTTGTGTGTGCTGCAAGGAGTGAACCCAAACAATAACCAAACTAATTAAGTGTGCAGCGGACTGGAGAGAGGCTGCACTGGGAACTGGTAGCAGCCTTTATGCTGGAGGCCATGCCCAGATCCAGGTGTACGCCCTCAGCTCTGATGAGCCGCCTCCCAACCTAGAATGACAATGTAGAACAGAAGTGAACAGAAACAACCCAAAAGGGGGCGGGTCGTCACACATGGCATTAAAAAAAATAATTTCTGCTACCTTTACTCGACAAAATGACATCAAAGTTTTCTTATTAACTAAGTGCACTTCAAAAATAAAACAAATAATGTACAAATTTTTGGTATTTTGGTATCAGAGGTTTTCTCAAGGAAATTCTCCGTAGTGAAATTTAAGCTGCAAAAAAGTGGAGGAGGGGACATTTTACTTTTAAAGTACTCATTGTTCATTATCTGTTGCAATTATTTTGCCGCTGAGCTCTACATTGTTGGACAGAACCTGCACTTCACACACATTCACCTTTTCACCCAGAGGAGGTTCTGTTGAGTACAGTGGTAAACCTCCTTCCCTGTTTGTTGCTTTGACTGCTGTTAGTATTGTCAATTTTGCTGCCTGAAGAAGCTTACATTGCTTCAAATGTTGTTCTACATTGGCTGCTCATAGCTATAACCATTGATCGTTCACCACAGCTGGTACTGGCATGGTAAGGATTCAGTCTGCTTTATAGGTTACATTACTACACCGAGTACCTGTGCCTTAGCTGAATGCAGCCCAAAGAATCACCCTTCATCATTGATATAGCATCTTCTAATTCAATGGTAGAGGTTGATGAGACACACATTGTCTAGTTCTGACATCTCCAGGTCCTCGTTGGTGGCCATTAGCTTCAATTCCAGCTGCTGTCCCTTTTGGAAAGACAAATTTGGCAAGATGAAGAGATGCCTATTGTTCATGGATGAGAAACTCCTTATAAAAGCCACCGGCTTTCCCTATACCAACTAGAAACTCCATGTTTAATGACTGGCCCTCTTACAGAACCAGAACATAAAATTTCCAAATGGCGCCCCCACTCTCAGTTTCCATACTTGGCATCTCTTCCTATCACAAACTGGAATAATGGTGCTGAAATTAACTGGCATGCAGTCAGGGCCACTTATTTTACATCTGGCCGCTTCAAACTGCCGTAATCCTGATAAACCCTAACAGAAGGAGCCATCCTGGATCAAGCACCATCACAATATTAATTGCCCCCAATCCTGTTATTTTCTTAATCCAGGTCCAAAGGACTGAACTGTGTCAGGACACGTGTGCTCCACATTACACCATCATAATTATTTTCCTGTGGTTCATTTTGCTCTGTATTCATGTCATGGAATAGTAAATAGCTATAATATTTACCAGCTTTTGGGGAAACAAAATCCTAAATTCCCACAGAGTGATGGTAAAATGGATTGTCATGATACTTCTGCAACATATTTGACAAGTGTGATAAATATTTGTATAATGGAAGTGGTATGGTCACTGAAGAGAAGCCACAGGATCTGGCTTCTTGTGTCTTGGCACTTAGTTGATCCACAAAAGGAGACAATTGCACAGCTAACTCACAAAACCCAAATTCTTGGGTCAGGACTGTGCTTATTTTATAGAGAAAACAAAAATCAGATGTGTGGTAGTCTATGATAAGGGGTGCAAAACCCAGTATTAAACTAATGAAGGAATATACAATTAAAATTATTATTGCAATATTCCGTAATATATTAACTTTAAAAGTATAAATATGACCTTGTAATGGCCATTACTTTTTGCCTTTCCCCTTTTCTGAGTTTTCCTGCAGACCCAACCAGGTGTAATTGGTGGTACCTGAGCATACCTTTTAGTAACTGGAGGTAGCTCCGGGCAGCTACTTTTTCTTTTCTGCTGCTACTGCTATATTGTTCCCAAGCCACTGAGCAGTCCCCACCAGTTTTTCCATGAGTCCAAGTGGAAAATTCATTTGAGGCATTTTTGTTATTAATTTCTTTTTATTGTTCCATTTTTCCCACACTCTACACAGACACACCTCACACACATACGCATCCATATATCCATGAGCATATCTTGCTTACACGCTTTATTCTTAAATATATTCTATAAAAAACATATTTGTGGTTGTCTATGATATGGTTTGCAGACCCCTGTATTAAACTAATGAAGGGATCACAATTAAAGTTATTCTTGCAATCGGTTGGAGTTTGTGGATCTGACTGTAACATAAATACTGGGGGCTCATCTGAGATTTGGATGCTTTTTGAGTCATTTTTGATGTAGTCTATTCTATTATTTTTGATAATCATTTTTCAGTAGCGTTGTGTTTGCTGTGGGAAGCAGTGTATCAGCAGTGGAGCATGGTGTTGGGGTGTGAGGAGCCAATCAGTTCATGTGTCTCTCTCTTTGTGGTGAGAGCATTTTCGTGAAAGGTAAGACCCCTTTTTTCAATATGACAACTCTTTGACAGTAAATGTAGTTATTGTTTGTTGCTGTGTATTGTGCTGTATTGATTATTTTCTATGTGTTTGGTTGGTAAACAGCTTAATAGTATTGACATTTGTATATGCATGTTTTAAGGTTCTTGTTTAAGTCTTCACTTGTTTCATAGCTAACCACTGCTACTTTGTACATGCTACAGATTTTTCAGCATTACTACTATTTGTATTATATGTTATCCTGCTGGGTTGTTTGGCTACGTCATTTGCAATATTTTCTTCTTATGGGAGCACAACTCACTTAAATCTGGTGTACCGCTCTTGTTTGAGGCAAATTGCTTTCACTTTTATTATCAGGTGGATGTGGGATTTGACTGCTTGCGTGTTACATTGATACGTTTGGGTGAGAAGTAAATTACCTTGTTGAAGCTAGAGGCTAGGCAACTATTGAGCCTTGTATTTTTGAAATATGTGTGTTAAGAATTGATTATCATTGAAACCACATCTATGTTGTACATGCTACTCGAATATTGTGTTAATGAGCTGTTTGACCCAAACTAGCCTTCCGATGTGTTTTCTTGAGAATTGTTCTGCATTTGAGACCCTTTCCTCACTTTGGGACAATGGGGACAAAACCATAATTTTCCAGAGTGTGGGATGTGGTGAAGATTCTACTTGTCTTGTCTCATGGACAGGCCAATGTGGAGAGAGGATTTTCCATTCACAAAGAATTGACAGTGGAGAATCAGAAGGAGAGGTCTCTGGTGGCTCAGAGGCTCATTGTTGACCATGTCAGGTCTGTTGGGGGCATATCCAAGGTAGAGATCACAATAGAGCTGTTCCTTTCGGCTGCAGGAGCCAGGCAGAAGAGAAGAGAAGAGAAAGAAAGAACAGCAAGCTGTTGACTTGAACAGGAAGGCCCTCACAGATGAGCTAGATGATTTGAAAAAGAATAGGGCTAGGATGGAGGCTGATATTTGTGCCCTTGAGAAATCGGCGGATGAATACGCTGAGAAAGCAGAAACTGACCTTCATCACCAAATCCAACAGTTTCTGCCGAACTGCAAAAGAAAAGAAAGCATCTCTGCCGAAGATTGAAAAGCACATTGATGAGAAGCTTCAGAAATGAAAAAAATAAACTGTGTGCAGATTGTTTTTGGGGGATTCAGTCACGGAAGGTTATCTTCTGTTAATGCTCAATTAGGTTAATGGTAAATAGTTGGTTTAAAATCTTCTTAGTTACTGTGGCGTGGATCGGGGCATGCCCCCACAGTGCCCCCCCCAGCCTTATAGGCATCAGCTAAAACTTGCCACCAGGCCAGCTCTTCAGGACCCAGGACAGCGCCCCACTATGAAGCCCAGCCACAGGAGCCTGGAGAGTGGCAAACTGGAAATTCCCCAACTCCCTCCTTTACAGTCAACACACCTGCAATCAATGAGGCAACACAGCTGCCGCCACTCCAGGGAGATGACTGGGAGCTTAAAAAGAGGCCTTTTGTCTCCCTTGAGGAGAGGGGTTTTGGGCTGCAGGAGAGCTGTTGAAACTGTTTATAACTTTTTCCCTACTTTGCAGAATCCGGTGGAGACGCAGGACCACATCCCTCTTCCTGCTTTGAAGAGGGATCCCCTCAGCGGTCTCCCGGATGCCGTTACTCCTAATTTTGGTTGCTTTACTTTAAGTTAATTCTGACAAGAGACTTTAGTTGTTGAGTTTGGTTTTGGGTTTTTTGTATATAATTTTGGTAACTAAAAGGCCCTGTTGGGCTATTTTTCCCCAAACCTCCGGTCTGTGCATTTCTGTGCCGCCCCGCCTGCACCGTCACGCCCAGTGCGGTGCCACATTACAAAATCTTGTATTCCAAAAGACAGTTTCTCTCTGACACTGCCGCCTTCTTCTGTCAGTGTTACTGGACACCTTTATTTACTTATTTATTTTTCAAACATCGTTGTCTCCCAGTCGTTTATGTTAATTAGGGCTACACAATGGAGTTCTCAGGGTTTGACA